>NC_141932.1:4882978-5187539 GCF_057802395.1 Ceratotherium simum simum
AGTCACACTAGTCCGCACTGCGCCTCACTGGGGCCATCTATCTGAGGTCGTCATGCTCCTGGGCCTCCCTGGGCCTGCTCCCTGGGACTGAGGAGACGCTGTATCGCCCCAGACCCCTTCCGGCTGGCTGCGGAGGGGCAGTGGACCCTGACGCCTCTCCCCCACAGGTGGGCCTCCCCCAGCCAGCAGCCCAGCGCTGCGCAGCCCAGCTGGCCTCAGCCCTGGAGCACATCCACTCCCACGGCCTCGTGTATCGGGACCTCAAGCCGGAGAACGTGCTGGTGTGCGACCCGGCCTGCCGGCGGGTCAAGCTGACCGACTTCGGCCACACGCGGCCCCGCGGGACCCTGCTCCGCCTGGCCGGGCCGCCCATCCCCTACACAGCCCCTGAGCTCTGCAGCCCCCCACCGCTCCCCGAGGGCCTGCCCATCCAGCCCGCCCTGGACGCGTGGGCTCTGGGCGTCCTGCTCTTCTGCCTTCTCACCGGCTACTTCCCCTGGGACCAGCCCCTGGCCGAGGCCGACCCCTTCTACGAGGACTTTGTCATCTGGCAGGCCTCGGGCCAGCCCCAGGACCGGCCCCAGCCCTGGTTCGGCCTGACGCCCGTGGCAGATGCTCTGCTGTGGGGGCTGCTGGACCCTCAGCCCCGGAAGAGGAGCCCCGTGAGCTCCGTGCGGGGCTACCTGGGGCGCCCCTGGAGGCAGCGGGAGGGGGAAGCGGAAGAGGTGGACATGGGGGACGAGGAGGACAGAGAGTGAGAAGGGCCTGGGCCGCCCGGGAGACTCGGAAAGGGAGCCAGGTGCCACATCCTGAGGTCTCCTCCGCGTTCACATGGTGGGTTTCGGCTTCTTTCTGCCTATTTTCATCTCTATCCCATTATTGTCCCCTTTCTGTCCTCTGTGTCTCCCACTCAACAGACCGTCTCCCTCCCTTGGGCTGTGGGGCCACTGGGAGCTGTGTGGCTACCCCGCTGTCCCCGCTTCCCCTTTGCCTGTGGTCTCTTGGCTCCTTCCTCACCTCCTGCAGACGCCCCTCCTCAGGCTGCCCTACTGGCACCCCAACCCCCCAGTCTCTGCTCTCCTCGGGTCACTTGCTCTCTTCTAGCTGTGCAATTTATTCATTGTGGTTATTTTGTGGGTCCTGCCGGAATGTGAACTCCTGGAGGGCGGGGTCTCGGCCTGTCCTGTTTGCTGACGTGTCCTCCAGAGCTGGAGCCATCCTGGCCCTTAGTAGGTGGTCAGTAAATGCTTGCTCAGTAAACGAGCCCATCTGGTTTTGCACCGCCCCCCTCCACGTCCCTCTTCTCTTCTCTCTTGCTGGGTTCCACTCACTCCCTCTGCCCTTTTTCTTCCTCCCGCATGCTGGGCTGCCCCCCTCTCAATAACGTGCTTTCTCTTCTCTCACCCTGGCCGCTCTCTGCAAATAAAGTCCACCTGGCACTTAGGTCCCCGTGATGCTGTTGGTCTGTCAGCTTGGGAAAGAGAAGGACGGTGTGTACGTGCAGGTGCACAGGAGAGTGTGTTGTGGAGGAGAGACAGAGAAGGAGAGGGAAGAAGGAGAGACAGAGAGACGGAGGGAGACAGAGAGAGAGAGAGAGAAAGAATGGCAGAAACACAGCACCCCTGTGTGATGGTGTAAGGTGCTGGCTCTGGGTCTGCATTTGTGGGTGCGCCTGGGAGCTTGTGTCAGGATTGTTAGCGCCTATTTACCGTGCGTGTGTGTGTGTGAGGAGAGGGATTAAACATCAGAGCTTGAGAGTGTCCGGATGTTCGTGGATAGGAACTTGAGCTGAATTGGAGCCTGTGTTTCTGTGTGTTTGTGTGTCCGTGAGCGTCTGAGCCCAGATGTGTGTACCAGTGAAGGTGTGTATGTGCGTTGGGGGGAGACACAGTGAGGGTCTGAATGCGTCTCCCCCACACGGCTGACATGATTGTGTGTGTGTTGTGTATCTGTGAGCGTCTGAGGCCATGTGTGCTTACATAACTGTGAATGTGTGTGCGAGGGGCAGTTTGAGTGCCTCTCAGTCTGTGGACATCGGATCCATGTTTGTGTGTCTACGAGAGCGTGGGTGTCCGTGTGTGTGCAGCAGGGGGAGAGGTGGTGCAGGCATCGCTGCCCGTCACCAGCGGCCCCTCTCTGCTTCACACCTCCCCCCTCCCAGCCGGCCCTTTCTTGGCAGCCGCCTGTTTGCAAACACTCTCTCTTCCTCTCTGTGCCCTCCTTGGCCGCCAGCCCAGAGCAAGGCCACAACTCAGAGCTGGATCATGTGTCACTCTCTCCCTGGCCCCCGCACCACCCCCCAGTGCCTCTGCTGTGGCCACCGAGGTGTTGCCTGAGGTGGGGGGGACAGCGTGTGTGGAGTGACCCCAAGGACACTTTGAATCTAGGTTCCATCTAGAGAACTGGAGACTTGGGCCCCTGTCTTAGGCAATCCAGGTGTGCTGCCTGGAGGAGGGGGTCGTTGGAGAGAATAAGATGGGGCAGTACAGAAGGGGAAGCATAATCAGGACCTCCTGCCACCTTATCCATGATTCTGAAAGAGCCCCAGCAATTAGGCCAAGAATGTGTCCCCAAAAAGCTGGGGCGATAGTGGCGCTGGGAGAGAGGGGGTGGAGATGAGCAGGGTTCAGCGGGGAGGCTGCACAGGGTGTTAATTGGTGGCAGAAGCTGAGGATTAACTTCGAGGTGATAATGACCCAGGGATGGGCCCAGGGGCAGGGGAGGAGGACGAAATTCCCAGGGAGGGCCTGAGGGGGCAGGGGCAGTACTAATTAAGTACTAGTAACTCAATTCAGTAATACTTCATACTTACCATATTATTTAACACTAATGCAGCGGCTTGCTCCCCCAGCAGCTCCCCTAGCAGGCAGCATCTGCTCGTCCCCTCAGACCCTCCCCATTCCACGGCGGCCACGGCGCCCAGAGCAGCCGAGGTGCGGCCTGAGCTCACAGCACAGGGCAAGGCGGAGCTGGGAGTTGAACCCAGGTTGTCTCCTGCCCGGGGTCCATGCTCTGAACCTGCAGGGCAACCTGCTGCACCCTCACGAGGGTGAAGGGGCCTCGTGAGCAGGACAGGGAGTGTGGGAGAGCGTGTGTGGCCATGAGTGTGTGAGAGTGTGTGACAGTGTGAGTGTGTGAGAGAGTATGAGTGTGAGAGTGTGAATATGAAGGAGTGTGAGAATGAGTGTGCGTGTGTGACAATGTGAGTGTGTGTATGAGTGAGTGTGAGTAAGAGTATGAGTGAGTGTGAGAGACTGAGTTTGAGTGTGTGTGAGTGCGAGAGAGTAAGAGTGAGCCTGAGTGCGAGTATGTGTGACCTTGAGTGTGAGAGGCTGAGTGTGAATGTGTGAGCATGAGTGTGAGAAGGTGTGACAGTGTGAGTCAATGTGAGAGTGTGAGAGAATATGTGTGAGTGTGAATATGGAGTGTGAGAATGAGTGAGCATGTGTGAGAGTGAGAGTGTGAGAGTAAGTGTATGAGTGTGACTATGAAGAAGTGTGAGTGTGTGAATGTGTGAGAGTTTGAGTGTGTGGGTGTGTGGGAGTGAATGTGAGGGAGTGAGTGTGAATGTGTGAGAGTTTGTGGGAGTGTGCATGGGAATGTGAACGTAAGGGAGTATGAGTGTGAGAGAATGAGTGAATGTGAGTGTGAGTGAATTGTGAGCGGAGTGTGTGAGTGGTTGTGAATGTGTGCATGTGGGAGTGTGAGTGTAAGGGAGTCTGCGTGTTAAGTTTGAGGAAGCGTGTGTGGGTACATGTGTGGGAGTGCGTGCGGGAGACTGTAAGCGGAGGTGGGAGAGTTGTGTGAGTGTGTGTTTGTGTGTTGGTGAGGTGTCACCCCTCCCTTGGAGAGACTGGAGTTGGGCCCCTAATGAAGACAGAAAAGGGGGGTCGCAAAACCCTTCAGACCCATGGAACGGCTGTAATCAAAGGACGGATCCTACCCACTAGTGAAGGTAAAATGGGGCAGCCACTGTGGAAGACAGTCTGGCGGTTTCTCAGAATGTTAAAGGGTTTCCATATAGCCCAGCAATTCCGCTCCTAGGTATATACCCACGAGAAAGAAAAACATGCACCCACACAAATATCCATGCAACATTATTCACAATTGCCAAAAAGTGGAAACAACCCAAATGTCCATCCGCTGACGAACAGATAAAGGAAATGTGCTCCATCCATTCAATGGAATATTATTCAGTCATAAAAAGGAAGGTGGCATTGACACCTGCTGCATCTCAGATGAACCTCGAAAACATCATGCAAAGGGAAAGAAGCCAGACACAGAAGACAATCTACTGTAGGACTCCGCTTATATGAAATGTCCAGAATAGGCAAATCCACAGAGAAAGAAAGATTAGTGGTTGCCAGGGGTGGGGCCGTTGGGGAGAGATGGGGAGTGGGGGGTGGCAATGGTGGTGGAAACGTTCTAAAATTAGATTGTGGTGAGAGTTGCACAATTCTCTGAATATATCAAAAACCACTGAATTGTACATGCAAAAAGGGTGAATGTTATGGCATGTAAATTTCATCTCAATGAGGCTGCTTTAAAAAAAAACCCAGGCGTTTCCAAGCTCTCGCTCTGTGATCTTGATCAGGTTTCTTCCCTTCTCCGAGCCTCTGAATTCCCATTAAAAAGAAAAGGAAACAGAGGGGCCGGCCGGGCAGCATAGTAGTAAAGTTCGGGCGCTGCTCTTCGGCAGCCTGGGGTTCACAGGTTCGGATCCCGGGCGCGGACCGACACACCGCTCATCAAGCCACACTGTGGCAGCACCCCATATAAAGTAGAAGATGATGGGCACAGATGTTAGCCCAGGGCCAATCTTCCTCAGCAAAAAGAGGAGGCTTAGCAGCAGATGTTAGCTCAGGGCTAGTCTTCCTCATCAGGAAAAAAAAAAAAAAGAAAAAAAGAAAAGGAAAGAGAAACACTCCTTCTAAAGTTTCTGAATTCAGGACCTATTCATCATGAACTAAGTTCTTATACACAGGACCCACTCATTACTCCTCTGTCCATTTCACAGAACAGACCATTGAGGCCCCGATATGGAACCTACTTTCCAAGACCCTAAAGCCAAAAGGTGGCAGTCTGGATCCAAACCCAGCTCTCGCCTGATTCCAAAGTCTTTGTTCTTCATCCCCCACTCAGCACGCCTAAACTGTACCTGGGCAGGTGATCTCCAAGAGAGTTCTGGCTTCCCCCCGCTGGGGAACCCCAAGCAGGACCAGTTACAAAATTCGTGGGCGTCCAATGCAAAATGAAAACATGGGGTTTCTTGTCAAAAAAAAAAAAAAAAGAAAGAAAAGAAGCTTTTTGCAGGAATCCGGCCACCTGAACCCACCCCAGGAAGCCAGAGTTGGCATTCGCCAAGGCCCCAAGGGCTCGGAGCGTGCTTCATTGTCCCATCCACTTCACTTATAAAACACAAAGTCGACAATCACAAAGGTCAGGATGGCTCCACAGAGCATTAACCCTGTGCAAGTGCACCCAACCCACACGCTGCTGGTGGGAGAGAGTTGACCCCGGATCCAGAGGGGGGCCAGCCTTGCAAGGCCTCTCTGCACCACATCTTTTGCAATAGTAAACAGACATGCAAATGACTTGAGCAGGGCCTCACAGACTTGAAGAGCCACGCACGGATCACCTGCCCATCTTGTCCAAATGCACATTCTGATCCAGGGGGTCTGGGGGGAGCACCTGAGACTCCGCATTGCTAACCAATCTGTGTCTTCCTTTCCACCCTTTAGCTGATTAAGGAAGTCCCCTCTGCTCCTACTTTCCTAAGAGTACGTGTGCGCGTGCGTGTTTGTAAACCATAAATAGGTGCTGAATTTTGTCAAATGTTTTTTCTGCGTCAGGCAAGCTTCCTAGGCCTCTGCAGCTACTGTTCTGGGCTTGTTGCAAGCTGGCGGACACCGGATCGGGCTCAGATGTCCTGTGGGAGACGTCCAGGTTCAGGGCCAGCAGTAGGCGGGGCTGGCCTTGGGCCCAGGGGCCAGATGTTGGGGTTTAGCTGCCTGGCCAAGCAGGGATCGAGTGGCCGGATAATTAAGCACCCATTTCTTCGGGGCTGGAAGAAGGTGGCAGGGGGTGGAGGGACCTTGGGCCAGAGTGCCCGACAGCCCCCCCAACCCTGGCTAGCAGAGAGGGGCCAGGAACCCGAACCCCTAGCGGGGCCCTCTGGGGGGACCTGGAGCTGGGGTTCACCTGCTCCCACCTGGAAATGGGAAACGAGACCTTTTGCTACCAAGTTGGGGTGCCCTCCTCTGAGCCTTCGACTACCCAGGACGGTAAGGGGACTTTGGGCAGAACCTCCCTCACCCTCCCCAGGTTGCCAGTCAGCAGTTATTTAAGTCTCGGGGCTTAATAAGACCTGGGGGACAGAATTCTCCACGTGCTCCTTTGCCTGTTGGCAGGGGAAGACAGTCCATCTTTCAGGACCCCCAGACTGTATCCCTCCCCCGCCAGCAAGTAACTGGACCCTGCTGGCCTTTGCAGGACGGCGGGGGCGCCAGCTCCATGACCTTCCAGGACCTCTGAGCCAGGCTCCAGTGAGAGGAGGAGGAGGGAACAGTTTCCTGCCTGAGGCTGCAGGAGCCGGAATCCGAGTCGGGGTCTTCCAAGCCAGCCCCAGTTTACAAGCTGAGGCCCAGAGAGAGGAGGGGCCCACCCAAGGTCACTCAGAGGGGCCATCACGGAAGTCTTAACCTGCAACCCCAGACAAAGGTCGAGGCAGAGGAATTTGCATCTCGTTATTCTGAGTCTCAGCTCTGCTGTGTAGTCGTAGGCAAGGGGCTTGCCCTCTCTGAGCCCTGGTGCCCTTTCTAAACAGTGATCAAGTTCCTCCCTCAAAGGGCAGTGAGGACGGGATGTAGCGTATTAAGAGTCCACATTGTATCAGGCACAGGGGAGCACAGTTAGGAGTGGTCACATCACTCTTGTTAACTGAGCACACTCTGTGCCGGGCTCTGTCCTTACCGGCACTAACCCATCGAATCCTCACGACAACCCCAGGAGGCAGGTACTAGTGCTATCCCCATCATACAGGGGAAGAACAGGCTCAGACAAAGGAAATAAAACGCCAGGGTCCTACAGCTAGGACATGGCCTCAAACCCAGCATAGCCTGACATGAGCACGTCATATCTTATGAGCAAGGGCCCTGGGTCAGACAGGCCTGGGCTCGTGATCCAACCTCTCTGTGCCTCCAGGCCCCGATCTGTGAAATGGGCATAAGCACAATAATAACTATCACACCATGAGCGCTTATCAAGAGCCAGGGCTCAGCACGCTCGCACACGTATTAATTTATCAGTTAATCACCACGGCAACCCCATGAGGTCTATACTATTATTACCCCCCTTTCATCGTTGGAGAAACTCTGACCAAGAAGTTAAGTAACTGGCTCAGGTTCACACCCCTAGGACTCAAACTGAGGCATGCAGCCTCCAAAGCTCACTCCCCCTCTGCTGAACTGTGGTAACAGTACCCTCCTCAGTGGGTGTTTGTGAAGATAAAATGACATCATGCACGCAAAGCTCTTAAAACAGAGCCTGAACCATAGGAAGTGCCCAACAAATATTAGTCATTATTATTATTGTTATTATGCACTCAGTCATTCAAAAGATATTTATGGAGTGTGCACTCTGTGTCAGGCTCTGCTCTAAGAGCTGGGCATACGTCTGTGAACAAGACAAAGATTTCTGCCCTCATGGGGCTTCATCATTGCTGTCATCACTGCCATCACGATCATCATCACCATCACACCAGTATCACCACCATGATCATCTTCATCGCCATCATCATCTCCATCATCGCCATCATCATCTCCATCATCGCCATCATCATCACCATCACCACCCTTATCACCACCATGATCATCTTCATCACCATCATATCAACAGCACCATGATCATCTTCATCACCATGACCATCCTTACGATCACCATCATCATCACCATCATGACCATCACCACCATGATCTTCTTCACCATCATCTGCATTATCATCACCATCATGATCACTATCACCATCATCTTCATCACCATCATCACCATCATGATCACCACCATGATCAGCTTCCTCACCATCATCTCCATTACCATCACCATCAGGATCATCATCACTGTGATCTTTATCACCATCATCACCATCATCATCATCCTCACCATCATCATCTTCACCATCATAATCACCATCACCATCATGCTTATCACCATTATCACCATCTTCCTCACCATCATCCTCATCACCTTGCACTGTTCCTGTGGGATTCACAAATAGATCAATCTTGTGATTCCATCTCTCCAGGGTTCCCCTAGTCCCCCAGAAACGTCATTCACATCTTGTTTTTAATTAGATACTTTGGTTTTCCTTTTCTGTTGGGAGTGTCTTAAGCCCCTCAAAACCCAGATAGGGTCACACGTCTCCCCTCAGAGGCCTCTCTTCCTCCTCTGGGGTGGTGGTGGTTGTTGCAGCTGTGCTTGGGGGCCAGACCACCTCTGCCAGTCTCTTCACAACCTCACCCAGCTGCCCCAGACCCCGGGCAGCCTCCAAGAGCTGGTTCAGCCCCAGTCCCAGGGCCTGGCGCTCCTGCTGGTCCTGCTCCAGGGCCTGGGTCAGCCTCTGCAGCTGGCCACTCACGTCCCTCACAGCAGCCACTAGCTCTACTAGGGCAGGCGGCTCACAAGCCATGACCCTTACAGGTGGCACTGGGGCCACACATGGGCCAAGGGGGCCTGGGCTCTGACTAGGGGTTGGCCTGAGGGTGACGGGGTCAGAAGGAGGTTGATCCAAGGGGTGGGCCACGGGGGACAGGGGGAGGTCAGGGGTCATAGTGGGGTCTGAGGCTGAGTGTGGGGTCTGGCTAGGTGGAGGGGTTAGTTTGGGGCTCTGGCTTCTGGGTGATTTGAAGTCCTCAGTGGATGGTGTATCCATGCCTGGAGCTGGAGAGGACCTGAAGAGGCTGGACTCTGAGGCTGGAGAGGACTCTAGGTTCAACATCTGGGATGTGGAGGGGTGAGGGGCCCCCATGGAGGTCAACTGGGGGTGCAGGCTGGGTACTGTTGGTGCTGGAGTAGGAAAGGGAAGTTCTGTTCCCAAGGAAGTTAGAAGGGACTTGGTAGTGATCATAGGGGTTGAGGTGAGGTCAGGAGCCATGGTGGGCTGAGTAGTGATGGTGGAGTGAGGGGTCATGGCAGGGTAAGGGGTTGTGATGGGGTGAGGGGTTGTGGTGGGTTGAGCAGTGGTCGTGCGCTGAGAGGTCATGGTGGAGTAAGGGGTTGTGGCTGGGTGAGGGCTCGTGGTGGGGTGAGAGGTCATGGTGGAGTGAGGGGTCGTGGGAGAGTAAGGGGTTGTGATAGGGTGAGGGGTGGTGATAGGGTGAGGGGTGGTGGTGGGGTGAGGGGTGGTGGTGGGGGGAGGGGTCGTGGTGGGGAGAGGGATCGTGGTGGGGGGAGGGGTCGTGGGGGGGTGAGGGGTTGAGGGAGAATAAGGAGTGGTTGTGGGCTGAGGAGAGGTGGTGGGGTGAAGGGGTGTGGTGGAATAAGGGGTCGTGATGGGGTGAGAAGTCGTAGTGGGGTAAGAGATTATGGTGGAGTGAGGGGTTGTGGTGGGGAAGGGTGGTAGTAGAGTGAGAGATCGTGGTGGGGTGAGAGGTCACGGTGGAGTGAGGGGTCGTGGTGGAGTGAGAAGTCACAGTGGAGTGAGGGGTCGTGGTGGGGTGAGAGGTCATGGTGGAGTGAGGGGTCATGGTGGCGTGAAGGGTGGTAGTGGGGTGAGGACTTGTGGAGGCGTCTGGGGATCTGGAATGTTCTGGGACCGTGATGGGGTATGGAGTTGTGTCCCAGCCTGGGGTTGTGTCAGATTCTGGGGTCAGCTCTGAGGTAGGGGAAAGGTGAGTCACCACTGCTGGTGCAGAGGGATCAGAGGTCAGTTCTTTAGGCAAGGTGGGTGGTGTGGTGGCTGAGAGCTCAGGGGTCAGTGATGGAACCACGGTGGCCTCAGGGGCAGACAAAGTAAGGCCAGAGGTTGTCCGGGTGAGGTCAGAGTTCATCCAGGAGGCCGGGTCTGGGCTGGGTGGCAAAGTGTCAGGAGGGTGAGAGGTCACCTCCGGCGTTAACGCTGTGTCGGGGATGAGCAGTGGCGCCGAGTCGGAGGTCTGCGGCGGGCCCGGAGTCCCCGGCAGGGCGCGGGGAGCGGGGGAAGCGGCGGGGGCCGCTGTCCTGGGCGCCGTGGGCCGCAGCAGCCGGCGCTGGGGCCACAGCTTCCTCGCGGAACCTGGTGGAGGAAAGAGGGGCGGCGGCGGTCAGCTTGCCCCGCCCACCCCGCGGCCCGCCCCGCCCCCAGGGATGGGCTGACCAATGAGAAGGCGCAGAGCCTCGTGACGTCATGGTCGCCGGCAGACTTCACCCAGCCCTAGTGGAACCACCTCCCCGCCTCCTCCGATGTCTCCAGGCGCCACCTGGCGTCCTCCGCCGCGGGGGGATGCGAGGATGAGTGAACCCGGGAGAAGCGGGGATGTGGAGGGGTACCGGGGATGCGGGAGGGGGCCGAAACGTGGGGGCATGCAGGATGGTGGGGGCGGGGGAGGGTTTAGAGGGTGTGGAAGCGTCCGAGAGGATGCGGGTATGCGCGGAGGGGGATGTGCGCGCGCGGGGAGACGCAGGGATGAGGTGGGGTACCGGGGATGCGGGAGGGGGCGGATGGAGAGGGATGGGGGCGGATGCCGGAAGGTGCAGAAGCTGAGGGGGATGCAATAGGATGCGGAAGTGTGCGGGGTAGAGGGGAAGAGGGGGCGTGCTGGCGACTGCTGGAGGAAGCCCGGGCGCAGCGTGAGGATGCGGGAGGGTTCAGAAGAGGTATCTCTGTAATCTAGATAAATATTCTTATGCCATATTTTTAAACAATCAAAATTAATGCAAGATCCAAGATGAACAAAAAGTCAACATTTTAACCCAAAGTAGGATGGGGCAGAGCAAGAATTAGGGTGAGTCCAGAGAGGTGGGTCAGATCCTGCTTTTAGTTTAAATTTTGATATTTAGTTCATCGTGGATTTTTTTTGCATTACTTTTGATTTTCAGACGATTGCATTAAGATTTATCTACTTGATTACTGAGTGTTTTGGCGCTCCCTGAACTTTCGCGCCTGCATAGAGTGAGATGCCTCACCCTCTTGCTGGCTGTGCTTCCAGGTAAATGCGAATTTTAACCCCTTTTTATAAATGAGGGAAATCAGGCCAAGAGGGTAACTTGCCTGAGGTCACACAGACACAGTTCACACGTTGCGGGGCCAAGATTTGAACCCAAGTCCTTTGCATCCAGAGTCTAGGCCATTAAGTATCACTTTCTCAGTGATGGAAATGTTCTGGGCTGTCTAGCATGGTAGCCACTGGTCACATGTGGCTACTAAGCACTTGAAGTGTGGCTAGTTCAACTAAGGAACTGAATGTTTCCTTTTTAAAATTTTTGATTCATTTAAATTGAAATAGCCACCTGTGTTGGCAGCTACCATTTTGAATGGCACAGCTCTAGAGAATTCCACTTGTTCCTGGAGGGTCTTTGAGGCACATCCTGAAGAGCAGTTAAGTAAAGGGCTCCAGGCTGCCTGGCTTTAAATGCCAGCTCTGTCGCTTCCTAGCTGGGTGACCGTGGGCAAGCTACTTAGCTGCTTTGAATCTCAGTTTTTTTCCCCATCTACAAAGCATGGATGAACCACGACCTCCCTTGTGGAGTCGTCGTGAGGACTGGGGAGATCTTGTGTGTGCAGAGCACTTAGCACAATGCCTAGCATGTAATAAGCACTCTCATGGTTATTAATATTGTCATAATTGTTAACATCTGCCTCAATTTCTCTCATCTGTGAAATGGGCATAATTATAGCCCCTACATCAAAGAGCTCATGTAGAGTAATACATATAAAGTGCTTAGAATAGTGCCTGACACAGTATATTACTTGGAAAAGGTTAACTCTTTTTAGTTATTATTTCAAGAATCTCAGCTTAGTTAGCTATTGTAGGGGCTCAGATACCTACAGTGGTATTGATTTTTAACTTTTCAGATCCAAGGTTCAGAGAGCTAAGCTAATCATATTCCTCTGTAGGTTGTCATCAACAGTTCCTGCAATGTCTCCTCTTGTTTTATTTTAATTTTTCTCCTCTTTATCCCCAATCTGAATCCCCCTCATCCTCTCCCACAGGTATCACCACTAATGTATTTGACTTATGTCTTTAAGTATATGTGTGCCCTCAGACAATGTAGAATGCATATATGTGTATATGTTAGTATATAAGTGTATGTGTATTTTTGTCTTTGTGCTTTTAATTTTTGCAAATAACATTCTACTGGAAATCTCATTCTGTTTTTGATTTTTTCCCTCAACGTTATGTTGTTAATACCTATCCATGTTGCTGTGTAAACAGCTAGTCATTGCTTTAGCTACTGGAGAAAATTCCATCATGTGCACCCACTGCATTTCTCTTATTTGTTACCCTACTGTAGGACACTTAACTTGCCTCCAACTCCCTGATATTACAAGGTTCCAAAGAACATCCTCATATATGTTCCTTTATAAGCCTGTGCAAGGATTTCTCTGGAATATAGATCTAGGAGCAGGATGGTTGGGTCATAATTTATAATCATATTTAACTGCACTAAATACTGCTAGATTGTTTTTATCAAATTGCTATATCCAGTGGGGATGCCTATCGCCCCACATCCTCACCCACATTTGGTATTAGGTACCTTTCAAAATTTTTTTCATGCTTGTCATTGCTTTAACTTGAATTTTCTGATTCCTTATGAGTGTGAGCATTTCTTGTTGGCCATTTGGGCTTCCCCTTCTGTGAATCACCTGTTCATAACTTTTACCCATTCTCTTATAGGGTCTCCTGTTATTTTTGTATTGATTTGTCACAGTGACTTGCATGGTATAGGTTAGGGTTTCTCAACCTGGGCACTGTTGACATTTGGGGCTGGATGATTCTTTGTTGTGGGGGAGATATCCTGTCACACTATAGGATGTGTAACAACATCCCTGGCCTCTACCCATTAGGTGCCAGTAGACTCCCTGCTCCCAATCCTGACAATCCAAAACATCTTCAGATATTGCCAGTAGCCCCCAGTTGATGACCACTGGTGAAGATAATAACCCCTTGTTTTAGGATATATTTCTGTTGGGTCTTTCTAGGGTGAAAGTTGGGTCACCACTGGGAAATTTGGAGTCCATCTCTCTACCCACCACACAAACATCTTAGTCCCCTCATCCCAGCCAGGTGCCTCACCTGTGTCCCCACGGAGCCTTGGAGCTGGAGAGGGATGGCCTGGGCTCCTGGTGGTGCCAGTGGTGAGAGTGGGTCCAGGTGTGCCTGCAGTGGGGGTCTCCCTGGCCAGGGCCCCTCCTGAAAGCATGTCCCACGTCCGGGAAGGCTCACGATCATCCTTGTCACCTTGAGAGATACGGGAAGAACCGAGTCTCACTTCCCGTTGAATCTGACCCTCTGCTCCCACTGGGCCCCAGCTCGGGCCTTATCCTGTCACAGCTGGAGCATCACCCCATCTCCTCCCCGACCTCGCAGCTGCCTTGCCGATACAGTTGGGATGTTCTCAGCCACCAATACCAGAAACTAGGACTACACTAACTTATAAAATAAGGACGGTTATTATTTCAATTTCCTGAGGTCCCTGCCCCTGCTCATCCTTTATTTTTCCCCGGAAAAAAAAAAACCTATAATATCTTTATTACCGAACTACCTGGAACATTTCTATACTATTATTTTTCCTATGTTTTTTGACTGAATACACTTGGATAATCTCTACATGACAACAATTTTATATAACATATAAATTTATAATATACAATATGTATATATCACTTTATCTAAGGAGAAGAGAAAGACAAAGTCTTCAAGCTTGGTTGATCAAAAAACTTATTTTAACAATAGCTTTGTTGAGATATAATTCACATACCTTAAATTCACCTACTTAAAGCGTACAGTTCAGTGGTTGTTAGTCTAGTCACAAGGTTGTGAGACCCTCACCACAATCAAAGTTGAGAAGGTTTTCATCACTGCAACAAGAAAGCCTGTACCCATTACCCTGTCATTCTTACTCACCGGAATCGTCTCCCCAACTTCCTCTGTGACTGTGTCCCCCACGCTGACCCTAGAGGCCTCTTTCTTACACAGAGACCTGCCCCTGCCCGTGCCTGCCCTCCACCTCTCCACGGGTCCCCACTGCCTGCAGCACAAAGTCCACGTCCCTCATCTTCCATCATAACCTGCCCCTGCCCGCCTCTCCAGCCCCACCTGACCACGTCTGCTTCCACATAACCCGCTGCTCCCGTCGGACCCCTCACCTTGAGGCGTTCCCATCCAGCCCCTGCACACCTTGGAGCCTTTGCCCATGCTGTTACCCCCGCTGGGAATTCCCTGCCCTTCCATTTGCCATGCACGTGAGCCCGCTAAGACATTTCCCCACTCCGCACACAAAACTAGGCAGAAGGACGGTGTCCCAGCCACCAGGCATGTTTGACACGGTCACTTTGAGCTCTGTAGCTAGCCGTCCCAACTGCAGAAATTCCTTGCCCCGTCACCTGCTAACATATTACCTGCTAAGTGAACAAGGCTCAGTTTTCGCCCTGACGCCTGGCACTGCGGACACCCCGGTGGGCGCCTTCATATACTAACCGTTCTTAATTTAATACCTTTCCCATGCCTGTTAAATCCCTTAACAGGATAACTATGAAATCTCACCCAATGGCCATATTCTTTAGGAATTTAAAAACCATTAGCAGCACTATTAATTAAAAAATAAAAAAAGGAAAAAAGCCTAGAGGAAAAAGCCCATTAGCGGTGAATCACTCAAGATTTCTTTCCCAGACGCCGGGTTTTAGGAGGACTCCGTCAAGAACCCAAATCGAAGCTGTCTTCCTGTTAAGATGCCAGCCCACCGACTGCGGGCACACTCCTGGGGTCTGTGTGTGCTCCAGATGGGCTCTGGGATATGGCCACATGCTCGTGGTCCAGTGGTGTGGGATCGATTCGATTTTTGCACTAAAATATACATTTTTTAAAAAGAGAAGCAGCAGCGCAGAGTTACAGCCCCTGTGAGGTCCAATCACATCCCTTCTCTTCGTCAGCGGGAGCGGCTGCCTGAAATTCAGCTTATCATTCCCAAGCGTGTTTCACACCTTAACTACACAGTAGGTAGGGCTCCCTGGCGCCATGCTGTATCCCCACGCGTGGCTCGCTACACCTAGTTTAAGACCGTGTGCGTGGACGTATACACCACATACATCCTTTCACAGCGTGCTCTTTGGCTGTCCCTTCCTAGCTGGGTGAGCAAGTCACGTTTAACTTCCCCATGACTCAGTTTCCTCACCTGTAAAATGGGTATCATGATGGCATCTACTCTATGGGGTCGCAGGGCCTGGCACATGATAAGCTACTCTTTGAATTAAAGACATACAACTCTAGTTCCTTCTTTTTGACCTCCGTATAATATTCTACCATTGGAATATACAACCGTTCATTTATCTATGCCCCTGTTGACAGGTGGTTAGCCTGTTGCCAATGTTTTGCTGTACAAATACGGCAGTAGTGAATTCCTTGTACCTGTGTCCTCAGGCTCCTGAGCAAGAATCACTCAACACCTAACGCGTGGAACTGCTGTGTGGAAGGCAGCCGCATCTCCCTAGATGTTGTCAAGCTGCCCTCCTAAGTGGGTGCAGAGTCTCACGCCCACGTTTATCCTTGGTGCTGTCAGGCAGTTTAATTTGTGGCATTCTCTTGGGGAGACAGTGGGTGGAGAAGCTGCACTTGCACTACAGAGGAATAAACTGAAGCCCAGAGAGGGCAAGGAGCTTTCCCAAGATCACACAGCTAAGGGGCAGCATTAGGCTTCAGACCCAGGCAGGTCTACCTGGTTCTAAATGGGTCCAGATCTCCCGAATCCGACCCCACTCCTTCCCTGGTGGGCCTTTAGGATTTGATTCAAAGGCCATTCCCATCTCCCCCTCAATGAGGTCATGCCCTGCTCTCTGCCTCCTGGGTTTTTCAGAGCTAACTCTGTCATATGCTCCTTCCCAGTCTCCGTGGCAGGAGTGGTTAAAAGTGTGAATCCTGGGCCGGCCCCGTGGCTTAGCGGTTAAGTGCACGCACTCCGCTGCTGGCAGCCTGGGTTCGGATCCCGGGCGCGCACGGACGCACCACTTCTCCAGCCATGCTGAGGCCGCGTCCCACATACAGCAACTAGAAGGATGTGAAACTATGATGTACAACTATCTACTGGGGCTTTGGGGGAAAATAAATAAATAAAATCATTGAAAAAAAAAAAAAGTGTGAATCCTGGAGTCTGAATCCAAGCTCTGCCCTTTGCCATCCTGACCTCTCTGTGCCTCGATTTCCTTATCTGTAAGATGGGGGTAAGGAGAGAGCTCATCTCATGAGATTCCGTGGGGAGAAGTGAGTTAAACCCTGCGACGCACTCAGACGGCGCCTGGCACACGGAGAGTCTTCAATGAATAGTAGCGATTATCATTGTCATTATTGTCATCCAACCTCTCGATTTAATTTTCCCTTTAATCTTGGATCCCCTCCCCCCCGCGTGACCTCATGCAGCCATCACAGACAGCGATATCCCAGCTCCATGAGTCATCCGCCTTCCCCGCGGGGGCAGGAACTCCATTAGACACGGCTATCTCTCTGCACAGCCTCAGCCATTCCCACAGCTTCCGATTCCACCCCGTCCATTTATAGCTCAGCCCGGGAGCCCCTTGGAGCTCCAGGATCGAATAGCTAATGTCTGCGCCTGGGTGTGTCAAACGCGGCACCAACGGAGCTGTTACTATTTCCCCTCTGAATCCTGTGCGCCCCCCCCCCGCAGTGTTCCCCGATCCAGTAAAAGGCAGGTCCCCATCCCCTACCTCCCTCTCCTCACCCCTCATCCAACCCATCCCTCGACCCCATCAGCTCAACCCCCAGAATATAGGTTGAAGACATCTACTTCTCTCAGTCTACACTGCCACCCTGGTGGAGGCCACTGTCACCTCTCCATGCACCTCCAGGTCTCCCTGCCTGCACTCTTGCTCCTATATTTGTACCCCATGCAACAGCCTGATGGACTGCTTTGAAAATGCACACGTAGGGGCCATCCCAGTGGCATAGTGGTTAAGTGCGCGTGCTCCACTGCGGCGGCCCGGGGTTTGGATCCCAGGCGCGCACCGACGCACCGCCTGTCAGGCCATGCTGTAGTGGTGTCCCATATAAAGTGGAGGAAGAAGGGCATAGATGTTAGCCAAGGGCCAGTCTTCCTCAGCAAAAAAAAAAAAAAAAAAAAGATGAGCATTGGTGACAGATGTTAGCTCAGGGCTGATCTTCCTCACACACACAAAAAAAATGCACATGTGAGCATGTCCTCCCTTGCTTAAAATGCTCCACCCAGAGCCTCTCACTGCATGTAGAATAAAACTCAAACTCTGGCTTCACCTCCCAGGACTCTCCCCTGCCTGGCTCACTCCACTGCAGCCCCACGGGTATCCCTGCCATTCTCCCAATGTCCCACCACAGGGCCTTTGCACGTGCTGCTGACCCTCTGCCTGGACTGCTCCTTTAGCTCCCTCCAGGCTCCCCATCACAGCAGACATCTTTACAACAGACCACAGATCTCAGCCCCTGCCACCATTCCCATCAACCACTCCACTTCAGCCCCACTCACCTCGCTGCTGTTTCTTGAACCAGCTAAGCACATTCCCATTTCAGGGCCTTTCCATAGGCTGTTCCCTCTGTATGGAACACTCTCCAACCAGACATTTGCATGGCTTTCTCCCTCTCTCCTCCTTGGGGTCATCACTTAAATGGCACTTTCTTAGGAAGGTGTCTCTTGACCATCCTGTTTTAAATTGCAACTCTCAGTCTCCTTTTCCCCCTCCCTTGCTCTGCTCATCACCGCTATGCTCCTGGGGGTTAGTACTCATGCCTGCCACACAGCAGGCATTTGACAAACAAATTAATGTCTGTGACTCCAAATTCTATCATCTGGGCAACCTCAAATGTTGCTTCAATGAACTGGAAAGTGAAAATGCAGACTTCAAAAGCCTCCAGCTTCATCTCCTTTACTCTCTCTCTAGACTTACTCTGGCCTCTCACTCATTCATTCATTCATTCATCCAACAAATGTGTAAAAAGTCTCTACTGAGCCTCAACAACACAGATCCTGTGGTAGACAGAATAATGCTACCCCAATGATGTCCATGCCCTAAACCCCAGAACCTGTAAATATGCTGCCTTATGTGGCAAAAGGGATTTTGCAGATGTGATTAAGCGTCCAGACTTTGAGGTGAAGCGATTATCCTGTATTAATCCAAGTGGGCCCAATCTAATCACACAAATCCTTAAAATTAGAGAACTTTTCCCAGCTGTAGTGACAGAGAAAGATGTGAAGACAGAAGAAAGGTCAGAGAGACGCAATGTTGCTGGCTTTGAAGATGGAGGAAGGGGCCATGAGCCAAGGAATGTGGGAGCCTCTAGGAGCTGGAAAAGGTAGGGGAACGGATTTTCCCCGAAAGCCTCCAGAAGGAACACAGCCCTGCAGACACCTTGATTTTAGCCCAGCGAGACCCCTGTCAGACTTCTGACCTACAGAACTGCAAAATAGTAAGTCTGTGTTGTTTAAGCCACTACTCACATGGCGATGTGTTACGGCAGCAATAGAGACTGATATAGCTAAACAAATGATAGAGCTAAAAGGCTAGCGGAGATGACAATGCCCTAGACTGGCAATGCAATTTTCTCAACTCCACCTCCGCTCCTGTGAGAATCCCCTTCCTCCTGTTGTCTGCTGGTGAAATAATACCGTCTCCTCTGTGAGTTTTTTCCTGATTGCTCTACTAGAAATAATCACTCCCTCCCTGGGATTCTGCAGCTGTTGTTCATTTACGGTAAATAACTCTAACAACCAATGTTTTGCGGTTTTAAACAATTTCACACATGTTTTCCTCAGTGGATTGGGACCTGAGGTCACCCAGCTAGTTCTAATCCCGGTGGAGCCACGACTGGAACCCAGCGAACTCGACGCCAGAACACACACTTGTAATTACTTCAGTAATTCAATCATCTTTCCCAATCCACTGAGCAAAACTGAGCTAAAGCTGAACTTCTCTGAGCCTCATTCTTCCCCCACCTGAAGCAAGGGCGTAACGATAGGACCCATGTCACCCAGTTGTTGGAATCCTGCGTGCCTAGCAGAGAGTGAGCTCACCTTGACTCATTCCGGGAACCCTGGAGCTCTGTTTTTTCCAGAGGAAGAAACTGAGGCTCAAAGAGGTGGAGTCATTTTTTCAAGGTCACCTAGCTAGTGAGGATAGGAAGTCACGTCTGTCATTCTCCCACTCCCCTCCCCGCCCCACCCCCGCCCGTCCTCCCAGTCCTCCCGTTATTGAGGTTGTATATGTGACTGTCCCGAGATTTCCCTCGCTCGGTTTGTAGCTGTGCGCTTATCTGTGCTCCTGTACTGCCTTGTCCCCTCACCAGGAAGGGACTCCCCGAGAGCGGGGCCCGGCTGCCCTCAGAGCTGCCCGTGCCCAGCATCTGACGGTCTCCGCCACGAGGGGGCGCTACGGGATAGGGAGGCAGCGCCGGGTTGCGAGAACAAAGGCTCTGGAATGCTGGCTACACTGCACCGAGCAGCATCACCTCTGCAAACTGGGTCGGATGAGCCCTAACTCACAGTTTGGGTCCCCCACCCCAGCCAAAATCGCGGCGCCTCCAGGGCCTCTCCCCACCCTCCCGTTCCCACGGCGGGAGTGCAAGCCCCGGGACAGGAAGCCGTGCGCGCTTCTCCCGGCTTTCATTGCTACGGGCGTGGGCCAGCCGGCCAATCAGGAGGCGCAGCGCGCTGTGACGTCACAAAGCGCGAGGCCGATTGACGCCTGCCCCTCCCGCCCCTCCATCCTCCACCCCGCCCCCTCCCCCGAGGCCGCGGAGTGCGCATGCGTGCTGAGCCTGAGCGCGCAAAAAAGGCGGGAAAGGGCGCGAGGGGCGGGCTGGTGCTGAGGGGGCACGGAGGGGGCGCGCCTCTCTGGAGGGGATGGGCACAGGGGCATGGGGTGACAGCACACCCCGGACATGCGGGGGGTAGAGGGAAACACGGAGACTGGAGGGAGAGGGCCGGGAGAGGCACAGCGGGTGCGACAGGCGGAGAGGGAGCAGAACTGGCGACGCCTGCGGGAGGGAGCGGGTGGGACGTGAGAGGAAGGGCCGGGGCCACCCTGCGAGACGGGGGCGGGGAAGGAGGGCGCGAGGGGGCCGGGAGAGCGCAGGGCGGGCTGGGGGCTCCGAGAAGGGCAGTGGCAGAGAGAAGGGGAGAGGGAGAGCGGCTGTGAGGGTGGCGTGGGGAGGAGAGAAGGGAGACGAGGAGTGAAGGAAACAGGAGGGGGCAGAGACAGGCCACGATGACAGACAGCGACCGTGGGAGAGCCGGCTCCAGGGGGAGAGGAAAACGAGAAGGACGGAGAGAAAGGCTGACCGTGCATCTACGGAGTGCCAGGGGTGGGGAGGGCGAGACAGCAACAGTGAGAGGAAAAAGAAAAAGACACTCAGAGGGGAAAGAGAGAGAGTGACCATGAAACGTCAACATGGAGTGAGGAATAGAGACCAGGAGGGTGGGCAAAGGGCAGTGACGGAGAGAAAGAGTGAGCCACGGCGTGAGGAAGAGGGCAGAGGAGGACGGAGAGACGTGAGCCTCGGTGCAGGAGGGGACGGGATGACACACAAACACACACACAGATAGACACACACACAGAGACACACAGACGCGCACACAGACACACATAGACTGACTCATAGATACACACAAAGAGGCACAGACACACACACACAGACACATAGACAGACACAGAGACACACACAGACTCATAGACACACACAGAGACAGACACACACATAGACACACACAGATACAGAGACATACACACACAGAGACACAAACACAGACACACACATAGACAGACTCATAGATACACCCAAAGACACACATAGACAGAGACACAGACACACACATAGACACACAGACACAGAGACACACACACAGACATAGACACACACATAGACACACACAGACTCATAGATACACACAGAGACAGACACACACATAGACACATACAGAGACACACACACTCAGACACACACAGAGACACAAACACAGACACACACACATAGACTCATAGATACACACAGAGACAGACACACACATAGACACACACATACAGAGACACACACACTCATAGACACACACAGAGAGAGACACAAACACAGACACACACACATAGACAGACTCATAGATACACACAGAGATAGACACACACATAGACACACACATACAGAGACACACACACTCATAGACACAGACAGAGACACAAACACAGACACACACACATAGACAGACTCATAGATACACCCAAAGACAGACACACATAGACAGAGAGACACACATAGACACACAGACACAGAGACACACACAGACACACACATAGACAGACACATAGACACACAGAGACACAGAGAACACACAGACACGCGGGCGCACAGGCACTTGAAGAAGGCAGGGCAGAGAAACTGGCAAGAGAACGCTCAGGCAGCAACAACATGGGGCTGAGGCGGGCAAGGCCCCGGGGGGGGCGGCAGAGATGGAAGGAGAGAGGTGACAGCAAGACAGGGGCCACGGAGCAGAGGGGGACAGAGCCGTGGGGCTGGAAGCTGCCCTGCTGGCCAGGGGAAGGGGGTCAGGCTGGGGACAGGCAGGAAACAGATGGGTTAGGGAGAGAACCCTCAATCCATGGGTCCCCACCCCACCTCTGAGCTGTAGCCCAACGCAGACCAGAGCATGCGCTGTGAAAACCGGTTTGAAGGAGCTCGGGTGGGGTGACCACATAGTGACAGGGTGGACCTCAGCCCGGGGGGTAGGGGGATTTCCTCTGGATCGAGGGGCACAGGCTCGTGTATCACGGCCGATTCCTGGAGGCCCCACTGGGTTTGTGGGAGGACCGTGGGCTCAGGCTTTGTGGAGCCTGGTCTGATTCTCAGAGATGCACAGGGGTCTCCTCTAGGATCTGGAGGAGAGTGTTGCAGTAGAGCCCAAGGAAGGAACGTTTTTAGGGTCTCTGGAGCCGAGGAAAACCTGTCCAGGTCTCTGAGACCCAGGCTGGCTCATTTAGGAGGGTCTTTCCGGAAGCCCTGCAGGGAACCCCTCCCCACCCTAGCCACACGCCTCACCTGTGCCCGGAAGGCACCTGGTTGCTGGGGAGGAGGCCCCTGGCCTCCCGGTGCTGCCCGAGGAGAGAGCGTGTCCAGGTGGCCCTGCAGCGGTGGTCCCCTTGGCCAGGTCCTCTCCCGAGGTGGGGTCCCAGGTCCAGGCGGGATAATCCTCCTCGTCTGCGTAGCCTTGGGAGAAGTTGGGGGAGGGTTGAGCCCCATGCCCCCGTTTCTGTCCCCTCTCAGAGGTCCTTGCTGCTACTCCCAGCTCCCCTTCCAGAACCTCTGGAGCGACTCTGGGTCCCCCCACCGCCCAACTCCATGCCCCTGCCCACCAGCCCCGGCTGTCCCAGGTACCAGTGCAGGTGAGCCCCACGTCCTCCTCGTGGTCACAGTTGTGCTGTCCCCATGCCTTGGCAGGGCAGTCACTCAGTGAGGTCTCGCTTCCCTTGCAGCCCACGTCATCCAGCCAGATGGGCCCGGTCCCGGGGCCGTAGTGGGTTTTGCCCACTCGGGGCCGGACCCTTCCACAGCCCAGCTCCCAGCAGGCCACGGTGCTGTCCCGCAGGTCCCAGTTGTCATCACACACTGTTCCCCAGCGTCCAGCATGCCACACCTCCAGCCGGCCGGCACACTGGTTGGGCCCATCGGCCAGACGAACCCGGAACGGGCCTGCAGCGGAAGGAAGGTCCCAGGTCAGGAGGGGTCAGCAGGGGTCGGCCTCGCCCCTTCACGTTCGGTCCACTCACCGGATCCCCCAGCCGTGCTCCCAGTGGGGGAGGGGGCTGGCTCTTTGGATGACTCTGGAGAACCTTCCGCTGGGATCTCGGCTGATGGCTCCATGGAGGCCTGAGGGATTCGCTTGATGACGGCCTCAGAGGTCGTTTCTCGGGGGCTTTGAGTGGTTGGCGTGGCCACGGTCTTAGAGGTCCGTTCTCGGGGGGTCCGGGGAGTCCGCGTGGCAGTAGTGTGTGAGGTCGGCCTGTGGGGGGCCTCAGTGGTGAGCCTTGTGGTGAACTCGGAGGGTGGTCTTCGGGAGGCCTCAGCGGTCAGGGTTGTGGTGGTCCGTGAGGTCTGGTCGGGGGGCATCTGGGTGCCCAGGGCCCTGGCGTATTTAGTGGTTGGCATCACAGGGGGCTGAGTGGTGGGTCTCTTTGCAGTTTTGGTCACCCACTTCTTCGTGCTCTTGGGCACTTTCCCAGGGGCCTTGGTGGCGGTCTTCTCGGGGACACTGGGGGTCAGCCTCGCGGAGGGCTTGGTGGCCAGCTCCCCTGGGGGCCAGGCATCCGGGTCTCTACCCAGGCCAGGGATCCAGCTCCAACTGAAGGGGTCTGAAATGGAGTCCAGGCCGGGGGTCCCTGGAAGGTGAGAGAGGAGGACAGGGAAGATGGCAGACACCGTGATGCCAGGCTCGTCCATCCAGGCCCCACCTCTCTCATGGCCCCTCCACAGTCAGTCATCAAGTTCCCATTCGTTCATTCGTCATTCATTCATTCATGTCACTAACATTTATGGAGCATCTCCTGTGAGCCAGGCGCTGTGGCAGACTCGGGATACTGTGGTCCACCCAACCAGACACTGTCCCCTGCCTTCTGGTCACTTACAATCGTGATGGGACCGACCCCCTTCGCCCCTGTCACACCCAACCTGTCCTCTCAGTCTCCCCCGCTGCGGCCTCGCTTCCTGTACCTTCTGACGGGTCTCCCTTCCTCCCCGTCCAGCTCTCACCCACCACCAGAGTGGTACGAGGTCACTCCCCAGCTTAAAACCCTTCTGTGGCTCCCATGGCCCTCGGAGGAGAGGGAAAGGGGGGAGGGCCTCAGCTTCAGGCAGAATGGACGACTCCATCCTTCACGCCACCACTGTCCAGCTCACAGCTGTCTGATGAGCACACGTGTGCAGGAAAGGGTTAACCTTGCCCAAAGAAAGGCTTGGCCCTTTGCCCCTGGCTCCTGGGGGTAACCTCGAAGCCCTTGGAATGTCCTGCTCGATAAGAGCGTTTTTTCCCTGGGGCCCCAGGGCCACCCAGGCAGTCTGTGCTCACGATGTGATTTATGGACAGCCACGAGGCAGGCAGCCACGTCTCATGACAGACCGAACTCCTATAAAATCTGGACACCAACGCTGGCAGGGCTTCCCTGGCTGGCAACACAGCCTGTGTGTCCTCACGTGTCGCGGCTGGCAGAATTAAGTGCCGTCTGCGCGACTCCCTGGGAGAGGACGGCTGGAAGCTCCAGGCGGGTCTCCTGGCCCTGCCCCTGTGCCTCTCCCCTGGGCCGATTGTAATCTGTGTCCTTTTGCTGCCATAAACCATAATCCTGAGTATGACAGCTTTTGTGATTTTTGTGAGGCCTTCTAGGACATTATGGAACCTGAGGGTGGTTGTGGGGACCTCCCAAATTATAAAGTGTCCCGCGGGCTTGCAACAATTTGTGGGTGCGTCCCTTTCCCTCGGAAGCTGTGGGCTTCCCAAAGGCCAGGGCCCGGTGCATTAAATTCTGAGGACCCAGCACCTAGCTCAGTGGCTGGTATTCGGTCAATGTTGGCAAATGAACGGCAAACGCAATGCCTGGGTTTTTTGCCGCTGGCCCTCACTTTGGCTTCTCTCCATCTCCCGGTGCCGCTACAGCTATTTCCTTTCATCTTGGGGAGGACCAAGCTCCTTTCTGTGTGGGAGACTTGCTTGATTCTTGGGAGGAGGGGGACGAGAAAGAATCCCAGCTCTGCCACGTAGTTGCTGTGTGACCTTGGGCAAGTTACCTAACCTCTCTGTGTCTCAGCGTCTCCATCCGTAAAAGAGGCATAACATCCACCAAACTGGACTTATTGTGAGGAGTGAATGTGGTCACATGTATGAAAACACACAGCCCAGGGCAGGGGCTGAGGAGGCGGGCACTCAGTAGACATTAGGGCAGACGTTAGCTCCCTCCAGGAAGCCCTCCCGGGGCCAGCGGGTGGTGAGGGCCTCCTTACCTGTGCAGGCAACTCCAACATCCTCATTGTGAGCGCAGTTGTGCTTCCCCCAGGGAGCGGCGGGGCACTGGAAGAGCGAAGCCTCGGTGCCCACACACCCCACGTCGTCCAGCCAGATGGGGCCGGCACCCCAGCCGAAGCGGCCAGCCGTGGGGTCTGGCTGCCGAGGTCCACCGCAGCCCAGCTCCCGGCAGACCACGGCCGAGTCCCGCAGGTCCCAGCTGTCGTCACACACCGTCCCCCAGCGCCCGCCATGCCACACCTCCAGCCGGCCTGAGCACCTGCTGGGCCCGGCCACCAGGCGCAGCTGGGGGGACCCTGCGGGTGGAGAGACCCAGAGAATTAGAGAGTCGAGGAGGCTGCTCTGAGACTTCCTCCACCTTCCCTCCTCCTCCTTCGACTCATTCACCCATTGGTCCATCTGGGCTGTCCCCATTCATCCATCCTTCCTTCCCAGCAGCATTCATTGAGGCCTGCACCGCACCATCGTGTGCCTGAGGCACAGGGATAAAGAGAATGAGCACATGATCCAGAAATTCCACTCCAGGGATATACCCCAAATAACGTGAAAACAAGTATCCAAACAGATACTTCACAGCAAACGTTCACAGCAGCACTATTCACAGTAGGCAAAGGGCAGAAACGGCCTGACTGTCCACCGACAGATGACAGGATAAGCAAAAGGTGGTGTGCACGTACAATGGAATATTATTCAGCCTTGAAAAAGGAAGGAGATTCTGACACATGCCACAACATGGATGAACCTGGAGGACGTTATGCTCAGTGAAATAAGCTAGACACAAAAAGACCAATACTGGATGATTCTACTTCTACGAGGCACTAGAGGAGTCAGATTCACAGAGACGGACAGCAGAAGGGCGGGTGCCAGGGGCTGGGGAGTGGGGGTGGGAGTGTTTAATGGGTCTGGGGATCTGTTTGGGACAATGAAAAAGTTTTGGAGAAGGATGGTGGTGACGGCTGCATAACAACGTGCATGTACTTAATACCACTGAACTGTACACTTAAAATGGTTAAAATGATCGACTTTATGTTATTATATTTTACCACAATAAAAAAAAAAATAATGTGGGCTCTGGAACAAATTGCCTTCGCTTGAGTCCTGGCTTTTCCATTTTGTGGCTGTGGGGCCTCATTTGTAACATGGAGCCCAGACAGCCCCTGTGGGTAAGCGGAGGGAGAGGTACCCAAAGAGGACATGTTTGGGGGCTTGGAACAGCACCGCTCACATGCGGCCAGTGAGTGCTGCGCAAATGGCAGTCGTTGCTGTTATTACTATTATTACGATTCAGGAAAAGGGGGAAAAGGCCTCAGGAACCGTGATCGAGCTCCTACTTTTTTCAGCTTTTTCCAACCTTGAGGAGCCAGCTGTCTTAATGACGCCTTTTTATTTTCCGTATTTCTGAGGCTTTGACATCTGGGGGCCCTGCTGACTCTGCAGGGACTGCCCCTCCCAGAGTTCGCTAATTCCTAGAGATGGGGACTCCTGGAGTGTGCCTTCCGTCTGCAAACCAGCCAATCCAGATCCCACTGAAATGATTCAAACTAGCCCATCCCAAACCAGCCGATCCCAAGCCTGCCCACCGGGCCTCGCCGGTTCCTCCCACAGAAGCCACAATCAAGGCTCCTGCCCACGCTTTCCCCTCACTCCCTCTGCCTCCTGATCGGCCCTGGTGCCTCCCCAAGTGGCCGTGCGTCGGGTGGCGTGCTGTGCCCCCTCCTCTCGGGGACTGCAAGAAACCAACTATCTTTCCAACGACAGTCGTCTCCTGATCTGCTGGTCTCACCACACCTGAACAATAATAAAGCCTGTATTTTAAAACAACAGCCATCATCCATCCAGTCCTTTCGGTATCTGACAAGAGGAGGCAGCCTTCAAAATTATTCTTCATTTCAAGACGGTGACAGCAGAGCATTAAACCAAGCACGGCCCTTCTGAGCTTGGGGCTCTGTGCTCATGTCTTCACCCTTCTCTGCCCCCGATGAGAAAGAGCACCTGGGAGCCGACTGGGGGGAGGAAACAGGAGCTAAGACCCCATTTTCTTGGGAGCAGAATGGACTCACCAGCTTCAGGCCCAGGCTCCTGAGGGGCAGTAGGGGAGACTGGGGGCGGTAAAATGCCTGCTGTCCATGGGGCCTGGCTCACTGTGGGAGGCGGAGGCCCAGATGCCACCTTCCTGGGCGTCGAGCTGTTGCTGTCCACTGCGGGGGCCGTGGGAGGGACGTATCCCAGAGGCATACCTGTGGCAGGGGAAGAGGTGATCACCACGCACCACCGGACTGCCGGGCGGCTCGTGAACCCTACATCCCAGGATCCCGATGAAGGAGGAGGCTTCACGGAGGAGGAGAAGACGGGGCAAGTGGGCAGTTGGGTTGGAGAGAGGGCGAGGCACGTGGGATATATGTCCGGAAAATACACAGCCTCCACTTCTTGTGACTCCCCTCCAGGCTCCCCTCCGCCCCTCCCCCTCCCCCGTGTCCCCCTCACCGTCACACACGGCCCCAGCGTCCTCTCGGTGATGGCAGTCGTGCTGGCCCCAGGGCCGCGAGGGGCAGAATCGCAAGGCCGTCTCGTTTCCCCGACACCGAAGATCGTCCAGGAGGATGGGTCCAGCCCCCTCCCCAAAGAAGGCGCCTCCGGGGGCAGCCAGCGCACCCCCGCAGCCCAGCTCCCTGCAGGCCACGGCGGCATCGCGCAGGTCCCAGGCGTCATCACACACAGACCCCCAGCGCCCGCCGTGCCACACCTCCAGGCGGCCAGCACACCCGTGGGGGCCATCGGCCAGGCGCAGCCGGGGGGCCGGGCCTGGACAGGGGGAGAGGAAGGAGGAGAGACAGACAGGAAACTGCGATGGATGAGCAGGTATAAGCCGTACGCACAGGAAACCATGACGGAGGAGCAGGTATAAGCTATATGTAGGGGCGTGCTTTACTCACAGATGATACCGGAAAGCAGATATTCCGTCTTCAGTTTGCAAACGAGGAAAAGGCTCTGAGCTGGGGAGCCGCTCACCAAGAGTCCAACAGGCTTATCCAGCCCACCATGTCCCTGCCTCCCAGGGGCGAGCCTGGGAACCCTGGCCCTGATCCCTCCATCCACCTGCCGGGCCTGGCTCCCCAGCTGGGCTTCCCACTCCAGCTGCCTTCTCCAGTCCTGCGAAGCAGGGCTTCTCAACCTCAGCACTGCTGGCATCTCGGGACACATGACTCTTTGCTGGGGGGACGGTCCTGTCACTGTACCATGTCCAGCAGGATCCCTGGGCTCCACCCCAGATGCCAGGGGCACCCACAGTTGTGACAACCCAAAATGTCTCAAGGCGTTGCCCAATGTCCCCTGGGGTCCGGGGGGTGGGAAAATCACCCCCCAGTGAGAACCACTAGTCTAGATATTTGGTTTTAGGGTACATTTCTGCTAGGTCTTTCTGGGGTAACAGTTGGTTCATCATTGTGGAGTCCATCTGTCTATCCCTCCAGTGTAGGGTGGGCAAGATCGCCCCCATCACTGCCCTGGAGAAATGATCAGACCAGAGAGGGGCCCACACCAGGCATCCTCAGACACCTCAATGGGGCTCACTTCTCCCCAAGACTTAACCCTCTCCAGAGCCTCGACTCACCTCCCATGAGCTGGGCTCCACCTGCTTCCACCCCACAGCACACGGAGGGGCCCCCTCACTGCCCCCGGTCCACCGCTCTGTGCCCCAACCTGCGTCCTGTTGGTCTCCATCCCCCCAGGCCCCATGCTTCAGAGGCCCAGGAGGCCCTGCAGATCTGTGTGTGCAGTGGACGGGCCCAGCAGGGCAGGTTCTGGATCTGAGCTGCTAGCCCAATGACCTCGGGTCATCTGCTTTACCTCTCTGGGCCTCGTCTCTGCTTTTGTGAAGAGAAGGGCCGAGATCACCACCCCACAAGGTCGTCCAGGCGAGCGTGAGGCTCATAGATCGCCCAGCCCGGGGGAAGCAGCCAGCACGCGGCTTAGCACAGAGTAGGGACACAGGTGGACACCGTCTTCCTCTCCCCGCTTCCCATCCACTGACTGAAGCATTTCCTGCCCCTGCCAGGAACCGGGGGTGGGAGGCCTCCTGTCTGCCTGCAGCTCCTGTACTCCCCCACCCACACCTGGGGGCCACCCCTGCAGCCGCCCTGGGCCGGCTGTGTCTGGCAGCACAGCAACAGGATGTTCACGAGACCGAGAACTGGGTCTCTCAGCGGTGTCCTGCCAGACAGGGATGGTGCTTAAGAAATGTTCGAATGTTCGTGAAAGGACGGAGGGAAACAGGGAAGGAGGAAAGGAGGGAAGTAAGGTAGGATGTAGGGGGGGAGGAAGGAAGGGAGGAAGGAGGAAGGAAGGAAGGAAGAAGGAGGGTGGAAGGAGGGAAGAAGGAGGGAGGAAGGAGGGAGGAAGGAAGGAGATGGGGAAGGAAGGAAGGAAGAAGGAGGGAAGAAGGAAGGAGGAAGGAGGGAGGAAGGAGGAAGGAAGGAGGGAAGAAGGAGGGTGGAAGGAAGGAAGAAGGAGGGAGGAAGAAGGGAGGAAGGAGGGAGGAAGGAGGGAGGAAGGAGGGAGGAAGGAGGGAAGAAGGAGGGTGGAAGGAGGCAGGAAGGAGGGAGGAAGGAGGGAGAGGGGGGAAGGGGGGAAAGAAGCAAGGAGGGAGGAAGGGGGACTAGAGAGCTCTGGGAAGCCGCGTGGTGACCAGCGAGTGGCGAGGGCAGACCTGGGCCGAGCCCTGCGCAGCTCCCGGGGGGGCGTCTGGGAAGGCAGGAGGACATACCGGTGCAGACCAGCCCTGCATCCTCGCTGTGGTCACAGTTGCTCCGGCCCCAGGGGCTTCGGGGACAGTCCCGCAGGGCCTGCTCTCCGCCTGCGCATCCTAAGTCATCCATCCACACGGGCCCGGAGCCTGGGCCGAATCTGGCCCCTCCAGGGGCAGCCAGCGCCCCGCCACAGCCCAGCTCCCGGCAGGCCACGGCGGCGTCGCGCAGGTCCCATCCGTCGTCGCACACGGTCCCCCAGCGCCCGCCGTGCCACACCTCCAGCCGGCCCGAGCACCCGTGGGGGCCGGAGACCACGCGCAGCCGCTCTGGGGGGACGGGCAGGGAGGGAGAGGGACAGCGAGAGGCCTGGTGACGGCAGCTGGGGATAAGTGGATGCAAATACCCCTCATTTGCCATCTGGGGAAACTGAGGCCTCGAGGGGGCAGTGGCCAGAGATCCGCCTGCCAGCCCGGTCGTTAACGGGAGAGGCTGGAACTGAGCAAGGCAGGGTGCCTGGGTCCCGGGAGAGGAGAACTGGGTCTCCTGACCTGGTGGGATGGGAAGAGAAGCCCGGGGGCCTGGGCCTGACTTTCTGACTCCCTGAGGAATTACATGCTCATTGAAGCCCTACCAGGGCCACAGGTTAAGAAGAGGGCACCCAGGGGGCCCCCCGGGTTGGGCCAGACTGGGCCTAGAGTCTCACCCTGTGCTGACGTGCAGAGACGAGGCCTGCAGGGGACTTACCCTGGCGGGGGGCTCCAGCAGTCAGCAAAGGGGCCCTGGTGGACTTGGCCTGCTTGGGCCGGGGGCTTTTCTTCCGGGAGCTGGTCTGGGGGCTCCCAGCTGGGCGAGGGGCTGGGAGAGGAGACAAAGGGGAGGGAGGTTGGGAGCCGCTCATCCTTCCTCCCACCGGGGCGGCCGGGCTGTGCTTCCCAAGGGAGCTGTGATGGGGACCCTCGGGGCTGCGGAGGAGAAGGAGCGTCTGTCTGTCCCCTGGGAGATCTCAGCGAAGACGGCCCCTCCCCCCACGGCTGAAACAAGGGAGAGGGCCCCGGGCAGGGTGGGCTCACCGTGGGTCACGGGGGGCTCCTCAGAGCTGGGGCTCAGCTCGCCAGCCAGCCCCAGCCAGGAGTCCCCATCCAGGATCGAAGGTGGATCGTCCCTGTCCCTCCAGGTGGCCACACGCTGACCTGGGGGAGAGTGCAGAGTGATGGAGGGGGCGGGCCCCAGGAGAGAGGCAGGGGCTGGGACCCCTGGCAACGGTAACTCAGGGGTCCTGGAAGGAGACGCCTGGCTTTCGGGGGTGTCAGGGATTGGGAGTACCAGGACCCTCAGAGATCCTGAGCTGAGGACGAGGGGTCCCTGGGCTGTCTCTGAAGGAGTGCCCCTCACCTGCGCAGACGACGCCGGCGTCCTCCTCATGGGAGCAGATGTGGGCCTTCCAGCCCCGGTGGGGGCAGAGACCCAGCTGCCCCTCGCTACCCCGGCAGGCCAGCTCACTCAGCCACACAGGCCCCGCGCCCTCCCCGAAGAAGGCGCCTCCGGGGGCAGCCAGCGCCCCCCCGCAGCCCAGCTCCCTGCAGGCCACGGCGGCGTCGCGCAGGTCCCATCCGTCGTCACACACGGTCCCCCAGCGCCCGCCGTGCCACACCTCCAGGCGGCCAGCGCACCCGTGGGGACCGTCGGCCAGACGCAGCCGCTCTAAGGGGATGGAGGAAAGGCTGTGACATCCCAGAGGCCGGGGGGGGGGGGTGGTGGCCAGGGGGAAGGCAGGGGTGGGGGGCTGTCCTGCACGGTACGACTGGGAGGCCAGCCGTCCTGGCCACTGGTGGGGACCTCAAGTTCTGGGTGCCCAGGAGAGCAGCGGTGAGAGACACTGGCCCCAGTAGGAAGCAGGAGATTGGCCGCCCAGTGGTTCTGGGAGGAGCAGCACCCGAGGTCATAGCCGGACAGGGGGTGGCCAGAGTCCCAGCAGAGGGCGAGGCCGGGCTTGGGATGGGCTTGGAGTGGGGCAAGGCCAAACAGAAGTAGTGTTCGGGGCCACTTACCAACAGCCTGGATCCCCATCAGAGCCGCTGGAAGGGAGGTTGGAGGGGTGGGACAGAGTGAGGGGCAGGCCCAAGGGGGTCCTTTCTCCAGGGCAGGCCCCTTGTCTTGAATACCCCGACACACACACACACACCACAGAATCCTCACATCTCTGAACCAGAAACCCCACCGCTGGGAAGCAGGACTCTGGGCCAAGGGCCAGGCAATATTCACGTCCTTGAGATGGTCAGATGCCCCAGGGCAGGACTGGGGGCTGGGCCCTTGGTGCCCAGGAGCCTGGCTAAAGGTCAAATGGTGGGTGACTCTCCACAGGTTCAGGGCTGGTGAGGGGGGCGGGGCGGGTCCTGGGGCTCTTAAAAGGGTGGGACTGGGCATGCAGAAGGCTGGCTCCCTGGGGAACCAGGCAGGCAGGGCCAGATGTCCCATATCCAAGCACCAGTGATGGGGCCCCGGAAGTCTGAGTCCCTGGAGTGGATGAGCTCAGGGGTCAGAGAGCAGGGCCCAGGCCCCTGAGTCCCCAAGAAGGGGTCACTCACCGAGGAGGCAGGCCAAGACCCTCATGTCTGCAGAGCCGGGGCAGGGATGGGGTGAAAGGGGACAGGAGCAGGAGAGGGGAGGAGGCAGCGGCCACCGGAGGAGGGAGGGAGGGTGGGAGGGAAGCGCCTTCCCGAGGCGCCCTGGACCCGGGGAGGAGCAGGCAGGGGCTGGATGCTTTGCCAGAAGGGAGAGAGGCTGCTGAGGAGGCAGCAGGGGACAGGAGGGGGCGGGGAGGGGGCTGGCCGGCGGCTGAGGCCTGGGGAGGAGGGGGGTGGCGGGCAGGAGGGAGGGTGTCCAACTGCAACCACCCACACGAGAGCCGGCCAGGCGCGCCGCTGCGCTTAAGAGATGCTCAGGGGACGGCAGGCTGCAGAGAAATGACCGGACACGGGTGCAAGTGAGGAGACAGCAAGGACCGGGTGCCCTCCCATCTGCTTCCTGTCTTGTCCAGGCAGGGAAGCGTGGTGGGACCAAGGTAGAGCGGATCCAGCATGGATTCAAATCAGCTGCTGGGGTTGGGGACCTGACACATCGGGCTAACGGTGCAGCAAGAGAGCTTGCAGCCAGACACCAGGAAGGACTTCCCAGATTGGGGCTTGAGACTGAGAAACCCCTCTCTCCATTCTCCCTAGTGGATTTGCATGCAGTCCCCAGACCCCCATCTGAGGGAGCAGTGGTTGAACTTACGTGTCCCCCCGGGAGGTGGGAGGACCAAGGATTGAGGCTTAGGTGGGGGAAGGGGGACTACACACACACACACACACACACACACACACACACACAGTCACTCTCTGCACCAGGCAGCTGTGAGGCGGAAAAAATTCGGTAATGGGGAGCGTGAGTCAGAGGGCTGGCAGGGAGCGGGGCGCCTGCCGTGAGCTCATCGCCTCCCTTCTCCCCGTCCAGCACCCCCACCGACAATTAATGTCAACTCGGGGAAACAAGGAGCCAGACAGAAGGGGGGTTCTGAGGTGGACTGGAAAAGGCATCAGAGAGAGTGAGACCAGTGCACAGCAGTTCCAGGCTTTATTAACAAACGAGTGTAAAAACCCAGATGGGCCTGGCCGGCCCTCTCGGCTCTCACGGCTCTCACCTTCCCCGGGAAGGGCCAGCGGGCCAGGCAGCCCTGAGCTCATCCCCTCCTCCCCGGGGGCTCTCCCTCGGCAGACAACCCTCCCCTGCAAAGGCTCAGCTAGCTCATCCCCTCCAAGCACAGGAATCAAACTCCAGCCCATTCCCAAGAGGCCTTGTCCCTATTCTCCGCGTCCCCACCCCAAGTCCTAACCCTTGGGGGGACAGCTGTGCTCAGCCTCCTCTCCACCCCACATCCCTCTCCCAGGCCCATAGCACAAACAGCGCAGACTTTGCAGACAGACAGACCGAGATTTCTCAGTGCAGACAGAATCTGAGGCAGGGGATTAGACAGATTGACCTCTCTGAAAAGTTCAAACACTACAGACAGCCATCAGGCTGCGGTGGGGTCCCTTGCCTTCTGCAGACCTGTTTCTGGGCCCTGGGTGGGCTGGGGATTCACGGAGGGAGGGCATGAATGCGCCTGCACACAGTAGGTACTGCCTAAGTGTTGGTGTTCCTCCCTCCCTGTCTGGGTCTGGAGTCACAGGTCTTTGCTGAACTCTCTCACCAGCGTGTAGCCCATGCAGCCCCAGCTCCCGTCGGCCTGGTACCCACAGCCCTCCAGCATCCCCGCCACGCCCCAAGCTGCCACGGCCACCGGAACCACGAGCCGGGCCCGGGGCTCCCCCATGCCCCCCGCCCAGGCTCGAGCCCGGGATTCGGCAAAGGCCAGCAGGCGCCTGCCCACGCCTCGGCGCCGGTGCCAACGGGAAACGGAGAGGCGGGTGACCCGGGCCCCATCCCCGGCGCTGCAGCCCGGGGCCAGGGCCAGGACCCCGCACACGTCCCCCGAGCCGCGCACTGCCACCCAGGGCCCCCCCAGACCGCCTGGTGGAGGCAACGAGCCCCACCGGGCCCGCAGGCCCAGCTTCACAGCCGCCACAGCCAGGAACACAGGCAGGAGGAGGGCCAGGGCGAAGGAGGCCAGGACGAAGCGCAGGCCACTGCTGGCCGCCGCCAGGAGGAGCAGGGCTGGCGGCCGCGTCAGGGCATGCAGGGCCACGCGGTTCTCGGTGTCCTTCACACCAGCCTGTGGGCAAGAGAGGTAGTCAGGGCGGGGAGGCTTGGCCCTCCGTCACGATAGGGCCCCCGTGGGCACCAGGGACTAGGAGAGAGAACGGGACCTGCCAGGGAGGGATCCAGGGTGGGGGCTCCCGAAGGAGAAGGGAAGGAGTTGATGCGTGGTCAGCTCCACAGCCCTCCAGCTGTTAACACCCCGCCTGACCCCCAGGCGTGAGAGAGGGCGCTAGAGAAAGGAGGAGTCTTGCCAGGACGTGGCTTAGGAGGAAATGATGGCTCCCCAGGGATCCCGGCTGGCTCAGGCACGTGACCGAAGCTACTCACACTGGGGTCCCCGCCCCCCCAGGCTCATGGTGCCCCCAGGTGCCCCCTCCCTGCCACCCCCAGGCTCATGGTGCCTCCAGGTGCCCCCTCCCCCCCCCCACAGGCTCATGGTGCCCCCAGGTGCCCCCTCCCCGCCCCCAGGCTCATGGTGTCCCCAGGTGCCCCCTCCCCGCCCCCCCAGGCTCATGATGCCCCTGCTGGCTCTCACCTTCAGCATCTCCAGCACCAGCGGTTTCTCATCTTCCCTCATCTCCCGCACAGACAGGTGGCTGGGGGCCATGGCAGCCCCCAGGCTCCCGCTCCCCCAAAAGGGAGCAGGCGTGCGCCTGGTGAAAGCAAGCAGTGAGCGTCAGGAGGGCACCTCTCGTCCCCAAAGCGCCCCAGGGGTGGGGACCAGCAGCAGCACGTCCCAGATCAGGACACTGCAGACGCTTGGGGTCCCCAAGCAAGGAACGAGACAGCATAGGCCTCCCTCCACCCAGCGACCTTTCTCAAGTCTCCAGGGGTCCCCCCTCCCGCCCGCCCCGTGGTGTTCAGCGATCTACCCCTAAACGCCCTGTGAACGCCAACACCTTGCAACCCGAGGCTCCCGCCCAGGATCCGGGGCTGCCCCGGGGAAGGGGGTGGTCAGCGAAACTCCCCCCACAGCCGGGGAATGGGCCGCGCTCCCCAACCCCGGCGCCCGGCGCCCCTTCCCCCCACAGTCGCAGAAGCAAGGACACGCAAGCACCTCTGCAGGTCGCTTCGATCCTTCGACAAGGTGTGGGGGCAGCAGGGTCGGGAAGGGGTCGCCGGCGGAAGTGACGTCACACCGCGCACGGAGGGGGGCGGGGCGGTGCCTGCACTCGGCCTTAGCAACTGTTGCCAAGCTCCCGGCGGGGGCTCGGGGGAGTCCGGGCGTGGACTGGGAGGGACCGGGCAGGGAGCGGCGCCCCTGCCGGGGGTGGGGCGGGGAGAAGGAGCCATGGAGAAGGGGGCCTCTGGGAAGACGGGAGCAGACGCTGGCGGGGGAGGGGCCGGCAGGGAGGGGATGGGGGCGGTGGGACCCGGCGGGGTGGGGCGGGGAGCGGTACTCACCCGGCTCGCGGAGGGTGAGCTCAAGCTCGCTGCCCGACGTTCCCTGGTTGCTAAGCAACCGGAGCGCTGAGAGGGGGCGGCGATGCGAGCAGATCAATTCTCATTGGCTCCGGGGCCTTCGTGGGAGGGGCCGTGCCAGCATCCCGAGCCCACTAGCTCCCAAACTCCCCCACCCCAGGAACCTCCACGCCAACCCACCTGGGCTCTCAGTGACCTTCAGATAAGCATTCCCATCCGCCTATCTTTCAGATGACAGGAGGGGTGGGGTGAGTTACAGCGAACAAGTGGCTGAATCCGGATTCTGGATTCCAACGCCTCCCCACTACAGTGACCACTGCATCCCTTTTTTAAGCATAAACCGAGCCCCACATAGAAGTGGCTGACCCCAAGACGCAAAGCAAGTCACCTGCGAGCCAGGAAGCAAGAGATAAGACTCCAAGCTCCCAAGCGGTGGTTATGGCCATGACATTTCCCTCCGCGCCCCTCCCCACCAAAACAAAACACAGAAGAGGAGGTTCTGGTCTTTATTAGCAAGCCCGGCCTGCAGCACCCCTGCCCACAACCCAACCCAGGCAGACAGAAAGTCGGGGTCTCCGTGTGGGGCGGGAAGAGGTACCAGTGGTTCTACTCAAAACGTGTGCACCAGCTGGACTGCGGGCAGAGTCTGGACAATCTGGATGGAGGGCAGGCCCTGTGGGGTCATGCCCCCAGGCACAGCTCCTGCGGGGACCACTTGTACCATCTGGGAAGTGGGCGCCGCAGGGATGCCCGCGGGGATAGAGGCTGGGCCAGGTGGCGGTGGGGCCAGCAGCTGCAGCGTGGCGGCGCCTCCCCCAATGCTGCTGTTCTCCAGCAGCTCGGTGGTCGGAGCGCTGCGGATGATAAGCAGTTTCTGTCCCGGGGGGCCGGGGGCAGGCGGCTCAGCCAGCCCCGGGGGGAGGGTCTCTACCTCCTGCACACACAGCTGAGTCTGCTCCCCATCGGCCCCGCTCAGCACCAGGACGCTCTGCAATCCCTCATCGGTCTGCAGCGTCTCAAAGAGCACGTCCTGGACCACGCCAGCGCTGGCCTCACCGTCACCCGGCTCCCCGGGGCTGGGGCCCGCCAGCAGTTCCTCTGCTGCTCCACTCTGAACCACCAGCAGATTGGGGGCCTCAGTGGTCACCGCTCCCGCACTAGGATTGGACAGCTGGCCCGCCACAGGCTGGAGCTGGACCGTGGTCACTTCCTGGGCTGGCTGGAGCTGGACCGTGGTCACCTCCTGTGCCGGCTGGAGCTGGACCGTGGTCACTTCCTGTGCCGGCTGGAGCTGGACAGTGGTCACTTCCGGGCCTGGCCGGAGGGGCTGCAGCTGGACCCCACTCATTTCCTGTGGCCCTGCCTCCCCAGCCCCGACATTCTGCAGAACGATGAGGCTCTGCCCTCCCCCGCTGGCCCCGGCGTTGCCCCCTCCCTGTACCCCCAGCCCCCCAGGGCCGGGCAGCCAGACTACTCCAGTCCCCGGTCCAGCTTTCCCCACTGCCCGGGGGCCCTGTCTTGCGCGGCTGCCCCCACCACCAGTACTGGAGGAAGGCAGCAGGATAAGCTTGGGGGGTGCGGGTGGGGGCGGGGGCGTAGGGGGCTGCACGCTGCTGGGGATGAGCTGCAGGCCTTGGGCGGTCTGCACCAGGAGGAACGTCTGGGAGTTGGGGGCTGCCGGGCCTGGGGGCGGGGCCTGGGCCGGGCCCCCTGCCACCTCGAGGGAGAGCGTGGCCTGGAGGTGGGGGAGGACATGGACATCTTGGGTGGCAGAAGGGGCTGGAGCGGCAGCCAGCGGGGCAGGGGGCTGGGGGCCGGCGGCGGCGGGGGCTGCGGGGCCGGCAGCCGCGCTGGCCGGGGCGTGCGTCCTCAGGTGCCGCTGCAGATACGCGGCCATGACGAAGCTGCGGCCGCAGATGGGGCAGGCAAAGGGGCGCTCGGCCGAGTGGGTGCGCTGGTGCAGCAGCAGGTTGGACGAGTGCGTGAAGGTCTTGGGGCAGAGCGGGCAGCGGAAGGGCCGCTCGCCCGTGTGCACGCGCTGGTGCTGCCGCAGGTTGGAGGTCTGCGCGAAGCTCTTGCCGCACACGCCGCAGGCGTGGGGCCGCTCGCCAGTGTGCACGTGCCGGTGGCGCCGCAGGCACGACGTGTTGCGGAAGGCCTTGCCGCACTCGCCGCAGGCGTAGGGCCGCTCGCCCGAGTGCAGCCGCAGGTGGTACTGGTAGTGCGAGGACCACTTGAAGGTGAGGCCGCACTGGCCGCAGGTGAAGGCCCGCAGGCCCGTGTGCACGCGCTGGTGGATGGCCAGCAGCGACGAGCGCTTGAAGGCCTTGCCGCACTCGCCGCACTGGTAGGGCCGCTCGCCCGTGTGGTCCCGCAGGTGGTAGCGCAGCCCCGACGAGCCCTTGAAGGCCTTGCCGCACTCGGCGCACTTGTAGGGCCGCTCCGCAGAGGCCGGGGCGGGCGCGGGCGGCGGCGGGGCGGGGGCGGCGGAGGCCAGCGGCTCCTGGGGACAGGTGACCTCGGCGGCCTCGGCCTGCGGGGGCGGGCGCCCGGCCGCCGCCTCCTCCACGTGGCACTGCTGGTGCGCCAGGAGGCTGGCCAGCTGCGGGAAGGCGCCGTCGCAGCTGCCGCAGCGGAAGGCCTGCCCGGCGGCCGCCCCGTGGCTGTGCTGGTGGCGCGAGAGGCCGGCCACCGTGCGGAAGGACTTCCCGCAGGGGAGGCAGGCGAAGCCCGGGGCGGCGGCGGCAGGAGGGGGCTGCGGCAGCGGGGACGGCGGGGACAGCGAGGGCGGCGGGGCCGGGGCAGCCTTGGGCGGCTCAGGGGGCCCGTCCTGGGGCGCGGGCGCCACCTCGGGCCCCGGGCAGGGCTGGTGCTCCAGGAGCAGCTCCTCGCTGCCGAAGCCCAGCTCGCAGCCGTCGCAGCGGTACACCAGCTCCACCGTGGTCTCGGCGGCAGCCAGGAAGAGCTCGGGCACCACGGGCGGGGGCGCGGGCGGCGGGGGCGCGGGCGGGCTGGGGGCCGGGAGGTGCCGCGGCAGGAAGGCGGCCGAGCCCAGGGCCTTGGCGCCCGGCTCGCGCGGCGCGGGGGCGGCGGGGGCGGCGGCGCCGTGGGTGCGCTGGTGCAGCAGCAGGTTGGACGAGTGCGTGAAGGTCTTGGGGCAGAGCGGGCAGCGGAAGGGCCGCTCGCCCGTGTGCACGCGCTGGTGCTGCCGCAGGTTGGTGCTCTGCGTGAAGCTCTTGCCGCACACGCCACAGGTGTAGGGCCGCTCGCCAGTGTGCACGTGCCGGTGGCGCCGCAGGCTGGACGAGTTCTTGAAGGCCTTGGGGCAGTCGGGGCAGGGGTAGGGCCGCTCGCCCGAGTGCTGCCGCAGGTGGTACTGGTAGTGCGAGGACCACTTGAAGGCCAGGCCGCACTGGCCGCAGGTGAAGGCCCGCAGGCCCGTGTGCACGCTGCGGTGGATCTGCAGCAGCGACGAGCGCTTGAAGGCCTTGGGGCAGTCGGGGCACTGGTAGGGCCGCTCCCCGGTGTGGCCCCGCTGGTGGTACAGCAGCGCAGACGAGCCCTTGAAGGCCTTGGGGCAGTCGGGGCACTTGTAGGGCCGCTCGCCCGTGTGCGTGCGCTGGTGGTGCAAGAGCCGCGACGACCACCGGAACGACTTGCCGCACTCCCCGCACTCGTACTGGGCCGCCGGCGCGGGGGCTGCGGGGCCCGGCTTCTCCGCGGTGCCCTCGGCGGTCGCGGCCGGCGCCATGTCCGCGTGGGAGCCGACCATCACACCTGGTGGGGATTCCAGGTCAGGGGAGGGCAGGCGCTCCCCCCTCCACGCACACACCGCACAGTCTCAACCCCACCCCCACCCCCACACGCCGGCCCCTTAGGAGGCAGGGGCCCCTCAACGCCCACCCACGCTGCAGGGAACCTCCCTCAGGACTAGGGCTTCCAGTGGTCCAGGTTTGCCCCGGAATGAGAGACTGCCAGGTGCTAAAATGGAAACTTCCAGGCGAACTGGGAGGAGCTGGTCACCTGCCTTAGGAAGTTGGCCATCTCCTCCAGGAGGATGGACAGGCCTGAGGCCAGGCACTGCCTTTAGGGCTCTGCTCATTCCCTCCAAAGATGGGCAGTGTCCCTGAAGAAGGCTGGGGGCTCTCCAGCACCCCGGCTTCCAGTCGTTAACCCCTCTCCCTCTAAAGACCTCATCCTCCACCCTGCCTCAACACCCACTCCCACTGCCGTCCCCTAAACCCTTCCACTCCAACTAAAGCCCCCGTGAGCATCTCTCCACCACCACCCATGGTGCTTGCCCACTCCCTCTTGGCACCCTAACCAAAAATCCCCAGACTCCAGATCTAGGATCCTGCCGGCTCTGCACCCTCCGTCCCCTATCCGGTCCTGACTTCCCCTCGGTCTCCCCTTGCATTCATGCCCGTGGATCTCCAAGCTCCCTCCCGGTCGCTCTGCACTGCTCTCGCTGCGTTTCTCTGGTCCATTCACTCCCCAGGTGATTCTTGGCATGTTTCTTTTCTCCCCAAACCTCTGTCCTGTCCCCTCCTGCTCTTAGCAGGTGACCCTGCCACTGATCTCGTCACTGAGAGAATGAAAGCAATCAGAAGAGAACTGCGTTGCCACCACCACACCAGTGGCTCTCAACGGAGCAACCAAGGCCCCCGACCACAGGGCCCCGGGCCAGGCACACCTGGCAACGCCTGGAGACTGTTCCGGTTGTCTGGTTGTCGATCGGAGGGGCGCGTGCTCCTGGCATCTGGTGGGTATAGGCCAGGGACGCTGTTCAACATCCTACAATGCACAGGACAGCCCCCTACACCAAAGAATGATCCGGTCCCAAACGCCGAGGGGCTGAGGCCGAGAATCCTGCACTGCCCCTTCCCACCGGCCTGCTCCTGGCCCGGGGACTCTGACTTCCCACCTACAGCAATTTTCCTCCTCTCCTGGACCATTCCCACCAGCGCACCCGCACAAGCTATGTCCCCCATCTTTAAAACAACAAAAAGCCTTCACCCCACCTCCCCCTCTGACTACGGCTTCATTTCTCTCTCTGCTGCAAAGCAGCTCACAAGTGCCATCAATACATGCTCTTTCCCATCTCAAACCCTGTCAATCAGATCCCCCCACTCCCTGAAGTCTCTGCTCCGCCTGCAGTGGGTCCCTCCCTCCTTAAACCCCTCCCCTTGGCCTCTGAGGCACCACTCTCCTCACTTGCCACCTCATCTCAGTTCCCGGTGCTGGTTCCTTCTCATCTCCCTCACTTGTGGATGAGCGGAGCCCAGGGCTGTCAACCCCTGGTCCTCTTCCTCGTCCACGCTCTCTCTCTGGGGGCCCTCACCCACTCTCACAACCTATAAATGGGATGACTCCAAAACTGACCTCTACTTGACACCTCTCCTTTGAACTCCAAACCCCTGCTAGACGTTTGGATGCCTAATGACACCTCCAACTAAACACGCCCAAAATCTAACTCACTTCTTTTGCTCTCCCTCTGCCCCCACCAACCCTCCTTCACCCATAGTCTTCTCCATCCCTGAAGACAGCTCTATTCTTCCTCGGCCAAAGCCTCGGGGCCTCCTCACCTCCTCTCTCTCTCTCTCACTCTCTGTGAACAATCCCTTGGCCGACTGCTCTGTTCCAGCAGGAGCATACTTGGAGTCTGGCGACTTCTCACCAGGTGCCCCACTACGACCTCTGTCCAGGACACCAACATCTCCCTCCTGGGCAGCTGCAGCAGCCTCCTAACAGATCTCCGTATTTCCACCGCCAGTCTGTTCCCAGCACGGAGGCTGAAGGGAACCTGCCAAAGCCTTCCACAGCTCCCGTTTCAGAGGAGAAGACAAACCCCGTACAGGAGCCTCCAGACCTCCCCAGGGCCCATGGCCTCCTCCCCTGCCTGTCCCTCCTCCTGTGAGCCTCTCCGACCCTCACACCACTCTAGTCACCCAGCCTGGCCAGGCACACCTGCTCCCACCTGGGGCCCTCGCACAGCCCCTGCCTGGTACCCCCTTCCCTCCCATGTCCACAGAGCTCCCTCCCTCACCTCCAAGTCTTTGCTGAAGTGTCACCTCAGGGAGGCATTTCCTGACCTCCCAGCCTACTTAAATCTGCAACCCCTGCCAACATTCCTCCATCTTTTTCTCTGGCTTATTTTTCCCTCCACAGCGTTTATCACTTTCTAACCTACTTGATAATCAGGGTTTCCCAGCCTCAGCCCTGTTGAGATCTGGGGCTGGACCAGTGTCCAGGGGGCTGTCCGTGCACTGTAGGGTGTTGAGCAGCATCTCTGGCCTCTACCCGCCAGATGCTAGTGGCATCTTATTCACTGTTGCCTCCCGGCGCCTAGAATGACGCCTGGCACAGCGAGTGCTCAGTGAACGCATCTAGAATGACCGAAGGCTGGGCATCCCCTTTGGACAGGCTATAAAGACTCCCTTTAAAAAGGTGAGCATCTCCTTTAAGATGTAAGCGGGTCCTTCTAAGAGACTAATGATCCCAGGAAGCTGCAGGAGCCTTTCAGAAGGCCGGGCATGCCTTAAACAAGAGACTTCCGTGCGGTAGAGCAGCCGGGGCCCATCTTATCCAGTGAAGCGCACCCCCTTCAAAAGGCGGGACCACACCCTTCCATCAGGCGCGACTTCCCCTTTAAGAGGGTGCTCCCACTGCACACCCATCTCCACCTTTGTCGAGCTAAACTGGGGACTGGTTTGAAGCCCCCAGGAATCAGAAGCTTTCCCTTCAATATGTGGGACACTATCACCTGCCTTTAAAGAGATAACCCGTTCTTAGGTGGCGGAAAGCGGGAAGCTCTATGTAAACTGCAGAACCTGCCCCGCCCCTCTAAAGACAGCCGCTAGCCCTTTAAAAGGGCGGAGCCGGTCCAGCGGGCAAAAGTCGGAGGTGAAGCAGCGCCCTTCCCTTTAAGGCATCCCTTCCGGTTTCACGCTCGCCGTTTCCCCAACGTCTCCGCCCTCCGGTCCCTCCCCCCACCCCCACCCCTCCGGTCTCTCACCTGCGGCCCCGACCGGGGTAACGAGCCGGGGAGACCCAGGGCCGTCCCGCGGGGGCCGACGGGAAGGCGGGGCCCCGGCAGCAGCGGGGCAGGAGTGGGGGCCGGGGAGGGGGGCGGGGCGCGCTCCCTCCCAACGGCCCCCGGCGCGAGGCACCCAACCTTTATCGGTGGCCTCTCGCGCACACAAACCCCGACGTCGCCGTCGGCACGTCACCACGCCACTTGCGCCGAGGCTCCGCCTCGCCCCTCCCATTGGCCCCCGGCTGGCGCGGCGCTGACGGCGCGAGGCATCCTGGGAATTGTAGTTCTCCCCGGATGCCGGGCACCTGGTCCTTGCGGCGGCCGCAGGGGTCAGCCCGAGGCCCGGGAAGGCCAGTTCGAGACGCAGGGTAGCACATTCCGCTTTATTAGTGTCGATTCCTTCTCGTCTGTAATAGACACCCTCTCGGGCTGCGCGTTTACCGACCAGGGGCGTGGTCACTAGTGGCCTGACCCCCATGCCCAGCCCCTCCGGGGTCCCATTTCCCCGATGGGAAAACCGAAGCCCGCAGTGCTCCCTGCCCCCCAGAGGTCCCAAGTGCTCGCAGTTCCCGGGCGTGTGCTGCGTGCCCACGTGTGCGGTTGTGCGGGAACCTGAGCCCTGCTGTGCGGGGGCTGCCCAGGGCACCGGGGACCCCCGAGCCTCATTCGTGGCCTGGGGGCTTCGAGGAAGACGAAGCTGTCCCAGATTCCCTGTTTCTCCTTTCCATGCTCAGCTCCCGCCAGCCTCCGCCTCGGAGCCATACTGACTTTTCTGCGGGTCATCCAACACAGGGTTTCTCCACCGCGGCACTAGTGGCATTTGGGCCGGTTCATTGTTGTTGTGGGGGCTGTCCTGTGCATTGGAGGGTGGTCAGCAGCATCCCTGGCCTCCACCCACTAGAGGCCAACAGCACTCCCTCTCCACCCGCTGCCTTCCCCCACACCTATGACAGCTGTCTCCAGACATCACCGCGTGTCCCCTGGTTGAGAACCATTGCCCCAAGGCAGTCCCCCTCAGCCTGAGGGCCACTTCACATGCTGTTTCTCAGACCAGAAGGCTCTCCTACCCCATACCTGCTCAACTCCGGGAAAGCCCCCTATGCTAGGTAGGGTCCCATTCCATGCTCAGCGGCACTCACAGCAGGGACAGGGCCTGCCTTTGCTACCCAAGTGTCCTCAACAAGCAGCAAGGGGCCTGATCAGAAGCAGGTGGTGCTCTGTTGAATGAGTGAATTTTTACCACCTCCCATACGGTTTCCCAAGGCCCCGAGGCAGGCTGGAACTCAGGCGTGATCTGAGCCGATCTGGACCTGTTCCTGCGCTGCAGGGTCTTTGTGAAGTCTCCGGCGAATTCACGCATGTAAAACCCTTGGCTTCCAGCTCAGCCCAAACGTTCCTTTCACTTCAGCTTTTACCTCCCTGGCCAGAAAGCAGGCTGCCCAAGGCACTGGGAGGGACAGCTGAGCAGAGCTCTGAGCTATGGAGGAGTAAAGAGGGGGAGACAAGGATGAGGGGAGGGTTGCAGCCGTCAGAGGTGGAGTTGGGAGGCCCTGCCCCCTGGGGTCCGTCCCGGCCTGCATGCAGAGCTCTTCAATGCTCCAGGCCCCGCCCCTAACGTTGGCTCCGGATGGAAGGAGGATCCCACGCTGGGTGGGGGTGTGGATGTGGAATGTGCTGCCCAGCTGGCTACCTGTCAGCGCCCAGCTCACTCAGCTCATCTCAGGCCATTTTGGTCCCTGAAGTAGTGAAAGGAGTTCTCTGTGCAGCCAGAGCCCCAGCCAGCTCCATTTACCTGCCTGCTGGGAGGTGTAATAAGGAAGGTGGGAGCGGCAGAGCCCTAGCCCCGGCCCTTGTTAGCTGTCTCCTACTTTGCAACCAGGAAGCAAGCAAAGGTTTTGAAGTTAATGACCTCCGGCAACTGGCTCCCACTCTCTGAGCCTGGCTCCTCTTTGGCAAAAAAAAAAAAAAGGTAGTGCAGACTTGACAGGCTCATTTTCAAAAGAGAAGTAACAGCGCTGTGGGGCAAGCAATGGGACACCAACTCTGAGGCCAGCCCTGTGGCTGGCTCTCCAGGCCAGGGAGGAATCTCAGGGACACAAATGGGGGGAGGGCTTGTTCCCCGAGTCCATCCCTGAGATGGACCCCTCATGGAACCCTTGTGTGTAGAATCCTCTGCATAGCCCTGCAAGGGACACCATGGGCCCCCATACAGACAAGCAAACTGACACAGATAAGATTACAGGAAATTACCAGAGACGCCCAGGCCAGGCCCTGTGGTCCGGACCCAGGCCCCTCCCCAGGCCTTGCTCTAGAAGCTGGGGACACAGCAATAGGGAGCAGAGGAGGACAAGAAAAGTCCTGTCCCAGTGAGTTTACAAAACTACAGGGGTTAAGGGGGTAATAAATGAGATGCCCTACGCTATGTGCTGCTGAGTGCCTCGGACAAAAGAGGAGCAGGAGAGGTGGACCCAGCGTGTCCAGGGCTGCACGCGGTTAGTGACGGCCTCCTGGGGTTCAACTGTGGAACCAAACAAACATCTGGACATATGCCTCTCCAGGCCCCAGGCATTCTTGTTTCTGGCCAACACCACCCCACCCCAGGTGCCTTTTGGGGGAACTGACCCCCTCTAACTAGACTGGCCATCTCACCCAGCCCCAGTCCCTCAGAGCCCCCACCCTGCCAGCCAGGTGAATCATGCTTCCGGGGGGGAGGAGGCTGAGAGTTCGGACTGCAGTCTTTGAGGGTGACTAAGACCCACCCAACCCTTCCTGGGGACCTAGGCTGTCACTCATGCGCCACAGGCCCTGGGTGCATGCGGGAGCGTCCCTCTCCATCTACCCCCATCCCAGAGCTGTCAGCCAACATAGGATGGGCAAAGGTCTGCCCCCCATCCCGAGGAAGGCAGCCCCACCACACTGGTAGCTGAGGGAGAGAAAACCCTGGAGAAGGAGCTGGGGAACCTGGCCCTTGTCCTCTTCCCCCACACTCCCCCCAGCCCTGCCAGCCACACTACAGGCAGTAGGGGATGTCTCCTGGGCTTCTGGGACCGTCCGGCTCCAAGGAGGCCTGGCCAGGGCTAGAGTCCAGGCCCTGCCCACATTAATCACAGAGTGGGGAGGGGGCTCAAGTTCCACTTACTGTGCCTCCACCAATGCTCCCAGCTCTCAGATGCCCGAATACTCCAACCCACCTCCCTGCCCTCTAGAAGGACGGGGGTCTGTGGTGTTTCGCTGCATGGACATTTGATTCTGATTTTGGTCACTCAATCCATCACCTTGGTGGTGGCACAGCCTGTGCTCACTAGAGCAGAGAGGATTAGGGGCTGGGGCAGGAGGTGTGCCTGGAGCACCTGCCCCCCACCCCCAATATGCACACACTCCGGGGAGGTATCTGGAGTAGAGACAGGACTCCCGGGGCCGGAGACTAAGAATAAAATCCTTTTTCACACACCTGGAGTAAAGAGAAGAGTGATGCACTTTAACCAAGGGTGGGGGGCGGGGGCAGGCAAGAGGAATCGCCTGGGTCACGGCTGTTGGCTGGTTCCCAGGGGAAGGGAGCCAAGGGGGCCGGCCTGCTCCTCCCACAGACTAAGGATGCTCCTTTCTGACATATCTTGGGGCTCCCGTGAGGTGCCCCAGCCTGCCCTGTCCTGACGAGTCTCCCCACATGGAGGGGGTGTCGTCCTCAGTTCACTGGGGGGTAAATAAAGGCCCTCTGAAGTCTCTTGGCCAGGCACAGAGCCAGGAGTTAAAGTAATTTCCCATAACTAGGAAGTGATTCCTGTAACCTGGAAGTGAGTCCTGTAACCAGGAAGTGATTCCTATAACCTGGAAATGATTTACCTGGGAGTGTATCCAACCCTAGAGTCAACCCCCATCCAAGGCTTATCTAGCGGGTCTCACATGTGTGCTCAGGAGCCCATGGAGGCTTCCTGGAGCATGGGAGCCAGAGGAGACTCCTCACCCACCCTGGAGGAGCCGGGGCAGACTCCCTGGAGGAGGACACAGGGTCCCATCTGTACAGGGAAAACAGACCCTTCTGTTTGAAGTACAAAACTGTGGAGAAGGAGAGATACACACCGAATCCCCTCCCCAAGAGTGGCCACTGCCCTCTGTGATGATCCACAATGAACCATGCCTTGGATAACAAGCGCTTTCTCTTCAGGTGGCGGGGCCTGTGGATATGAGGGGCATCCATCCCATTATACGGCAAAGGTGCAGGATCCTGACAGGCGCAGTCAAGATCCCAACTGGTTGACCTTGAGTTAATCAGAAGGAAATGCGGTGGTTAATTTTATGTGTCACCTTGACCAGGCCACAGGACGCCCAGATATCTGGTTCAACACTGTTTCTGGGTATGTCCCTGAGGGTGTTTCCAGAAGAGACAGCACTAGAATCAGTAGACTGACAAAGCCAATGGCCCTCGCTGATACGAGTGGGCATCAGCCAACCCACTGAGGCCTGAATAGCACAAAAAGACAGAGGAAGGGTGAATTTGTTCTCTGCCTGACTGCTTGATCTGGGACATTGGTCTTCGCTCGCCGTCGGCACTGCTCGTTCTCAGACTTCAGACCCAGGCTGGAACCTACACCAGCTCTCTGCTTCTCAGGCCTTTGAGCTACACCACTGGCTTTCCTGGGTCTCCAGCTCACAGACAGCAGACAGCAGACCATGGGCTTCTCAGCCTCCATAATCACATGAGCCAATATCTTATAATAGATCTCTTTATATATATATGATATATATATGTATATATATGATAATAATATAATATGTGTAATCTCTCTGTCTGTCTCTCTCCATATATACATGTATATCTCCTTGGCTTGTAGACGGCCGCTTTCTCCCTGCGTCCTCGCCTGATCTCCCTCCACACCTGTCTGTGTCCAAATTTCCTCTTCTTATATGCACACCAGTCATATTGGATTAGAGCTCACTCTAATGACCTCATTTTAATGTCATTACCTCTTTAATGACCCTGTCTCCAAATACAGTCACATTCTGAGCTACAGGGGGTTAGAATTTCAACATATGAATCTGGGGGGACACAATTTAGCCTATAACATTCCTCTTCTCAGAAGAAAAGATATGAAGCAAATATGACTCCTCTGAGTTCTAGGCTGGGGACACCGGGAAATGTCCCTCTGTAAATTTTTACAATAAGTTTTAAGGGAAACAAAGTCCCTCTGGGACTGAGTGAGAGAGAGAAGCAGATGAGCAGGGTAGAAGCAGGGAGGGACAAGCCTTGTCTGGGCTCTTGGCCTGGCACTGACACCTAGTGTCCCCCTTCTCCAGATTGGAGGGAAATTTAGGGGCAGGGTCTCCACATCCCAGGTGCAGTGAGGCCTGCAAAGGAGGTTGGGGCATAGCCTTGAGGTCTGGGCACTACCTCTGCCCCAAACCGTCCACAGCTTCCCATCACTCTTGCCCTCGTAACCCAACTCCTACCTGGCCTACAAAGCCCTGTGGGTCTGGCCCCTGTCCACTTCTCTGACTTCACCTCCTCCCATCGCTCCTTCTCTCTCACTCCACTCCAGCTTGCTCCTGCCTCAGGGCCTTTGTACCTGCTGTGCCCTCTGCCTGGGAAGCTCCTGGCTGCCACCTCTCCTAGTCAGGTTGCAGGACAATTGTCTCCTTCTCAGAGAGGACTTCTCTATCTGAAGGGGCACCGTTCCCCCATCCAGCCTCCAACTTACTGCCTCCTCTTAACACCTTCACGGCACATCTGAAGCTGGTATTTTCTTGTTTACAAGTGTCTCCCTCCCAAACTCCTACACCGACAGACTGGGCTTGTCTTGCTCACCACTGCACTCTCAGTCTCTGCACAAGTAGGCGCTCGATAAATGTTTGTCAAGTGACTAAACGTCCCTCCCCAATTGCCAGGGCTGGGATAGGGGAAAGGAGCCTGGGGAATATCTTCTACTACCTGGAAGGGTCTCAACAAAGATGAGACAAAGCCAGCCCCCAGCTGTGGGTGATTCTTATCAATGACGGAGACAGGAGGAGAAGGGCCCAAAAGTCCCAGCCACACACCCTGTGCCCGGCTCCAGCACCAGCCTGGGATGTTGGTGCCCCCTGGTGGAGCATCCCAGGTCAGAGCCTGCAGGGTCGGTGGCCCTGAGTGTGTTCTAGGCCCTGCCTGGCCAGCGGATGTTGCCCTTGGCTCCTGGTGGCGTGGGTGCGAGCCAGCTCCTGGAGCTGAGCTAGCAGAGGTCATGCCCCAGCCATATGGTGGCGGCCCCGTGCCTGTCTTTGGGGCCTGGACCCTGACTTCCAATCCTCCAGACACCTGGGGGTCCACTCTTCCCCCCCCCTTGCCGAGGGACCCTGGACCCTCACCCCTGGGCCTGAGAGCAACAGGAGGGAAACCCTCTGGGCCATTCCCCAACACACACACACACACACACGGGACCTGCCCTGGTCAAGACAGAAATTGAAAAAGTGAGGCCAAGAGACACACCACGCCCCCCACGCCTGTGCCCACGCTGCCTGGTCCCCCACTGTGGCATGGCACACCATGGTAGTGGGTGTGGGAGGGGCAGCAGTCAGTGAGTATGACTCTGGGCATCTGGTCGACCTACTGCTCCTGCTGGCCTCACTGGTTGCTGCCCATGACATGCTCACGAGTAACTGGACCTCTGCCAGCCACTGGCACCAGATACCTTCACCATGCAGGCCGCCACACTCAGTGCCCGTGGCTACCATGCCGCGGCCTGCCTGGTGGCCCCCGCCCTGAGTCCTGGGCCTGGCCGGGCCTCTGCCCCGTCCTCTGGGCTGCCACCGCTGTGCCGGCTCTGCCTGTGGTGCGCCGGCCAGTGCACTGGCCTGGCGAGCAGAGGCACCATCTGGGGGCAGAAGCCGACTCCAGTTCAAATCCCATCTTTGCCACTTACTTGCCACCTGAGCTTGGACGAGACCCTGAGCCTCAGTCACCCCCTCACCACCCAGGCTGCCTTCTTATCCCAATTTTACCACCAAGGGAATTGAGGCTTAATCGGGACACAGAATCTCCCAATGGAGGCCCTGGGATTTATATTCTTTTTTGTATTCTAGAACTTTAACTTCATCGTGTGGTTAAAGCATATTCATTTCAGAAGGAATCCTGCGCATGGTCTCTCCCTCCAGCCAGGGGTGGTCTTCTGCCATAGCCTTTTATAATATGTTGCTGCTAATTTTATCAGGGTGTCATTTGGGAAAAAAAAAGAATATTTATAATAAAGACACTTAGAAAGAATAGACTTTAATATTTAATGACTATGAGAGCTTTTAGAAAGTTCTCAGTGTCCTTCCTATTTCTCCCCTCGGGGGTTCGAGCCCAGCTCTGCCGCTGTGACTCTGGCTGAGCGGGCCCCCTGACCTCAGTTTCTCCTTCAGGAAATAGGGACAGTAGTCCCTGCCTGTCGGTGCCCAAGGGAGAGGGCTCAGCGAGTTGCAGCAAGTCAGGCTGAGGGTCTGGGTACCGGGGCCGGGAAACGTCCCCACTGTTCCGTCGTGTCTCTCTCTGTCCAGATGCTGGGCGCCAGGGCAGCCCCAGGCCCAGCCTCAGCAGCTGCAACCACTGGCCCAGGAATGTGGGTTTGAGGGGAGCCCGGAAGGAGGCATCACGGACGCCCCTTCCCCTGCTGTGGCCGGCGGAACAATGGCCCCCCAGGAACGCCGACGTCCTGATCCGCAGAGCCTGTGAACATACACCTTACAGGGCAAAAGGAACTGTGCAGATATGATTGAGTTAAGGATCTTGAGAGGCGGAGATGATCTCCGTTATCTGGGGGCCCTAAATATAATCCTTATAAGACGGAGGCAGGAGGGTCAGAGTCAGAGAAGGGGCTGTGATGACAGAAGCGGCGCTGGAGGGAGGGCCCTGCAGACGGGGGAAGGGGCCTCGAGAAGCAGGAAGAGGCACAGGAACAGATCCTCCCCTGGAGCCTCCAGGAGGACCACCTTGATTTCAGCCCAGGGGACCCGTCTTGGACTGCTCAAGGAGAATAAATGTGCGTGCTTTTAAGGTATTAATAAATGTTTGTGGTGTTGTGTTACAGCAGCCATCGGACCCTCATACGCCTCCCAATGTAGACCCCAAGGGTGGAGGTCAGAGCCAACACTGAGGCACCCCCTCCCGCCAGCCAAGACCAGGGTCCCTGCACTCAGGCCAATGCCCGCCCAGAGACAAGAGGACCCCACCGCCAGCCCTGGGAGCCAGCCCCTCCACTCTGCCTCCCCCAAACTCCAGGCCCCCCGAGTCCCTCAGTAAAAGGCCTTGGGGGAAATCATGCTCATGTTTTCTCCCCCTCCCGCCACAGCCAGGCTGCACAGCCCCTCACGTCCCCCACCCGAGCAACCCAGCCTGCAGGTGTCCCCCTCGCCTCCTCCCTGCTCACTCCGCTGCTCCGGCATGAAACGCAGGGTTTGGGGGCCAACCACCCCCCACCCGGGAGCCAATCCCTTCTGCTGGCTGGCGCCCTTGGGCATGAGCGAGCCACTCTCTGAGCCTCAGTTTCCCCAGGATGCTGCGCCTTGAGCAGAGGGAGGCAGGGAGACACAGGCAGGGGTGTCTGGAGGTGGGTGGGCAGGTGTGGGGTGTCTGCCCCACAGCTCGAGGCTCCTGTGCCACCTCCTCTTCCCTCCCAGGCTGCACCCGAGCCTCCCACCGCCCCCTCCCCTCCTCCAATTAAGGGTCCTCAACGCTAATCGGCAGCGGTTGACTCGGCTTCTAGCCTCGCCTCCCTAACGAGGCCTTTGTCCCCTTAATTGGCCATCTCCAGGCACTTGTCTCTGCCCCCCACCTACGCGGCCCTGCACCATATCCCAGGTCCAACTATGTGCTAATTGGGCCCTGGGGGGCGCACAGAAAGCCCCCTCCCCTCCCTGCCCTCTCGCCTCCCTATATCAGCCCCCCACCTACGGGTCCCTCAAACCTCAGGGTCCAGCTCCTGGGAGGTAGGGACAGGGAGGGCACAGGAGAGAGGCTTTGTCCTAATCCCCAGGGTGGCCTCCCCGACCCGGGCAGTGCCCACCCTCCAGAGTCCACCTCTCCTCCCGTTCCCCTCCCCAGCCCTGAGCACCCAGCCCTGGCTGCCCCCTTCTCTCCTCTTGGGGGCTGCTTTCTGACCAGCAGGAATATTGTGGGGAGTTACCCCAGATCACTCCAGCCATGCACCCCGGCGCCCCCGCAGCCCCTGGAATCTCCGAGCCCGGCCCCCAGGAGCTGTGTGCCTTCGTGAGTGGGGCAGCCGCCCACATGCTGCGCGCCCTGCACCCCCGGCGGACCCGGCCCCCCAAGAGGAGGCCCAACCACAGGAGGTTCCTGCACAACCAGATCTGCAGGTGAGGGGGGATGGATGGGGGTGGGCAGAGGGGGCGGGGAGGGTCCAGAGCCCTCGGTTTGGGGGAGACCAGGCCCAGACAGGACAGAGAGAGGTGGACCCCAGGGCTAGATGCAGTCAACATTCGACATTCATTTATTGAGCGCTTACTGTGTGCCAGGCCCCAGAGACCCATCAGTGCAAAGCAGACAAAATTCCCTGCCTTCATGGAGCCTGTGTTCCAGTGGGGGAGGCAGCTGATGAGGGACCACCAAAATAAAGTAAATGATGCGGTCTGATGCTGCAACATGGATGGACCGTGAAAACATGATGCTCAGTGAGAGAAGCCAGACACAAAAGGCCACATATTGTGTGATTCATTTGTATGAAATGTCCACAATAGGCAAGTCCACAGAGCCAGAGGCAGATTAGTGGGTGCCAGGGCCTGGAGGGAGGGGGAGTGGGGAGTGATTGTTAATAGGTAAGGGGTTAACTTTTGGGGTGATGGAAAGTTCTGGAACTAATTAGAGGGGGTGGTTACACAACATTGTGAATGCACTACTGTCACTGAATTGCACACCTTAAAATGGTTCATTTTACATTATGTGAATTTTACCTCAATTTAAGAAAGTTGTATGGTACGTTAGAAGGTGATAGGTGCTATGGAGGGTCTGCTGGGGGAGGGGTGACATTTTAGGTAAGGTGTCATGGAAGGCCTCACTGAGAAGTGACATTTGAGCAGAGACCTGGGGAGGAGAGGGAAGGAGTCCTGTGGATGGCTGAGGGATGAGCATGCCAGGCAGGGGGCAGCAGGTGCAAAGGCCGTGAGGCAGAAACATCCCTGGCGTGTTTCAGGACCAGTAAGAAGGCAGATGTGGCTGGAGCGGAGTGAAAGGGGAAGGGAATTAGGTTCAAAAGAATTAGGGGCCTGATCGTGGAGACCCCGTGGGCCTCTGGAGGGACTGGGCTCTGAGCTGGGATGTGGTGGGATCTGAAAGGATCCCTCTGGCTGCTGAGTGGAGCACAGACTGTGTAGGGGGCGAGGGTGGAAGTGAGAGACGAGGGAGGAGCCTACGTGGTCCACGCGAGGGATGGTGGTGGCTCAGACCGGAGTAGGGGCTGGGGGTGTGGAGATAGGGTCCGACTCTGGGGATTTTTGAAGGCAGAGCCAGCACTGGCTGCTTCCAGACAGGCCCCTCTCCTGCTCAAGTACTTCCCATGGCTTCCCATCACCTCAGGACAAAGGCTCTGTCCCATCCCCTGTTCCCTTGCCAGCCTCAGCTCCCATCTAGCACTTCACCATTTAGCCTCTGGGCCTTGGCACATGCTGTTTCCTTTGCCAGACAATACCCTTCCCTGTCTCTGGGAATGCAGATGGGGATCTACACTCCTTCATGTCTCTGCTCAAGCCTGTCCTCCCTCTCACACCCCACCCAGCCCCAACCCACCTTGCCTTGTGCTCTCCCCTCACCCTGTGACAGTAACCATTTTTTTGTGTGTGTGTGTGTGAGGACGATTGGCCCTGAGCTAACATCTGTTGCCAATCTTCTTCTTTTTTTGCTAAGGATGATTGGCTCTGAGCTAACATCTGTGCCCGCCTTCCTCTATTTTGTATGTGGGACGCTGCCACGGCATGGCTTGATGAGCAGCACGTTGGTCCATGCCTGGCATTCAAACCTGCAAACCCTGGGCTGCCAAAGCAGAGTGCGCGAACTTAACCACTACGCCACCGGGCCAGCCCCTGACAGTAACCATTTGTTGAGCACTTGCCGTGTGCCAGGTACACTGTACTAAGGCCTCGACATACGATGTCACTTAATGCTCCCAACAAACCTGGACCGTAGGTTCTATCTTTGTCACTATATTACAGACAAGGAGGCTCAGAGACTTGCCCAAGACTACACAGCTAGAGAGTGGATAGAGCCCCAGGCAGTCTGAGTCCAGAGCCCATGCTCTGTACTGCTTTGCAATCCTGCCTGGACACAGCATCTCAGGGTCTTGATGATGACGGTGATAGTGATGGTGATGGAGATGGTGATGGTGGTGGTGATGATGGTGATGATGGTGGTGATGGTGGTGATGATGGTAGTGATGATGATGATGATGGTGGTGGTGACGATGATGATGGTGACGATGATGATGGTGTTGATGGCGATGGTGGTGATGATGGCGATGGTGGTGGTGATGGCGATGGTGGTGGTGATGGCGATGGTGGTGATGGTGGTGGTGATGGTGATGGTGGTGATGATGTTGATGGTGGTGGTGATGATGATGATGGTGGTGATGATGATGGTGGTGATGATGGCGATGATGGTGGTGATGATGGCGGTGATGATGGCAATGATGGTGGTGATGATGGCGATGATGGTGGTGATGGTGGTGATGGTGGTGGTGATGATGGTGATGGTGGTGATGGTGGTGATGGTGGTGATGGTGGTGGTGATGACAATGATGGTGGTGATGGCGATGTTGGTGGTGATGATGGTGGTGATGACGATGATGGTGGTGATGATGATGATGGTGGTGATGATGGTGATGGTGGTGATGATGGTGATGGTGGTGATGATGGTGGTGGTGATGACGATGGTGGTGGTGATGACGATGGTGGTGGTGATGACGATGGTGGTGATGATGGTGATGATGGTGATGGTGGTGATGATGGTGGTGGCAGTGATGATGGTGGTGGCGGTGATGATGACGGTGATGATAATGGTGATGATGATGATAATGATGGCGATGATGGTAGCTAACACTTATCTGACACTGAATATGTGCCAGGCACTGTTCCAAGCACTTTAGTATTACCTCCTACACTTAGAATGAGTATAAACGCGTTAATCCCCCACAATAACCCTAGAAGGTAGATGCTATTACCATCCTCTATTGTCAGATGAGGAAACTGAGGCATGGAGAGGTACAGTGACCTGCCCCAGGACCTGCGTTTCTGTAAGTAGGCTGCTCCTCCCAGCCAGCCCAGGACCTTGACCCAGGAGGTCTTGGAACCAAATCTCAGTAAATGGGAGCCTGGTCCAGCCTGACCCCTGCCCCCACACCACAAACCACCTTCCACCAGGATGCCCAGCCCTGGCCACGTCCAAAATGCTTACTACCACCACCCCACACACCCACCACTGAAGGGTAAAACATGCATCTCCCCAAACAGGGCCCAGCCCTGTGTTCCAGAGCCAGCCTTCTAACTCCTCTTCGCCCCCCTCATCAACTGCTCCAGGACCCCTTTCCACCTTCAGTCCCCATCTGGGTTCCCTGCCGATGCCCAGTCTGGGCCCTGTGCTAATGCCAGCCCCTCACTTCCCAGGTTCCCCCTCCATCCTCCTCCACTCAGGCCACTATTGTCCCCAGGGCCAGCTTCCCTGCCGTACACCCCAGACACCCCCACCCCCTATGCCTGGCTCTGCCACATGGTCCCCAGAGACCCAGGCCGCCCACCAGTGGCCCCGAGGGCTGCCCGGGCTGCTCCGGAACACATTCCCTTGGGCACCCAGGCTCAGCCTAAGAAAATCCAGGTCAGAGGCAAGCTCTCCTCAGCATCTTCCCACCCACGTCCTCCTCCTCCTCCCTCTAGGTCCCCTCCAGCCCTGCCCCCCCAGGAGCCCCCACCCACCCATGCATATGGATTTTTGACTTTTTATTGAGGAAAACTTCCAACCTACAAAAAAGTCAAGACAGCTGTCGGATGCAGTAGTTCTCAAGACATGGTCCCCAGACCAGCAGCATCTGTGCCTCAGTGTCACCTGTGAATGCATTAGAAATGCAAATTCTCCAACCCCACCCCAGACCTGCAGAACCAGAAGCCCAGGGGCCCAGGAGCCTGTGTTTTTACCAGCCCTCCAGGTGTTCTGTTGTGTGCCGGCCTAATGACCACTACGTACCATCCTTTAGATTTTACTGTCTGTAACATCTTAGCGTAGTTCCTTTATCTATGTCATAAAAATAGTTTAATTTTCAAAGGTCATGACTCTTCAGCCCTCACGTCATTATATTCAGTTTGTTCAAGTCGGGGACCACAATTTGCATGTGGTTGTCATGAACTCAGTCTCTCTGTCTCTGTCTCTGTCTGGCTCTCATCCTAAATCTCTCTCTCTCTCTCTCTCTTTCTAACCTGACCGCCCACATCTGAAAGTTTCCCCTGGGGCACTCAGAGCATAACTATCCTCCTTGGCATCAAAAACGGTGTCGCACTCACTGCTCTCACTACTTTATTTAAGAGCCAGATATATATTTTTTTTGTGGCATAATACACATAACACAAAATTCACCATTTTGACCATCTTAAAGTGTACAATCCAGTGGCATTTCATATATTCATAGTGTTTTGCAACCATCCCCCCGCCTCGTTCCAGAACATTCTCACCACCCACAAAGGAGACCTTGTACCCATTAGTAGTCACTCCCCATCCCCCTCCCCCCAGCTTCCGGCAACTGCCAATCTCCAGGGATTTGCCTATTCTGGACATTTCCGGTAAGCAGAATCATACGATATTAGAAACACTTTTAAATAAACCTTTTTATGGAAGTTTAACACACATATAAAATGAGGCACACGTTGTCAGTGCAGAGACGGATGGATTCTCCCACAGGGAACCAGCTAATGGAAGCAGCACTCAGACCCAGGAACAGGCCCTTGTAGTGCCTCCTTCCCAGAAGCTGCTGTCGTGGTTTCTCTCACCGTCAACCCGTCAGCCTGTTTTTGGACTTGACTTAAATGGAGTTAAGCAGCACTAATTGTGAGTCTTGCTGCTTTTGCTCAATGTCACGTGTGTGCGTGCAGTTGCTAGAACTGCCATAATCGAACGCCACAGGCCGGGCGGCTCAGACAACAGAAATCTACTTTCTCGAGATTCTGGAGGCCGGAGTCTGAGATCAAGGTGTTGGCAGGGTTGGTTCCTTCTGAGGCGTCCCTCCTGGCTTGTCAATGGGGGTCTTCTCCCTGTGTCCCCACAGGGTCGTCCCTCTGCGTGTGTCCTAATCTCCTCTTATTGGATTAGAGACCATCCTAATGACGTCATTTTAACCTAAAGACTCTACCTCCAAATACGACTACATTCTGAGGTCCTGAGGGTTAGGACTTCAACATATGAATTTTAGGGGACACATTCAGCCCATAACAGCTTGTGAGATCTGTCCATCTTGTTACTAATGGGCAGGAACGCTGGGAGAGCCCAGTGCAGTGGCTACTGCAGTCATCCGTGTGGGAGATGCTAGAGACTCCAACCAGGGGTGGTGGGGATGCTGAGAGATGGCCCAATTCAAGAGCTGTTGGCAGTCGGTTCCACAGGGAGTCAATGTTATAGACGCACCGCTAGCCCATAGCACATCTTTATGTGAAATTTCCCTTTAAAGGCACCCTTTCCTTAAGACAGTTTTTATGTTCATATATTGGAATATGGTCATAATAAATCTAAATGTCAAAAAAGTGCTTAGTGCTGGATTAGATGTGCTGCCTTGTGCAGTGCACAACCCCCACAGCTGTTCAGAGTTTCCCCTACACATGGAGTCAGAAAGATTGAATTGTCAGACTCAAGAAAATGGACCCAGGGGCAGGGAGATTAGCAAAGAAAAGAAAAACAGGGAGAGAGAGAAAGGACAAACCACTCCTGGATGGCAGACAAGAGGGGACTCCTTCGTGGTCACCCAGCTAATGCCCGTCTCTCTGCAGGCAGTTTGCCAAGATCGAGGCTGCCACCCAGCGCCTGGCCCTAACTATCCTGTCCCAGGAGGCACCTCCCCAGAGACGGCCGCCCCAAAGACCACCCCCACCGCCTCCATCCCCCTTCCTGGGGGTGGCCTGCGCTGTGGCCCCTACCGAGGTGCCCCGTGCTGGCCCCAGCCTGAGCCTGGCTGTCCTGGATGCCTCCACCCTCGACCTCTTCGACAACATTGTGCTCACCCCAGAGTGTCCGTCAGTGCCATCTGACCTGTCCCATCCTGCTCCGGGCCAGCTAGACCTGAGGCACGCCCCACGTTTCTATGATCCCTTGCCTCCTACCTCGCATGACTTGGGGGGAGGGAACCAGCTCCCCTTGGCTCCTGAGGGGGGTCGGGTGGGCAGGTGGGAGGTGCCTTGTGCCTGGGATTCCCAGGGGATCCTTGAGGGCTGGGGAATCTTCTCCCCATGATGCCCAATCTCAACCCAGCCCAGGCCCTGGACAAACCAGAGACCCCCCATGACAGCTCTCCGGCCACCCCCAGGAGACCCCTCTCCCGTCCACTCCGCTCCTGGCAGCCCTTGGGAAAATAAACCAAACCCAGACTCCCACCTCCAACCACGGCCTCACGGGTCTTCTGCAAGGTCCAGCGCCCCACCTCTGCCTCTTCCGGGGACCCCCTCACTCTCTCCACCCCCCACCTTCTCCCTTCTTTCTTTACAGCCCCATCTCCGCGGCGTCTGTGGCTCCAGCTTCCTTTCACTCTGGCTCACCTCTGCCTGATGTCTGGTCTTGTCTCATTTATTCCCAAGGATTTACTGAGCACCTGCTGTGTGCCAGGCCCAGGCCTTGGGGGCGTGGGGAGGTGGAGAACTGACAATAAATGAGGACGTGGATACATTATACACTTTTAAAATGCAAGATGAATTTCCAATTTCAGATTGGAATTAGTGCTGTGAGGAAAATTAAACAGCGACCTGATGGAGTGGCTATTTGACGTCAGGTGGTCAGGGATGGCCTTGAATGGTAGGAAGCTCTGGGGTGCAGGCACAGGAACAGCACGTGCAAAGGCCCTGAGGTGGGACATTGGGGGAACAGCAAGGGAGCCAGCGTGGCTGGAGTGGACAGGGGGAGAGTGGTAAGAGGTGCGGCCCCAGGGGCTGACAAAGGCAGACCACGAATGGGGAGTAGTTTGGAATTTATTCCAAGACTGATGGGAAATCCTCCCTCCGTCTCTTTCTCTCAACCCCCTTCCCAAGCACAGAGTCTAAACAGCACAAGCCGCACCCTTCGAGGCAGGTGCTGCACAGATGGGGAAACTGCGGCTGCACAGACCACAGACTGAGCCGGGTGGATGGGGACTGAGGTTCCTGCAAGGTGCCTGGGTCTCTTTGTAAGTTTCCGTCTCCGGACAGAAGGGACAGGGTTCAAACTTCAGACCTGCCCCTGCCCTGGGCACGGCCTCCCTCCCTTTCTTTCCGCCTCAGCGGTCTGGTCTGTACAACCCGGCGGGCCGCGACCCACCTCCGCAGCTGGACACCGCGTTCTCTGCCCCAGCATCGCGGCTCCGCCCCGGGCCCGCCCCTCACGCTCTCCGCGGCTCCCCATTGGTCGGACGCGCTGCCTTTCTGGTTCGCACAGCCCCTCCGAGGAGGGCGAAGCAGAGGCGATTGCGATTGGCCGAGAGCAGGGGCGGGGCCGAGCTAGGGCGAGCGCCGATTGGGCGGCTCGGTCTCGGTGGGCGGGACGTGGACGGCGCTGGGATGGCCCGGCGGGCCGAGCGCCGGGACCGGGAGAAGCGGTGACCCGACTCGGGAACTCGGTTGTGGGACCTGAGAGGTGGAAGTCCGCGCTCCGAGAGGTGAGTGTCTCCCAGGCCCCACCTGCGGAGGGCCAGGCCGGCTCGAACCCGGCGCCCTCCGGGCCAGCCTCCCTCGCCGCCCGCCAGCGCTGCGGGGACCCGACCTTCCCGCCTGAGGCTCGGCCGGGACGTCCCGGGCCGAGGTCGCCCGGCCGGGGGGAGGACTGCGCCCCGGCCCTGGGGAGTCGGCTGCCAGGGACGCGCCCGCCGCCTCTGCTCCCCGGGCCAAGTTTCGCATCATCCCTGCGGGGTGGGTGGGTGTGACCTCCACTTCTCCGAGGAGGAAACTGAGGCTCAGACACCGTGCGACTTGTCCCGGTCACACAGCCGGGGAGTCCGGGCTGCAGGGCTGGGCCCCCCGAGACCACGAGACCACGTGGGGATCTCAGCAGCCCCACCGCCTCCCAGGTTGACGCCCACCTCAGGCCGCTCCTCCTCCGAGCGCCGTCTTGGACTTGCTCATCACTCTCCACGACGCCCCCAAATCTGTCTTCAACCCAGGTTCCCTCCCCACATTCACACTCACACACTCCCCCCCCACCACCAAATTTTTCATCTTCTCCCAAAATCATTCCCTTCCCCAGGTCCCCGGCTAGTCCCTGAGACCTGCCACCCACCAGATGGAAACCTAGGGGTCTTCCTGCCTCCCCAAACCAGTCCCACCTGCCCCCTGAATCTCTCCATCCTGCCCCTTCCTCTCTGTCCCCTCTGCCTGAACAGGAGCCCAGGCCTCACCCTTGCCCCCCTGGACCCTAGCCCCAGCTTTCTCCCTGTCCAACCTCCAGTCCAGCCCCACAGTGGCCAGTGAGGCCTCCTCATTTTATTTCATTTTGAAAACTTTTTATGGAAGCATACTACATATGCAGGAAAACCTACAAATCACAAATACACACAGCTCAAATAAATTTTCACAAAGCCAATGCTTGGTGGAAACAGCATCCAAATCCAGAAGTCGAACATCTCCCACACCCTAGAATTCCCCCTTGTCCCCCCTTCACCGTCCCCCAAGGATAACCATTATCGTAACTTCAAGGCCACTAGTTTTGCTGGTTCTCCATTTATGTAGCTATTTTACAGTATTGTAGCTATTCCTGGTTATGTAACCTGTTACACATTGTCCACAGTTCAGAAGGAGAAGGGTAGACACGAGTCAAATCTCCTTCAGACTCTGTCCTCAGGGACCGCTTCTGCCCCCTGAACTACTTTTTCCTTGTGTGCCTGGGGGAGGGAGGCAGCAGATGTGGACATAAGCAGTACACACATCTTTTTTTTTTTTTTTGGCATAAATGGGACCACTGCCATCCACACTGTTTGGCATTTTTCCCACACTGTTAACATCTCTTGGACGCCTTTCCATATTGCTACTTAAAGAGCTTCCTTGTCATTTTTCCTGGCTGCAAGGAATTCCGTAGTTTCGGAAGGTTTCGGATATACCGAAACCTCCGTCACCAGTACTCCCACCGTGGACATGTAGATTTATTTCTGCTCCTGAAGAGTCCCACAGTGAATAACCTTGCGTCGTTTCACACGGACGTCTGCAGGATAAATACTTAGCAGCGAGTTTTCTGGGTCAGAAGGTTCGTGTATCTATAATTTGGAGAAATGTGGCCACATGGTCTCCCTCGGGGCTCTGCATAGGTCTCCTACCAGCCCAAGGGGCTGCAGACATCTGTCCTAGGCTTTCGGACGTTCCGGGCCCCGCCTGACCCTCCCTCGCGGCTCCTGAAGCGTTAACAGGTGGGTGGGAGCGAGAGGAGCTCTCCAGGTGGAGGGGCTGCACCGGCAGAAGCCCTGAGGTGGGGCGGGGCCGGCCTGGCTGGAGCGTCCCCGGCGCCTTGCAGGAGGCATTACCCCTTACTCCTGAGGCCAGTGGGAAGGCATGGGCGGGGGGGGGGGGGTTGGGGGCGAGTCAGGGGAGTAGCGGATTGGCTGGGGCAGAGCGGGGGGAGCGCCGATTGGGCGGCTCGGTCTGGGTGGGCGGGACGTCAGATCTGTGCTTTCAAGAAGACTGTTTTCTCTCTGTCTTCGCTTCCTCGGGGAGAAGTTTGCTGACTCTGCCGAGACACATCAGATTCCCTAGAAATCCCCCCGTGATCACAGTTGTAATTATGTGCTTAATTAACTTAGTGTGGTTTTGTTTTTGAGGGAATTTCCATTCCATTTTTTCAATTGGGATAAAATTCACATAACATAAAATTCACCATTTCCAACCATCCACTAGTTTTTAAATTTCAGCTATGTCGCATATAGGAAACATTTTCTGTTGTAGATGTGTTCGGCTGGAAGAAGGATCATAAACGCCTGTGTGTGCTCTCCACCCAGCTGTAAAACTTTACCCCTGACTGTTAGCCGTCTTGCCCTCCACAGGGTGGGTCCCCAGGGTGTCCTCTGTCCCAAATAAATTAACAGATAAGTGAGTGAGCACGCAGAGCAGGAGGGAGCTGCAGACAAAAGCTGGGCTGGAACCACCAGCAGTGCAGCACTCAGGGAGCCAGAGACACAAGCCCCCCGGGGGCACAGGTGGGGACCTACTGAGACTCGAGACTCAGACACTGGGAGGCGGAGCCACTCTGACGTGGAGGCAGGCATGCCTCTAGTCGCCGGACCTTGGGCAAGTCCTGGCCCCGAGGCCTCATTGTCCTCTCCTGTAAGGGCCCCCCTAGCCCCGCCTGTTCTTGTTCTTTTTCTTTTTTCAAAATTGTGGTAAAATATACATAACATAAAATTTACCATTTTAAAGTACACAATTAAGTGGCATTTAAGTGCATACATGATGTTGTGCAACCACCACTACTTTTTTTTTTTTTCCAGTGAGGAAGATTCGCCCTGGGCTAACATCTGTTGCCAGTCTTCTTTCTGCTTGAGGAAGATTGTCGCTGAGCTAACATCTGTGCCAATCTTCCTCTATTTCTGTTTGTGGAACGCCACCACAGCATAGCTTGATGAGCTGTGTGTAGGTTGGCGCCTGGGATCCAAACCAGAGAACCCCTGGCTGCCAAAGCAGAGCCCGTGAACTTAACCACTATGCCACTGGGCCGGCCCACACCACTCCTTTCTAGTTCCAGAACGTTTTCATCTCCTCAAACAGAAACTCAGCACCCATTAGGCAGTCCCTCCTCATTACCCTGCCCCTAGTCCCCAGCAACTGCCAGTTCGCTTCCTGTCTCTGTGGGTTTGACCATTGTGGACATGTCATCTAAATGCAGTCAGGCGATGTGCGGCCTTGAGTGACTGGCCTCTCTCACTGAGCATAATGCTTTTGAGGTTCATCCGTGATGTAGCGTGTATCAGCGCTTCATTCCTTCTAAGGCTGAATAATACTCCTCTGCACAGGTACCCCAGCCTTTCCTTCTAAGACCTGGGGGAGCGTTCAGCCAGCGTGATTTATACATGAGTAGACTGAGTTTCAGAGGCCAAGTAGGGGAGTCAAACTTGAAATATCCAGAATACTGCCACCCCACCCCGGCCGCGGAGGCAGGCGGTGCAGCCCAGGAGGATGCAGCTCTTTTTCCCTCAGGAATCACATCCCGCTCCCAACCCCATCCCCGCCAGTGGGCCCTTGGGCAGGTCACTCCTCTGCTCCAGCCTCGGGTTCCTCCTGGGGGCGGGTGAGGATCACAGTTGGAGCTTGTGATGTGGCAGGGAGGCTGGTAATGTTGACACTGAGACGTCTCCAGGAAGGAGAAGGCTTCCTGGGGCTCCGGGAGAGCGGGGCTGGGAGCACGGGGGTGGACAAGGTCCGAGAAGGCTTCCCAGGGAAGTGACCTCCTGGCTAAATAGGACACATTGAGAAAGAAGTACCTCCTGGCCCAGGAAACAGCAGATGCACAGGCCTGCAGGAAGGAAGGAAGAAGTTTGTGAAGCACCTTGCGGGCCATCAAGGGTCTAAGTGCATGGACCCTGGACATGCAGAGGGGCCCTCTCCCTGCCTGACCTCGCCCCTCTGCCCATCCCCAGGACATGGCGGCTCTGAAGCCCAGCGTGGGCCGACTCCTCCCTGGATCATCCATCCTTTTCCTGTGCGACATGCAGGAGAAGTTCCGCTATGTCGCGTACTTCCCCCAGATTGTCTCTGTGGCCGCCCGCATGCTCAAGGTACGGGTCCCTTCTCCCTCAGACCAGGCCCCTGAGCCCCCAGGCCCCTCTCTGGGGCTCAGGCGCTCGTTCCCCTTCCCTGGCACAGGTAGCCCGGATGCTGGAGGTGCCAGCCGTGCTGACGGAGCAGTACCCAAAAGGCCTGGGTGCCACGGTGCCCGAGCTGGGGGCTGAGGGCCTGCGGCCATTCCCCAAAACCAGCCTCAGCATGGTGCCCGTGGTGCGGCAGGAGCTGGACTCGAGGCCCCAGCTGCGCTCTGTGCTCCTCTGTGGCATCGAGGCACAGGCCTGCATCATGGTGAGACCCTCACTGCCTCTCAGGAGCCCCCATTCTCACCTGGGACCCTCCCATCCTAAAATGATCCTTTCCTGACCAAGAACCCTCTATCCTCCTGGCAAGACCCTTTTCCTGACCCCTGACCCCCCTCCTGACCTGGGCCCTTCATCCTCACTCAGGACCCCTCTCCTTAGCTGAGGTGCCCATCCTGCCTAGCGTCCTGCTGTAACCTGGGGGCCTCCTGCCCGGATCCACGCCTCCCTCATCCCCATCCCAGCTCCCCAGTACCTCACCAGGGACCCCTGTTCTTGTCTGGGGTTGACCCTAATCTCTCTCTGCTCCCAGAACACAGCCCTGGACCTCCTGGACCGGGGGCTGCAGGTCCACGTGGTGGTGGATGCCTGCTCCGCCCGCAAGTAAGAGGGTCCCGCGAGGGGTGGGTGCATGTGAGGTGCGGGTGGGGCGCCCAGGAAGAACCAGGGGGCAGGATCTCTGCCGAGTTTGCCAGAGTCTGGATGTCCAGGCCACAGCAGCGACATTCTCTCCCCCTGTAGCCAGGTGGAGCGGCTGTTGGCACTGGCCCGGATGCGGCAGAGCGGCGCCTTCCTCTCCACCAGTGAAGGGCTCATTCTGCAGCTTCTGGGTGATGCCACCCACCCCCGTTTCAAGGAGGTACTGGCCCCTGACCTCCCCCGCCTCCCCTCCAAATGGCAGATATCTCTTCAGCACACACCATGTATTCGCAGAATACACCCGGGAACATGGCAGGCTGCCACGTCCAGGGGGACTAAGTTTAGGGGGGGAGAGCCCATCAACACCATAAATCCATGACAGGAGACGCTGTCGGGTGGCCATGAGGACTGTGGAGAGAGAGAAAGCAGGGGAGGGGATTGGATGTCAGGGGGAAAGGAGGGGTTGCACAGTGGTCCAGAGGCCTCCTGGGAGAAGGTGATTTAGAGTGAAATGAGGATGGGAGCAAGCCAGGCAGACATAGGGAAGAACAGTCCATCAGAGGCCCTGTAGATGGGAGCCCCTTGACCCCCTCCCCCCTTCCCCTCCATCCCCTCCTCCCATCTCTGGCACTCAGGTCCAGCCTCCACACCCACCACCCAAGTGACCTTCCTGGTACCCAGGTCTGAACAGGTAGCCCCCGCTGCTTCACACCTTGGCCCTCAGGATAATGTGACATGCTCGAACTTGACGTTCCTGGCCCTCCTTGTTCAGTTCTGTGGAACATTCATTGAGCACCTACTGTGTGCCAGCCACTGTGGCAGGCCCAGTCTATTCAATTACACACTCTGGCCTGGAGCTGGGAAGGGAATGTGCAGAGTATGTGAGAGAAATAGGGTGGGGGCGGCCAGGAGTGGGGAGGCCCCTCCTGGGGGTGGCCTTGAAGCAGAGATTTGAAGGCATCCAAAAGTGTTCCTGGCACAGGGAACAGCTAGGGCAAAGGCCTGGAGGTGGGACTGCACCTGCCTTATTCAAGGGACCCTAGCAGCACATGGCGAGCACCGGCTGACTGTGGGAGGAGGGGAGGAGCCCAAGGGAGTCGTCCCAAAGATTTGGGATTTTAGAAGATTCGGGATTTTAGCGATGGATGGGCAGCCACGGAGGTTTAGCGCAGGGGAGCTGGCCACGGTCAGATCTGCAGTTTGGTGCTGGGTGGCCAATGATGCAGGCCGGTAGCAGGAAGGAGGAAGACCAGAGAGGAGGCAGTGGGGATGCCGGCTTTGCTTACTTGTATTTTTCACTTTCTGGAGGTATGCATGCTGGCTTGCTGATGGCTCCGATGTAGGAGATGGCAGCCCGCGAGAGCCGCCAGGTTTTCAGCTCCCGCAGCTATGCTCTGCCCTCTACTGACTAGGCGAGGATGGCGAGTTTGAGAGGTCAAGTGACAACCGATATCTAAGAGGCAGTTGGATAAAAGACTCTGGAGTTGAGGGGCAAGGCGGCCTGGATTTGGGAATTGACGGATGGGAGAGGTGAGATTACTTAAGAAGAAGCCCCAGGACAGAGCTGTCATCCTTAGTGGTCCAAGCCAGCAAAGTTGACCAAGATGGCAGGTGGTCAGGAGCTAAGCCAGGCAGTTATGGTGAAAGGGAGGCCCCAGGAAAAGTTTTGAGAAGCGGGAATGTTTGGTCTGGCCGGTTGCTGCCTAGAGGACAAGGGAGATGAAAATGGAGAAGTGTCCCTTGGATCTGTCATGGAGACAGGGGCCCTGCACTCTTCCTGACTTCCCCTCTTCCCCCACAGATCCAGGAGATCATCAAGAAGCCTGTCCCGGACACCGGGCTGCTGGGCCTCTTCCAAGGCCAGAACCACCTCTTCCAGTGAACACCGACCCTGCCTCCAGGGGAGCCCACCCTCTTGTCACCGGGATGGGGAAAGCGCTTTCCCCCCATCCTTGGATCCCAAGAGTGGTGCGATCCACCAGGAGTACCGCCCTCTTGGGAAGGGAGGCAGGTACTGCCTTGCCATTGGGCGACAGCTCCAGGAAATGCAAATGGACCTCCTGGAAGCTGGGCGGGAGTTGGCCGAGGGGAGCTGGAGGCGGGGCTCGGCCCCGGGCCACTTCACGGGGCGGGGAGGGGAGGGGGAGTCACAGACTGTGTGGGACCCGGACTCGCAGAATAAACATTGATGTGGCTGTGGACCGAACCATTCTTGGGTTTGGGGGGTATCCTGGGGGCGACTGGGGGCCGCGGGCGGAAGGAAGAGGGGTCCCCAGCAGGTGGGGAGGGGGAGGTGCCTTTTCTCAGCTCCAAGCCGGCGCAAGGCAAAGGCGAGCACTGGCCACTGTCACATCTGCACGAAAGCCGGCGCGCATCTGCTTGGAAAGGAGCTGCCGGCCTGGGTCGCCCCACACGCTGCCGGCCGCCCCCCCACCAGCGCGCGCGCACACGCCCAGCCCGGCTGGCTCGCAGACACGCGCTCGCTCTGCCTCCCCCGGCCGGCCCCCCACGCCGCCGCCACCCCCGACCCCCCAAGGGTCCCGCATCCGGAAAGTGAGGTGAGCGCGACCGTACCCCGGTGCGGAGGGGGAAACTGAGGCACGGGGGACCTGGGGACGGGGAGGAAGGAAGAGACAGGCATGCGGATGCATGGATGAATGGATGGGAAGAAGGACAAACAGCTTCATCTAAGTGGTCCCTGCTCCCCTAAGACGCAGAAGTCTGGGGATCCACATGGGGGCTCCCTGAATTCTGCAGCCCCCTTGGAAATCTGGGAGTCGGGACTGTACGGACCCCCAGTCAGGACTCCTGTGCCCCTTGAGGTTCGCAGTCCTTGCACCTCCCCCCCAACCTTGGGGACCTAAGAAGGCAACCTCTGAGTCCCCCAGGGACTCAGAGCTCTCAGCTAGCCCGTCCCCCACCGGGGAATCAGAGCCCCCCCAACCCTGGATCCCAGACCCCTCACAGAAGGCCAGGTCCCTGAGACCCCGGCGTCCGAGCGCCCAGCACCCCTCTCCCCAGGGACCCGGGAGTCCCAGCCTCCCCCTTCCTCCAGGACCCCGTGGGACCCGGCGTCGGCGCCCCCGGCCCCCGCCTTCCGGATCCAGGTGTCCCCCCTCCTCACCCCCCAGCCTGAAGCTTCGCGTCTCGGAGGCCGCGCTCGCGTCGCCATGGCAACAGGAGTCTATTTTGCGCTGGGAACACACAGCTCCCGCCGCAGCGCCCCCCCCCCTCGCCCCTCCACCTGGGCCTGAGTGAGAGTGGGGGGCCCGGGGAGGGAGGTGGGGGTCCGAGGGTGGGGGGAGACACAGAGACACTCAGAGGGACAGAGATTTGTAGACAGCAAACCTGGAGAGAGACACAGATGGAGACACGGAGTCAGAGAGGTAGAGAGAGACGGGGATGAGGAGACGGGGCGGGAGGGGGGCCGCACCGAGACGGGATGTGAAGACAGAGACGGAGACTGGGCAGAGGGACGAAGGAAATAAGTGCTGGCCCAGAAAATTGAGGCTCAGAGAAGGGGACAGCAAGAGACAGACGCTGGGACAGAGACGCAGAGACACGATGAAACACGTAGAGAGAGACCCAGGCTAAGAGAGACCGTGACCCGGGGCAGATCCCGTTCGAGACCAGAGACCCGCCGTTGGGCCCAGGGAGGGGCGGTGGAGGAGGGTCCCGGCGGGACACATGGACCGGGAGACGCAGAGACGCCCAGAGACAGAGAGACACACGAGACAGGAGGGCCTAGGGACCTGGGCGGGGCGCAGGGACCGGGCTGGGCCGGCTGCGGGAGCGCGTCGGCAGGGTCCGCGTCTCTCCCTCCGTCCCGCCTCCCTGGCGGCGAGCCGGGGGCGGCGCCGGATCCCCCACCCCACCGCCCCCCATCCGGACCCCTCCCCTTCTCCCTCCGCTTTCCCACCTGCGGTCCGCCTCCTCTTGAACCAACTCCCGCCTCCTCCTGTCTGTTTTCCACATCCGCACCCGGAGCTGACCCTCACCCAGATATTCCTAGAAGCCCCTCCCTTTGCACTTGGACCCCGTGCGACCCCCGCCCCCTCCGCCCCCACCCGCGGAGCCCCCACAGTCCCCAACCCCCGGGAAAGGGCCTCTGACTCTTTTTCTGGGTCTTTGCCCGCCCCCCGCCCGTCTCTGTCCCCCTCATTCTCTCTGCGTCCCTGTCCCCCCCTCTGGTTCCCTGTCCCCCTCTCTCTGGTTCCCTGTCCCCTCTCCCTCTGGTTCCCTATCCCCTCTCTCTCTGGGCCCCTGTCCCCTCTCTCTCTACGCCCCTGTCCCCCCCCGGGTCCCTGTTCCTCCTTCTCTCTGGGTCCCTGTCCCCCTCTCTCTGGGCCCCTGTCCCCCTCTCTCTCTGGGCCGCTGTCCCCTCTTCTCTCTGGGTCCCTGTCCCCCTCTCTCTGGGCCCCTGTCCCCCTCTCTCTCTGGATCCCAGTCCCCTCTCTCTCTCTGGGTCCCTGTCCCTCTCTCTCTCTGGATCCCAGTCCCCTCTCTCTCTGGGCCCCTGTCCCCCCGGGTCCCTGTCCCCACTCCTCTCTGGGCCCCTGTCCTCCCCCTCTCTGGGCCCCTGTCCCCTCCTCTGGGCCCCTGTCCCCCCCGGCCCCTGTCTCCCCCTCTCTCTGGGCCCCTGTCCCCCTCTGAGCCCCTGTCCCCGCCTCTGGGCCCCTGTGCCCCTCTCTTTCTGGGTCCCTGTCCCCCTCTCTCTGAGCCCCTGTCCCCCCGGGCTCCTGTCCCCTCTCTCTCTGGGCCCCTGTCCCCCCCTCTCTGGGCCCCTGTCCCCCTCTCTCTCTGGATCCCTGTCCTCTCTCTCTGGGTCTCTGCCCCCCATCAAGGCTCTCTCCCTGTCCTTCTCCCCAAGGCCTGCTCCATCTCATTCTCCACTTCTCGGCTTCTCAGGAGGCAACTCACCTGGCCCCATCCAGCCCACCCAGCCCTGGCCCCCACCCTAGCTGTCGAGATGGAGGGGTTGGGGGTGGGGCACAGTGCTGTGCAGGGAGCAGGTGGGGAGACAGGGGTTCTCCAGGAGCCCAGGGACCCAGGGGCCTGCTCTGGGACCCCTCCTCAAGCTGGTTCCCTGATCTCTGTCCCCACATCTGTGTCTCTCAGGTCCTGGGCTGGGGCAAAGGGCACAACCAGACCTCTGGCTCTGAGCTGCTGGGCATGGGAGGTGCAGGAGGGGTGAGATTGGGGCTCCTTCCTCTCCAGCTGTGGAGGAGGAAGTGCCTTTGTGTGTGTGAGAGCAGGGTGGGGCTGTGGGGGGTGTCACATGCCTGCTTCCAGACTCTCCACCACTGCGGGAGGGTGTGTTTGCACACGTGTGTGCACCCACGAAGTTGCATGAGTGTGGGCTGTCATGTGTGTGGTTGTGTGTCCATGTGTAGCTGGTTTGGGCAGGTAGGTCCCTAGCCATCTTCCTGGGCCGTATTGGTCCCAGTGTGTCACAATGCCTGAGATGGTGTCTGGGCCTAGGCGCTGTGGGCTGAGCCATGCACAGAAATGCATGGCTGTGCTCATGTGGAGCTGTGCGTATGTGTGTTGGGACCAGGTGTGCCACCAGGATGACACTGGGTGTCCTTGTGTGTTGTGTCTGGCACACTGTGTGTATATAAGGTCTGTTGTGTGTGAGATAAGGGAGGAACTGGTCCCCCTGGACCCTTGGTCTGGATAGGCCACTGTGTCTGTAGGTGTGTGTCCCCGCCCCACCTGTAGGTTCTGCCCAGCAGTGGGGCATGTGAGCAGGGGTAGGAGGCTGCGGGGCCTCCATCGGGAGAGGGGTCGTGTGTGCATGTGTGCTGTGTCTGGGCTTGAGGAGATGATGACACTGTTCCCACCCCTGAGTTGTCAATAGCCTGGAGTTGTGTCTCCCTGGGTGTGTGCAGTCGGAGGAGACGATGGGACTGTTAGTAGAGGGAGCCTAGTGGAGGCTTGGCCCAGAATGGGGACTGAGCGGGCACACTGCTAGCCCACACGGCAGTCTTAGTGCAGATGCGACAAAGGTGCCCCCTGGCAGCTCCCCAGCGTCTATGGTTGGGCACCCTTGTGTGAGTCTGGAAAGGGTGCCCCTTCCCGCAGATGGATGCAGCCCCACCAGCATGCCTTAGGGAGGAGAGCCCAGCTGGATTCCAGCCAGACCCCCCTGTGCAGTGCACAACCTGCCCAACCGTATGTGGCAGCCCTCAATGAACGAAGGAATCCACATCGCCACGTGCATGAGTCACTGTTGGAAGGGGTGTGACTGTGTGCATCTCAACCCACATTTCTCTGCATGGGATAAAGGCATCCATGTTCTATGGGTGGGGGTACCCAGAGCCTCGAGTTCAATGCCTAGCTCCACTGCTCAGGCACTATGGAGCTCAAGCAAATGATGGGACCTCCTAGAACCTTGGTGTCCTCATCTGAAACGCGTATGAGAAAGAGAGAGGGAGGCAGAGAGAGAACATTCATCCCTGCAATAATATTTATTGAACACCTACTATGTGTGCTGTGGATACAACAGGGAACAAGACAGACAAAAACATCAGCCTTCGTGGGGTTTGTAGTCTAGTGGGGGAAACAGACCCTACGTCCGTACACAGACCATGCGGCAAGGAGAGAGGAGCTGCGAGAGATCGAGAGTCTGGGGGCGCTGTTTCAGACAGGACGGGGAAGCCTCGCTGAGAGGACGGGTGAGGGGCAGTTGAAGAAAGGAAGGGGCAAGCCAGACCTGCAGGAAGAGGGTCCCTGGCGGAGGGGACAAAAGGTAGGTGGGGACCCCTCAGGCATGGGACCTGGAAAGGTGTGGAGAAGGGAAGGATGGGAGAAGAGTCTGGATTTTATTCTAGGTGTGAGGGGGAGCCAGTGGGTGGTTTGAACAGGGGAATGGGTGATGTCATCTGACCTATGTTGGTCATTTTTCATTTGTTTTTTTAAAATTATGGTAAAAATACACATAAACTGTGTATTTCAAAATTAGTTAACACGGTTAACTAATTTTAAGTGTACAGTTCAATGGCATTTAGTATATTCATAATATTGTGCAACCATCAGCGCTATCTAGTTCCAGAACATTTTCATCACCTCAAATAGCAGTCACTCCCCATTCCCCCCTCCCCCTAGCTCCAGGGAACCACCAACCGGCTTCCTGTCTGTGGATTTGACTACTGTGGACATTTCATACAAATGGACTCATACGATACGTGGCCTTTGGTGTCTGGCTTCTCTCACTGAGCGTCACGTTTCTGAGGTCCATTCATGTATCAGTGCTTCATTCATTTTCAGGGCTGAATCATATTCCACTGTGTGGACAGACCACACTGTGTTTATCCACTCATCCGTTGGTGGACATTCAGGTGGTCTCCACTCTGGGGACATCATGAATAGTGCTGCTCTGAACATTTGTGTGTAAGTTTTGTGTGAACGTATTTTCAGTTCTTTGGGGCACATCCCTAGGAGTGGAATTGCTGGGTCATATGACAACTCTATGTTTAACTTTTGAGGAACTGCCAAACTGCTTTCCACAGTGTGGGCCAAGCCACTTCTCAGATGCCCGTTAAACACCAAGTACAGGCGTTAAGTAGGCGGTGGAGTGGGGTGTTCTAGCCGGGAGTTCGGGGGAGGGGCCAAGTGGAGTTAAATAGGAAAGCTGGATCCCCATGTGGGCCCGGGGACCTGGCTGAGTGAGGCTTGGGGAGCCTCAGCCCCCCATAACCCTCTCCCCATCCCCACCCCCAGCAGTTTTGTTGATAACAGTGTGGTCCCCAGAAGCACATGCACTCAATGGAAAGGAACAATTGATGCAAATAATACCTAACGATATTTACTAAAGGAGTCCCACCTACCCACCGTCCCCCCTTCCTCTTACTGCGTCATTTCTTCACGGCTTCCTTCATAACTTTTTAATATTTCTTCATAATAATTTCCAACATGTATCACACTGATTCGTGTCTGTGGACTGGCTCTCTCCCCTCACTAGAAGGTAAACTCCATGAAGGCAGGGACCCTCATGGGTTTATTCACCTCTGCATCTTCAGTGCTCAGTTCTATGGTTGCCATAGAAACAGCCAGGAAGACCCGCCTCACCTGGCCCCTGACTCCCACTATCTTCTCCATCGCCCTTCTCATCCCGGGTCTCCTCCTGAAATAACCGCAGCAAATCCTTCCATACCCATGTGGCACCTGCACGAGGCCAGGCACCTACTGAGCTCTTCACACACACTCACTCAGTTCGCCCTTCCAACCGCCAGGTGATCGCCATCCTAATGCACATTTTACAGATGAGGAAACTGAGGCACGGGGGGACTTAGGTAATGAGGCATTGCTACCCTGCCTCTCTGGCTGTGCCTGGAGAGGTGTTAGACCTGAAACTGGAAGAGTGTGGTGTGTGTGTGTGTGTATGTGTGTGAGAGAGAGAGAGAGACAGAGAGACAGAGAGACAAATAAGCACTTGGGGGGACTGAAGACCATGTGGGTCTAAACCAGCGGTTCTCAACCTGGGGGGGGAGCAATTGTGCCCCCCCCGGGTGACTTCTGGCCATGCCTGGGGGCATCTTATTGTCACGACGCGATAGGCCCCCACAACAAAGCACGATCCGCCCCCCGCGTCAGGAGTGCCCAGACTGTGGCCATTTCATAGAAGCGTTGAGAAGCCCCGCGCTGCCTCTTCCCACCCGCCTGCTCTATGAACTCACATTCTCAACTCCGTCTCTCTCTCTCTCCCTCCTCCCCCCACCCACACCTCTCTCTCTCCCCTTCCCCATCTCCGGACTCCTCCCATCCCGCCCCCCCACGTCTGTCTCCCTTCATTCCCTCCCCTGTCCCCCACTGACCCGTCCCCGCCTCCTCTCCGCGTGGCGCCACCCCCGCCCCGCCCACCTCTCCATCTCCCCCGTCCGCGCTCTCCCACCGCACCCCGTCTCCTACTCTCTCCCTCACCCGCCTGCACGGTCTCGTCTCCCTCCGTCACGTCTTTCCCCTGGTTTCTGTCCACCTCTCTCCGGTCTGCGCACCCACCCGTCTGATGGCTCCGTCGACCTTCCCGGTCTTTTCTCCCCCATTCATCACTCACTTCGCTCCTCTCTCTCTCTGCCCGTTATCATTTCTATTCACCTCGGGCCGTGTCTGGGCATATTTCCATTGCTCCTCTATCCCCGTCCACCGCCCCGTGGGACCGCCAACTCGGAGCCCCTGCATCTCCGCTCCATCCATCCTTTCTGTCTCCTGGTGCGTGTTTCTCTCCTTCCTTCCACCTTCCTCGGCCTGCCCTCCCCATCCTCTCCCCCATCCATCTCCACATTTCTCCACCTCTGGCCATCTCTCTTCTGCCCTTTGCTCCAGCCTTGGTCCTCCCCGCAGCCTGGCGGCCTCGTCCGACCTCCTGCACGCCCCATGCCGGCCCTCCTGCTCCTCGGGACCCTCCTGCTGCTGGCCTCGACCGCCGGCCAGGCCGGGGCGCGCCCGTCCAACGGCACGAGCGCCGAGCCCCCGGGCCCGCTGCCCGCCCTGCTGGCGCACCTGCGGCGCCTGACCGGGGCGCTGACGGGCGGCGGGGGCGCAGCGGGCCCGGGCGCCAACAGCACGAGGCCCAGCACCGCGAGCGGGGCGGGCGCGGCGGCGCGGGCGCCTCCTCCCGCCGAGCTCTGCCACGGCTACTACGATGTCATGGGCCAGTACGACGCCACCTTCAACTGCAGCACCGGCTCCTACCGCTTCTGCTGCGGCACCTGCCACTACCGCTTCTGCTGCGAGCACCGCCACATGCGCCTGGCGCAGGCCTCCTGCTCCAACTACGACACGCCGCGCTGGGCCACCACGCCGCCGCCCCTGGCCGGGGGCGCCGGGGGCGCCGGGGGTGCGGGCGGGGGGCTCGGGCCCGGCCAGGCCGGGTGGCTGGAAGGGGGCCGGGCGGGGGGTGCCGGGGTGCGTGGGGGCGAGGGGCCGGGGGGCAGCACGGCCTACGTCGTGTGCGGGGTCATCAGCTTCGCCCTGGCCGTGGGCGTCGGTGCTAAAGTGGCCTTCAGCAAGGCGTCCCGTGCGCCCAGGGCGCACCGGGAGATCAACGTGCCCAGGTGTGTGCGCGCTGGGACCCAAGGGTACGGAGCCTGGGGCGGGGCCTGGGCGATGGGAGAGGGAGCCATCTGGGGGCGGGGCTACAGGGATGGGACGTGGCCTGAGATCTAGGGGACAGCCACCGCGAGGGCGGCAGCAAATGCCTAGGGAGATGGGCAGGGCCTGAGAATAGAGGAGCCAGAACGGGCCTGGCTGTTGAGTGACAGAGGAGACTCAGACTTTCATTCATTCAACAAATATTTCTTGAGCACTTTCTGTGGGCCAGGAGCTGGGGATACAGCAGTGAGTAAAATAAGGTTCCTGCCCAGGCGGGTAAACCTGGCTTCCCCCAGGTCTGCTGCCTGCGGGCTGTGTGACCCTGGGCAAGTTGCTTCACCCCTCTGTGCCTCAGTTTCCTCGTCTGTACAATGGGGCTAATAATTGTTCCCCACCCATTTGTACTGCAATGAAGATGAACTGAGTTGATGCATCTCGAGTCCTGGCACATGGTAAGCCCTCAACAAATGTTGGCTACCCATATCACTGAATGTGAGCGGTGGAGGCAGTAAGCAAGCCAATACAGATGCAATGTAATCTTAGATATTGATAACTGCTGTGAAGGAAATAAAGCAGCATCGCGAGGTGAGAGTGGTAGGGGGGAGAATGCTGTTTTACATGAAGTGGTCAGGAAAGGCCCCTCTGAGCAGAGACTTGAAGGACAGGACCAAGCCAGGCAGACATCTGAGGGAAAGGCATTCCGGGCAGAGGGAACAGTAAGGGGAGTGTCTGCAAGACAGCCAAGGGGCCCTTGCAGCTGGAGTGCAGTGGGCGAGGAGGAGGCCTATTCTAAGTGTGATGGGCGAGCCACTGGAGGGTCCTGACAGATGACGCCGTCCGAGTCCTCGGGCTGTGCATGGAAGACCAGACTGCAGAGGACGAGGGCGGAGCGGGGAGCCCAGTCAGGAGACTTGTAGCAATGACCCCGGGGAGTGATTTGGGATATATCTTGGAGGTCAAATCTGCAGGATTGCTCAGGGGCAGGAAGGAAAGAAAAAGAGCCGTCCAGGGTGATTCTAAGGTTTGGGGTCCGCATAACTGGGCGAATGGGGAAGGCTGCAAAGGAACAGCAGTGAGGGCCCAGGTTCAGAGTGGGAGGGACCACAGAAGGGGTAAGGTCCAAATGAATTGGGGAAGGGGCGCTTCAAGCAGGAAGTATGGTCCGAGGGGCCTTGGGGCTAGCGGTGCTCAGGTTGACATCAGAAGGGGCGTGGGCAAAGGCGGGAAGCAGAGCCGAGCTGACCTTCTGCCAATGGTGAGAACAGGGAGGGGAAACAGGCCTGGGCCCTCCCTCTCCCCGCCCCCGCCCCCCGTCCCCAGGCCGCTGACCAACCTTCTGCCACCTCTAGGGCTCTGGTGGACATTCTGAGGCATCAGGCGGGGCCTGGGACCCGCCCAGACCGCGCACGGAGCAGCTCCCTGACCGCGGGGGTCGGGGGTCCCGACAGCATGCCCCCGAGGACGCCCAAGAACCTCTACAACCCGGTGAAGCCCTCCAACCTCGGTGAGTGAGACGCGGGAGCTGCGGCCGCCGCCTCTGCCCCGACCACGCCCCCAGCCCTGGAGCTCCGCCCTCCAGGTGGCCCCGCCTCCCATCGCCCAGGCCCCCCCCCAGCCCTGGAGCTCCGCCCTCCAGATGGCCCCGCCTCCCGCCTCTGCCTTCCCTGAGCCACTGAGGCTGGGACCTGCTCTGGCCAATGCTGGAGGGACTCCCGGGGAGTCCGACCCCCTCCTTGCCCCCTAGTGGGGCGCCATGGCCGCCACGTGGTTTAGACTTAGACGTTCTCAGCCCGTACACTCGAGAAACTCCTATCAGACCACCCAACAGCGAACCACATACAAGGACGCTCTTAACTATTGAATCAGAATTTGCCAGGAGCCAGACCGCCTGGATTCGAATCCTGGCTCTGCCACTGTGACCTGGGGCAAGTGACTTCAGCTCTCTTGGCCTCAGTTTCCCCATCCATGAAGTGAGAAGCCTAAGAGTACTCACCTCATAGGGGTTGTGAAGATCAAATGAACCAATGAGTAAAGTCCTTAGAGCAATGCCTGGCACAGAAAAAGTGCTATATGAATGTGAGCTATTATTGTTATTCTTATATTCTATATTACGATGAGTGCATCAGTGGAGAAGTCAGGGAGCTGTTGAGAGGCTGAAAAGGGTCTCATGTGGTGTGAGGGGAGGAGGGCTTTCCCCAGGAAGTGATGTTGGAGTGGTGGCCTGGAGGGTGAGGGCAGTTACTTGGGCCAGGGGAGCTCTGGACAGCTAAGGCAGTCAGAGCTGAGGCTGGGGAGAGGGTGGGCAGACGCCTCGGGAAGGGCCTTGAGTGCCAGGCTGAGCTGAGGAGCTCTCCTTTATCCTGAGGGCGATGGGGAGCCTTGGAGGAGGTTAGAGCAGGGGAGCAGCAAAGTCAGAAGTGAGTGGAAGAACTCTTTCTCTGGAACCCACGTGAAGGGGGCAGAGATGAGAGGAAGAAGGCTCAGGAGGAGGCTGGGATGATGATCCAGGCAGTAAAGGCGAAGGCCTGAGCTGGGGTCAGGAATGGAGAGGAGGAGATGGGTTTAAATAATAGTAATAAGGAAGAGACATTTGAGCTGGATCTTGAGGGATGAGTAGGAGTTCTTCAGGCAAAGAAGGGGAGGAAGGGATTCAAGGCAGAGAGAACACATAGCAGCATGTGCAAAGGCCCTGTGGCAGGACCGAGCTGGACTCCTTCCAGCATGAGAGAGAAGTGTGGCTTGAGGGGAGAGAGGAGAGATAAGGCTGCAGACTGTCAGGTGGGGCCAAGTCATATGCAGGCCTCAAATGCCATTCCTGATTTAGACTGTGTCCCGTGGGTGACAGCCAGACATGGGAAGAGTTTCAAGCAGCCAAGGGGCAGGGGCAGGTGTGAGTGTCAGGAGCACTGCAGTGGGGCTGATCTTGGAGCCGAGCTGGCTGGCTGGCCAGAAGACTGGTGTGATGATCCAGGAGGGAGAGGCAGGGCAGGGCAGAGATGCAGAAGGCAGAAGGGACCAGGGCTGGGGACCGAGTGGACGTGAGTGGGGATCCTTCCACGAGACCAGGTCAGCAGCACCAGCTGGGGGCGAGTGACGGCAGTGACGCCACCTCCCTTCTCGGTCCCCACAGATAATTTGCACCACCACTACCTGCACCTCAACGTCAACAGCCCCAAGCAGCATGCGGACACGCTGGGTACGGACCAGGCCGGGCTGGGGGAGGACAGGGCTCCTTCCGCTCCCCCTCCCACCCTGACTGGGCCCAAGCGGGGGCCCAGACAGAGCAGGTGTGCGGCCTGTGAGCCTGCCCTCACAGTCCAGCCAGGCAACCAGCGAGGCTGGTTCCTCGTTTGAACAGGAAGGGGTCATCTCTCCCTGACCCGGGTTGGTGGGAGGATGTATGGAGCGCACCCCCCAGCCTGGGGCCCGGCACACAGCGGGTATGGAGCAAGTGCCCGTTGCCCCTCCTCCTGTGACATGTCCTCCTTCCCCAGCAGTGAGCCTGTCTCCTGGGGGGGGTTAGCATGGGGAGCCTTCACTGCCTGAGCTTTGAGGGGCCGGAACCCCAGATATCTCACTCCCTCAGGGGCTGGGCCTGAACGCTGGGTCTGAGGGAGGAGGTGCTGGACTGACCCCAGCCCTGCCCCTCTGCCCTAGACTGGCGGGCCGCTCCGCCGCCCAGCCCCTCCTTGCACTACTCCACGCTGTCTTACTCTCGCTCCTTCCACAACCTCTCGCATCTGCCCCCGTCCTACGAGGCCGCTGTGAAATCTGAACTCAACCGCTACTCCTCCCTCAAGAGGCTGGGTGAGTCCCGGGGTGGGGCGCTGGGGCGATGGGGCAGTCAGGGCCAGGACCTGGATTCAGGACCGTGGACAGTGGCCCAATAGCCTAAAGGTTTAGATCTTCTCTGAGGTTTTTCTTCAAATTTGTTCCAGAATTACTGGTAATTTTGTATCAGAATTACTTGGGATGCTTTTTAAAAATGCAAATGCTTGGTACCCCCTCCCAAGATCTATTATATTCATCAGAACTTGTATTTGCAATGAATAGAAATACAACTTAAGCAAAAGAAAAAAGGTAACTATGTTGGCTTGATAATGGAAAGTCTGAGTCATGAGCTTCAGGAGTGGCTAGATCCAGGTGCCCAAAGCTGTCTCCAGGATTCTATATCCCTCAGCTCTGCTAAACAGTGGGCTGACTTCATTTTCTGACAGAATCTCCCCTCCTGGTGGCAAAGATTGCCATCAGAATTTTCAGGCTGCCATTCTACCAGCAGAAAAGAGGCTCTCCAAATGATTCTAGCAAAAATCCCAGGCCTGGATCCCACTGGCCCAAACTGGGTCACATTCTTGTCCCTGAACCAATCAGTGTGACTCTGATTGGACATTTCTGGGTCAGTGGCCATCCCTGGCAGTGGAGTAGCCTCAAACATTGAAACTGAGAGCCACAGTAAGAAATGCTTTTTACATTATGACCCATGAGACACACACATATATGTATATTTTTTAATTACAGGAAAGCTTTGAAACTTGTTATTATGGACATTTTCAAACACACTCAAAAGCAGAGGAAATTATAAAATGAACCCTCACATTCCCATCACCCAGTTTTAGCAATAAGCAACATTTTGTTAATCTCTCTTCCCTCCACCCCATCTTTTGGTGAATTATTTTAAAACAAATCCCAGATATTATGTCACTTCATCCATTAATATTTCAATAACACACATATAACTGAAATAAAAATTTTATGAACAGTACTCACCCTTATTCCCTTATTATGTGGACACCTGATAATTTTCTATTTCATTTTTCAAAATCCTGGTCACTGCCCACAAAATTGACTTCACAACCCACCAATGGGTCACATCCCCAAGTTTGACAAGCACTTGCTACAGGATGAAAGGGATGGAAAAGGGGTTCCTCAAAAGCAAGAGTTGGATTCTACTCTCCAAGAAAAGGAAGCCCCCCTCATCTACCCGCCCAGTGTTGCAGGCAGGGCCTGGGAATCTGCATGTTGGCCCCGCAGCCAGCTTGACCGTTCTGATTAAAACTGTGCCCGTGCCCAGGCTAATGACCAGGGCGTTCTGAGTGGTGCCTGGGCTCCTCGTGGCGGTGCGGGTCCAGCGCGGGGGTGGGGTGTTCGGAAGCCCAGGGAGGGGGAAGGCTCCGGGCTGGCTGGGGACCCACCCCTGTGGCTTTTTCCCTTCTCCCCCAGCCGAGAAGGACCTGGACGAGGCCTACCTGAAGCGCCGGCCCCTGACGGAGACGCCCCGCGGGACGCTGCCCCTGCACGCGCTGCGGCGGCCGGGCACCGGGGGCGGCTACCGCACGGACGCCTGGGGCGGCGCCGAGGAGCTGGGCCTGGCGCCCGCGCCCAACCCGCGGCGCGTCATGTCCCAGGAGCACCTGCTGGGCGACGGCGGCCGCGCGCGCTACGAGTTCACGCTGCCGCGCGCGCGCCTCGTGTCGCGGGAGCACCTGCTCCTGTCGTCGCCCGAGGCCCTGCGCCAGAGCCGCGAGCACCTGCTGTCGCCCCCGCGCAGCCCCGCGCTGCCCCCCGACCCGGCTTCCCGCGCCGGCCTGACCGCCTCGCACTCCACCCTGCTGCTGGGGCCCGGGGGGCCGCCCACGCCGCTGCACGGGCTGCCCCCGCCCGGCCTGCACGCGCACCACCACCTCGGCCTGCACGGCTCGCCGCAGCCCGCCTGGATGTCGGACGCGGGCGGCGGCGGGGGCACGCTGGCCCGCAGGCCGCCCTTCCAGCGCCAGGGCACGCTGGAGCAGCTGCAGTTCATCCCCGGCCACCACCTGCCCCAGCACCTGCGCACCGCCAGCAAGAACGAGGTGACTGTCTGAGGCCGGGCCGGGGCTCCGGGGCTGCGGCCTCGCGCGCCCCCAGCCCAGCCTGGATCCCCCAGCGCACTCCAGGGGCCTGGGACCCAGATCGGCCAGTGGCCGGGGGGCTGCCTGGAGGACACCGCTTTGGATGGAATCGTCACCGGAGACAAAGCCGCCTTCTGGGATGTCACGGCGGATAAGACCCCTCCTCCTACGTCACTGTTTGAGGCAAGGCCTCCTTCCCATGACGTCATCACAGAGGAAGAGGCCTGCCTGTGAGGTCATCACTAGCGAAAACGTCTGTATTCTGTGATGTCATCACAGGGACATAACCTCCTTCCCATGAGGTTCATCACGGAGGAACAGACCCACCCCTGAGGTCATCATTAAAGGCCATATCTATGTTCCATCATGTCATCACAATGACTTCCTTCCTGTGATGTCATAGTAGAGACAATGCCTTGTCCTATGACATCTTCCCTAGAGACAGAGATCCTTCCTGTGACATCACTGCAGAGACAAGGCTCACTCTCATGATGTCATCTCTGGCACCAAAAGGCTTCTTTTGACATTATCATCACCAGAAAAATATCTCTAATGTTGTCGCCACAGACAAAGCCATCTTCCTGGGACACATCGCAGGGGAAAAGGTCTCACCAATCGTGTCCTCACTAGATATAAGGCCTCCTTTCCACATCGTCACAGGGACTCTGCCCCCTTCCTGTGATGCCATCACCAGAGAAGGTGCCTTGCCCTATGACATCATCAGAGGGACTATGCCTCTTCCCATGATGTCATTACCAGAGATGACAGCCCACTCTGGGACATCTCCAGGATGAGGCCCCTTCTTCGATGTCACCAACAGACTCTGCCTACTCTGAGATGACGCCATGAGACACCTCCACTGCTACTGCCACGTCACGAGAAGGCAGGGCATGCCCAGAGCCCATGACCAACCTGGGGTCACCAGAGAAAGTGCCCTGTCTGAGAGACATCATCACTGGGGAGACTGCCCCATCTGGAGAGGTCTCCGCCAGAGAGGACAGTCTGTCTGTAGGCTATTGGCAGTGGGCCCCCACCCCCGTCTGAGGCTCTGCCTCAATGCTGTGATGTCATCACCAGAGACACTGCCTGCTCTGGAGGGCCACCACTTGTGATGGCGTCACCAGGGTTTCTGCCTTGTTCCTCCACGACTTAGCCTGGTTGCTCCTTCCCCTGACCCCAGGGACATGCCCTGCAGGATCTTCACCAGACCCTCTCTCTAAAGAGAGGTTGGGCCTTGGGTCCCACCCCTGTGTAGTGATGTCACCTCTTGTGTGACTCCTGGAGGACAGCACTCCCAGACTGGCTTCTGCTCCCAAGGAGGCCACTCTGGCCCACCAGGCTCCTGGAGGACAGGGACTCGTAGGTGGCCCAAAGGCTGGTGTCACTTCTCTCTGCCATAACTAGAGATATCATCGTGTCTGTCAACAAAGTCCTGGCCTCCTGTTGGGGGGTGGGGGGAGGTTGGGGTATGCCTGCTATTGATCTTGCTGATGACATCATCAGCACCACAAGACTTCCACCACTCATGATGGCATTGCACCTGGGTCAAATGCTAGCCATGCCTGATGATGACATCATTTCCCAGGACTCCCTATGACGTATGGGGTCTTCATCTCCCAGCATTCACCACAACTATGGTATCATCCTCTTCCAGGATTTACCATGACTATAGGGTCACCTTCTCCCAAGGTTCCCCATAGCCAATGGTGTCCCATCTTCCATGATTCTCCACAACCAAAGTGTTATCATCTCCCGGGATCTGCCACAACCACTGTATTATCATCTCCCAGAATCCACCATGGCTGATGATGTCATCATCTCCTAGAATCCACCATGACCAATGATGTCATTACCTTCCAGAATCCACTATGGCTGATGCTAACATCCTCTACCAGGATCCACTAGGACTGATGATGCCACCATTTCCCATAGTCCCCCAGAATTGGGGTGTCATCATTCCCACTCCAACCATGGTATCATCAGAGATCCATGAGAGCCAATGGTGTCATCACTCCCCAGGACCCACTTTAACCATGGTGTCATCACCTCCCAGGATCCACCTCAACCATGATGTCTTCATGCCCCAGGATCCACTACAGCCATGGTGTCATCACCTTCCAGGATCCACTTCAACCATAATGTCACCACCTCCCAGGATCCACTTTAACCATGGTGTCATCACCTCCCAGATTTCAATTCAGCCATGGTGTCACCACCTCTTAGGATCCACTCAACCACGATGTCTTCATGCCCCAGGATCCACCATAGCCACGGTGTCATCACCTCCCAGATTTCAATTCAGCCATGGTGTCACCACCTCCCAGAATCCACTTTAACCATGATGTCTTCATGCCCCAGGATCCACCACAGCCATGGTGTCATCACCTCCCAGGATTCAATTCAGCCATGGTGTAACCACCTCCCAGCATCCATGAGAATCAATGGTGTCCCAGGACCCATGACACCCAATAGAGTCATCATCTCCCAGGATCCATTTCAACCACAGCATCATCATCTACCAGGATCCACCATAACCAAGGCACCATCATCTCCCAGCATCCAGGACACCCAGTGGTGTCATCATTTACCAGGATCCACTTCAACCATGTATCGTCATCTTCCAGGATCCATCCTCTTGGGAGCCAAGTACTACAACAGCTGTATTTCAATTATCTTCTGGGGTCACGTGGCACCTACATTTGTTCCCTTAAGGGGAACCAGCACAGTACACACCATTTCCCCATTGCCTCAAAAATGGAGTAGGGTGGGGCTCCCTCTGATGACATCATCCCTACTCTGGCCCTTCTTGATGATGTCACTGCCTGGCTCCTGACTTAGGCTGATGCCTGCATCAACCCCACCACACACTTGGCCTTGGCCAGCCCCCCATCACCCCCTGGTGAGGGCATCCAGGCCCCTCCTGATAACTCATTGCCCTTCACCCAACCATCTGATCGGTGACAGGGTCAACACAGAGGCCTCTTATCATCACCAGAGGGGGTGCTTTCCAGCCCTTGGGTGACATCACTGCTTCTTGCCCAATCCCTGTTACCTGGACCCCCAGGCCGAGCAGCACTCCATTGGCTTGGGCCAAACTCTCCTCAGAGACCCTTGTGGGCTGGGCCAACAGCTGACGACCTCCCTGGGGCCTTCAATCATGTCCTCTGCTGGCCTGGTCCTGGAGCAGGCACACCTGGAGAGCCACAGCCACTGCCAGCGCCATCTCTGGGGGCAGGATGGGGGGTGCTCTGCATCATCCCAAGATGGCAGAGAAGCAGCACTCTCTCCTTCATCTCCCCCTCACACACCGGGGAGCCTTCAGGGGTTTTGGGGATTCCTCAACACCCAACGCACAATTTGCCCCCAATACTCTGTACATAGCCATGTTGCGGGGGGCGGCCATTCCCCCACTCTTAAAGGGCTACATGCCCCCTCCCCCAGCCCCCAGGGCGAGGTGGGGGGGCCTCTTCTCCCTCCTCTGGGCCGTTCCCCTCCCTCTCCTGTCTCCCCTCAAATACTGGCACCTCAGCTCATCCCTTCTTGTCAGGAGCCTGGAGCAGATAACTGGCCCTCAGCTCCCACCACAACAAGGGAACTAGGGGGCTACCCCCAATTTACCTGGGCCCCAATGCCAGTTTTTCAACTCCATGCTTACAGCTGCTCCTATGGGTTCCCCCAATCCCTTTTAGGGCCTCCCCATGCCCAGTGCCCCTTGGGCAGACTGTGACTTCCCCAGAAAGGAGCCAGCTTGAGCACCTGCCCCTCCCAGATGCCCTCCCCTCTGCTCACTGCCCCCATGGAGCACTCAGCTTTCTCCAGCCCCCGGAATTGGGGGGGTCGGGCCTTTCAGCTTTTGTATGCCCCCCTCGACTTGCTCTCTCCCGACCTGGATTCAAGGCATCTCGCCTCCCTCCCCCAACGGCACAGGCTGCCTAGCCCTGGGGTCTTGACCTCTTATCTCAAATAAGCCATAGTGGGGAGAGGTCTCGAGGGGGTGAGGAAGCAGGCCTGTCCCACCAGATCCCCCTCGATGCTTCCAGAGCTGGGATCTCACCATCTGAGTCTTCCCTTCACCCCCATAAACGCACACACAGGCTCATGTGCGTGCACACTCATCCCCCCTTCTGGCCGGGGGGCAGTAGGGGGCAGCGCACAGAGAAGATTGACAGTTCTGGACCAGGGGACCCTCCACAGCCTCCTTATCCCCCAACATCGGACCCTCCCACAGTTTCTTGGTGAGAAAGCTGGCACAGCAGCAACTTGGTATTTTTTGGAATAAAGAGATGTTTTCCTGACCCCTGGTCTCAAGGTTTACCATCAGAAGGGATGGGTTTCCACTTCCGCATTTACAGGTCATTGGGGAGCCCCCCGCTGCTGGCCGAGGGAGGTGGGCAGCCCCCCTACTTCCGTCACCAGTGAGGAGTCAGGCATGGCAGGTGCGTGGAAGGTGTCTTTAAGTCCTCGGTTTCTTCCTAAGAAAGCCCCTTCCTTGTGAGCACTTCAGCATTTGTTTGAAGATTCTATTTGTTTGCACCTCCTTGTATTGGAATTCTTTGGCTGAATATCATTGAAGTGGGAGGCTGTATTAGTTTGCTGGGGCTGCCGTAGCAAAGTACCCCAAACTGGGCGTGGGGTACTTAAGCAACAGAAATGTCCTGTCTCCCAGCTCTGGAGGCTGAAGTCCAAGAGCAAAATGTGGCAGGGCTGGTTCCTTCCAAGGCTGTACGGTGAACCTGTCCTGCGCCTCTCTCCCGGCTTCTGGTGGTTTTCTGGCAACAGCTGGCTTTCCTCTATGCATCATCTTCCCTCTGGATGCCTCTGTCTCTGTGTCCGAATTTCCCCGTTTTATAAGGACACCAGTCACGTTGGATTAGGGCCCAGCCCCGATGATTTCATTTTAACTCGATCATCTGCAAAGACCCTATTTCCACATTCACAGGTCCTGGAGGATAAGACTGCAACATCTATTTGGAGGAACACAATTCAGCCCATAACAGGCAGTGTGACAGGGTACAGTCCATTTAAGTGCCAGTTTTTATGACAAACAGGAAGCATTTTCCCACCTCTCTCCTCCCACCCAGTGCATTAAAATATTTTTATGACGACTAGAGTTGCCCGGCTCAGAGGAGCCTCTAAGGCTTGGTTTTCTGAACTTCAGGACAGCCCTCCCCTAGGGGCCTCTAAGTGTTTGTTGACCAAGTGCAGACCTTCACCTTGCATCCAAGGGCTCTCTGCACATCCCTCTAGGTGTGGGCTGTGTGTGCAGTTCATTTCAGCATTGATTTTATCCCTAAGAAACCCCCAGCCCTCTGGCACATTTAAGTGTTTGCTTCCCAAATATTAGACTTTACTCCATATCAGTCAGGGTTCTCCAGAGAAACAGAACCAACAGGGTGCGTGTGTGTGTGTGTGTGTGTAGATTCATTTTAAGGAACTGGCTCATGCGATTGTGGGGGCTGGCAAATCCGAAGTCTGTAAGACAGGCCGGAAACTCAGACAGGCTTTCTATGCTGCAATCTTAAGACAGAATTTCTTCTTTTCTGGGAAACCTCAGTTTTTGCTCTTAAGGCCTTCAATTGATTGGATGAGGCCCACCACATGATCTAGGATAATCTCCTTTACTCGAAGTCAATGGATTGTAGATGTTAATCAGGTCTACAAAATACCTTCACAGCAACACCTAGACTGGTGTTTGACCCAACAATTGGGCACTGTAGCCTGACCAAGTGGACACATGAAATCTAACCATCACATGCTCCTTACAAGGAAGTGCTCACTGGAGGGAAGATGGCAATCTGTGTTTGAGAAAGCCTCCTCCCCTTCAGTGCAGTTCAGTGCTCACCGCTGGCTAGTTGCCACCTGCTCAGGTTCATCTGTTTGGCTGTAGAGTAACAGGGTGGGAGGAGGTGTGTCTGGTGCGTTCAAGTATTGCTGTTATGATCACTTGTAAAATGCCCCACCTGGTGCATATGAGGGTTGTTGGCACATTCTTAGAAATCGCCTCTCTGCATTGGCATCTTTGTCCGTAGACAACTGAGGTGGGTGGGGAGGGAGGCCATGCAGTGCCTCTAAGCACGGGTTCTCTGAGCACTGAGAGATGCTCCTCCTGGGCACAAAGTAGGGATGCACTTCCCTGCCCCCTAGAGGTTAGATGTGCCTCAAGTGTGAGCAGAAGTCCCTTCCAGGTGGAAGCTTCTGAGAGCCAGTGTGAGAGCGCCATGCTCTTCCTCGCCCCCCTCCCATGGTCACTGGCAGTATTTCAGGCAAGGGTCCCAGAAAAATTAGCTGGGGCCCAGAATAAGGATGATGCAAATAGAAGCCTCAGCCAAGCCTGGATGCACATACAGCGAGACAGAAAAACAAACGCTGTTGCTGTAACAACCAGGGCTTCAGGGCTGCTTGTTTCCACAGCCCAGTGTGGCCTCTCTGGCTGATGTGATTGCCTGTGGTGAGGGGACCTGGATGGCGGGGGCCGGTCACTGTATACCCTTTTGCTCTTCTGAATTTTCGCGAAGTGCATTACCTATTTTTTTACAAGAAAGTTTAAATTTAGAGGTAAAGGGCGCGGCCTGTGGCTGCCATTGCCCTTACTGAGCATATGCCCAGGAGCGAGCGAGAGATGGGAGACAGAGTTGCGTTCCTCTGTGAGCTGCACGCCAGGGCTCACACGTATGTCTTTTTCATTCAATATGGCCCGTCCATGCCAGGCAACGACTTCATTTGTGTTCCACCAGGAAGAGAGCAATCTGAGCCACATACACCGGGCTTCGGTAGGGCAAGTCAAGGATAAGGTTTGATGTAAGCATTTCTGCCCTTGTAACCTAACACTTGCTCAATTTGCAACTCCTCCGTGTTGATAAATACAGCCTCTGTGCAGCTATTCTGTTGTTGTTGTTGTTGTTGCCAATCCTCCTTTTTGCTGAGGAAGATTGGCCCTGGGCTAACATCCGTGCCCATCTTCCTCTACTTTATATGTGAGACGCCTGCCACAGCATGGCTTCTTTGATAAGTGATGCATAGGTCTGCACCCGGGATCCAAATCTGTGAACCCCAGGCCACTGAGGCAGAGCGCGAGAACTTAACCACTACACCAATGGCCCCTGTGCAGCTATTCTTAACGTGCATTTGATGGCGCGGCTTGCAAACTTCTGAAATCTACACCAGATGTTGTGTGCACATGCTTTTTTTTTTTTTCTTCACTTTTTTACTTTATATTTTGAAATCATTTCAAACTTGCAGAACAGTTACAAGAACAAGTCAAAGAACTCCTGGTGGGTGGGGAGGGATCCCTTTTGCAATTCGCCAGTGGTTAACATTCCACCACACTGCTTTATGGCTTTCTTTCTGTATAAATATTCTTTGTTTATTTTTTAGAGGCATTTGAGCGTAAGTTGCATACCTCATCACCCTTTACCCCTAAGGGACATTTCTGAAGAACGAGGACATGCTTTTACACAGCCACAGTAGAATTACCAAAATCAAGAACTTAACACTGACCAAGCTCATGTTCAGGTTTCACCACCTGTCCCAATACCGTCCTTGGGAGCAGTTTTTGTGTCAGTCCCTGCTACCCCGGGATTAAGTGCTACATCTGGTCATCGTGTCTTTCGAGGCTCCTCCAACTTGAAGAGTTCCTCGATCTTTATCTGGACGCTGACGGTTTTGGAGTCCGGGCAGGCCATTTTGTAGCATGTCCCTGCACCTGGAACTGATGTGTCCTGTGATTAGATCCGGGCTACGTGTGTTTGGCGGGAGCAGTGCAGAAACGATGCTGACTTCTTGGCGCATCAGCATCAGGAGGCCCGTCCTCTCGACCAGCACCAGGACTGGGGATATCAGCCCTGACCCCTTGGCCAGGGCACCGGGAAGGTGCTATTCCCCCACCGTGTAAACAAGAAGTACCTTGCCGGCAGACAGGTTGACACTTCGTAGATATCTTGTTCCTCCTCAAACTTTCAGCTTCCACGGGTGATTCTCTCGCCTGAATCACTGATTATCATGGTGCTTGCCCAATGATAATTTTTTTTTATAATTTTATTTATTTATTTTTTCCCCCAAAGCCCCAGTAGATAGTTGTATGTCATAGTTGCACATCCTTCTAGTTGCTGTATGTGGGACGCGGCCTCAGCATGGCCGGAGAAGCGGTGCGTCCGTGCGCCCAGGATCCGAACCCGGGGCCGCCAGTAGCGGAGCGCGTGCACTTAACCGCTAAGCCACAGGGCCGGCCCCAATGATAATTATCTAACTTCACCATCCCTCTGGCATTTATTAGTTAGCATTTTCATGTGCTTTTTTGGGAGAAGAGGATCCAGTACCTTCATCGTATTCTTTGAGACACCAATGATTCCAACAACAAATTCACCATAATTTTCAACAGCAATGGTGTATTCTATACTCTTCAGATGCATGGAGGCAGCATGATTTTCATTCCAGTCCCTACCAGCACGCATTTGGGATTTTCCCATTTTTCACTACTATAAACAATACTTTGAGGAACATCTTTTTGCATGCCACTTGGTGCACTCACTCACTTACTTTTCCCTAGGATGAGCTCCCAGGGTGTGAATGTCTGGGTCAGGGGGCTAGTGTGTTTTGAAGACTTTTGCTACACAACGCCAAGCTGCAATCCTGAAAATCTTGCCAAGTCCACGTGTGTGAGAACGTCCGCGTGCTCCCACCCTCACCAGCACTGGGCATGATTCTGTTTAATCTTGGTGTGCGTCAGAGAGGTCAGTTTACAGTCATGAAAAGCAGCCCCCAGGGCACTCAAGTGTGTTTTTATACAACATGAAGTCTGCCCTGCTTTCCAGGGTTTGTGGGGCAGGGAAAGAGACAGGCGATGCGTTTGGTTACTAGTGTGTCTGTCACTAGAGGGAGCATCTGACCCATTGAGGGCATATTTACCCATCACTGAGGCCCCGTCCCACCCAGCAGAGCTCTAACTTCTGCTCCGGGGCACAAAAGAAGGCAGCTCTTGTTAATTACCTCCCTCAGCACATGCGGAGGACATGCTTAGAAACAGTAAGGCCACTGAGGGGCAGAGGACCTGCTAGCAACCACAGATGGTGGACTCTGAAATGAAGATGGAGGCATTTACCCACGAAAAGATGCTCGGCCTCGCTGGGAAGAAAGAAAACGCAAATGAAAGGCAAGGTCCCTTTGTTTGCCCAGGACTGGCATCTATTCTGAAGATGGCTCATATTCAGGCTTATTCCTGCATCAGGACACTGACATAGGCTCCTTCCTCTGCCTGGAACGGTCTTCTCCTCTGGATTTCCACAAAACTGGCTCCCTCAATTCCTTTAAATCTTGATTCAAATGTCGTCTTCTTGATGAAGTTCTGTCTACCCTGACCACCCATCTAAAATTCCCTCCCCGCCGTGTTCTGGAACCTCCCCACTTGCTCTAATTCTTATAGTAATTAATATCATTGGACACTACCAACTTCTCTTACCTATTAGCCCAGGGCTGTCCCGGCATTAGCACTGCGTCCTGCATCTGGTCCAACCAGGATGGCTGGCCGTGCTGGTTGTGGTGTATGGGGTTTATTACCTGTCTCCCCACCAGAACCGAAGCCCCAGGAAGGCAACGTTTTGCTTCTTGTCAGTTACTGATGTATCATGCACCTAGAACAGCGCCTGGCAAACAGCTGGTGCTACATAAACGCTTGTTGAATGAACGGGTGAGATCCTGATGGTGGGAATCCAAATGACTAGAACCTGCCAAGGGCCAGTTGGCATGTACTGTTTGATCTTGCCACTCCACTTCTAGGAAGTTCTCCTTCAGAATAGCTCACAGTTGGGGCCGGCCAGTGGCACAAGCGGTTAAGTGCGTGCACTCCGTCGCGGCGGCCCGGGGTTCGCCGGTTCGGATCCCGGGCACGCACCGCTTGTTAAAGCCATGCTGTGGCGGTGTCCCATATAAAGTGGAGGAAGATGGGCACGGATGTTAGCCCAGGGCCGGTCTTCCTCAGCAAAAAAAGAGGAGGATTGGCATTGGATGTTAGCTCAGGGCTGGTCCTCCTCACAAAAAAAAAAAAAAAACAGAATAGCTCACAGCTGTGCCCAAACATAAATGCTCGAGGATGCTCACTGCAGCTTCTAGACACAGGCTGGACCTGGCGTCAAGGCCCTTCAGTCGGAGAATACTGGAAACTCTGGTGTGTTCCTATCAAGGAACGCGGCACAGCAGCTGACCACGCGCACTGCCGAGGCGGGATGTGTGGGGATGTGACGAGTACGTGTCCGTGGGGGATACCTGAGGGGATGTGAACATGAGGGAAGAGAGGGCTAGAGCCGCACCTCTGCTGTTAGCACTTCGGCAACCACATGAATTTCCCTCCAAGCATGTATTTCTTTCATAATTTAATACAAATGAACAGGAGAAATGAAGATTAATTTCTGAAGCTAGAATTCAAGCTGAAAGGACAATTTGGGTTCATTGTACCAAAAGAAGTTCCTAGGTCATCAGTATTTAGCAAAGGAAGCCCCCCACTCCGTCCCCACCTCTCCCCACCGCCCGTGCCCCGCTGATTCCACTCTCCTAAACTGACTCAGAAGGCCCATTGCTAGGCCACCTCCTGATGAGTTCTCAGATCCGTCCCCTTCTCTCCAACAGCCATGGCCACCACCCTCGCCCAAGCCACACCAACTCGGTGCTGGATTTGCTGCTTCTGCTCAGGGCCTCCAGGCCAGTCTCTACCCAGCAGCCCCGAGCTAGAGTCTCAATGTAAGTACCAAATCCACTCACACCTCCTGACCAATGTCCTCACTGGCTCCCTAGGGCTCTGCCCACCGCTCCAGCTCAGCTCGGAACATTCTTCTCTCTCTCTCTCCCTCCTCATCTCTGGCCTTCATTCAGTTCCTCCCATAACGGCTTTATTGAGATGTAACTCACATACCGTACATACAACTCACCAATGTAAAGTGTACGATTCAATGGTTTTTAGTATATTCAGAGAGTTGTGCACCATCATCACAATTTTAGAGTATTTTCATCACCCCCAAAAGAAAATCCGTACCCATTAGCGATCACCTCGCTATCCCCCACTCCACCCCCCCAGCCCTAGGCAATTACTAATCTACTTTCTATCCACATGGATACGCCTCTTCTGGACATTTCATATAAATGGAATCATACAGTATGTGGTCCTTTGTGGCCTCTTTCCCTCAGCATCATGTTTTTGAGGTTCATCCATGTTGTAACATGTAAAAGTAATTCATTCCTTGCTATGGCCATATAATATTCCATGGTTTACCCACTCGTCAGTTGGTTTACCCACTCGTCAGTTGATGAACATTTGGGCTACTGTGAATAACGCTGTTATGAACATTTGTGTATGAGTCTGTGTGTGGACATACATTTTCATTTCTCTGGGGTACATACCTTGGAGTGGGATTGCACGGTCTTATGGTGACTCTATGTTTAACCATTTGGGGAACTGCCAGACTGGTTTCCAAAGCAGCTGCACCATTTTTCATTCCCATGGGCTTTGTGTGAGGATTCTGACTTCTCCACACCCTCCCCAACGCTTGTTATTATCTTTGATTATAGCCACCCTGATAGCGTGAAGTGGGATCTCATCGTGGTTTTGATTTGCATTTTCCTGACGGCTAATGATGTTGAGCATCTTATTGATGTTGATCTTGAGCAGCACCTTGAAGGCCCTGCGTGATACCCCCTCCCCAACCCCAGACCACACACACCTCTCTGACCTCACTCCCCCATACCCGCCCACTCGCTCCTTCTGTTCCAGCCACAGTGGCCTCCCTGCAGTTCCTCGAGTGTGCTAGGCCCTGCTCCAGCTCTTCCCACTGCCAGGAATGCTCTTCCTCTGATAAGCACATAGCTCATTTCCTCCCTTCCTTCAAACTTGGGTTCAAATGACATCTGTTCAGAGAGGCCTACCCTGGCCACCCGGATTAAAATTCACCATGGCATCGGCACAACCTGGCACCCGAGCCCCTCCCCTGCTCTGCTTTTCTCTTTTCCACAGCACTCGGTCCCTTCTGACATATCATGTATTTTATTTATTTTTTATATTTTGTTTTTATGTCTGCCTTCCCCCACCACAGTAAGCCCCACAAGGGCAAAGACCTCTCTCTGTTCTCTGATGTACCCCAAGCGCCAGAATGGTGCCTAACACATAGTAGGTGGTCAAGAAACACTTACTGAATGAATGAACACCCTTGATCTGTCAGGCAGCCTGCTGGGGCCGAGGACAGAGTCCCCGCTCTCCTGGGGCTGATCTAGTCAGGGGAGACAGAGACACGTAAGCAAGCAAGTAATCACAAATTCTGATGGACCAGGAAGATCAAAGACGGTCAAGGGAACAAGCGAGGGCGTGGAGGCAAGGGAGCCGCCCTGAGATGCGACAATTTAAGGTGAGCCCAGCCAGTGAGGAGGACAGAAGAAGGGGTAGGAAGCTCTCCAGGCACAGGGGACTCCCGCCCACACATCCTCAGGTGAGATAGAGCTTGGCTTATACGGGACAGATGGAAAGGCCAGGGGGGCTCAAGGAGAGTGTGCTTATGGACCTCATGGGAATGTGGGGTTTACTCAAAATGTAGCGGGGAGGAGGGCTCCTGAAAGGTTTCTAGCAAGAGTGGGGCATGTCAGGATTCCAGGGGTCAGTAAACGGCCTCCCTGAGGGCCATCTCTGGCCACTGCCTGTTTTTGTAGACGAAGTCTGACTGGAACACAGCCACCCCCCTTCGTCGGCAAATATCATGCAGGCTGCCCCTGGGGCAGAGCAGCAGAACTGAGCCGGCTGGGACAGAGACCGGTGGCCCCCAAAGTTGGAAACTTTTACTGAAAAAGTGTGCCAACGCCAATTTTTAGGCGACTGTTCAGTGAGTAGGCGATCCCTTCCCTCTCCCTCACACCAAGTCCTGTTGATTTCACCAAACCCCATCACTCTCCCCCGCTCACTGCCACCAACCTGCTCGGAGCCGCCATCATCCCCACCCGGACAGCTGCAGTCACCTCCTCACGGGCCACTCTGTTCCTGCCCTAAGTCAGATGGAGTCACGTCCTGTTCAAAGCCTCCAGCGGCTCCCCCTCGATGGAAGAAAAGAACACACTGCTCATCACGGCCTGGGTGTGTGATATAACCACCGCTCCCCCTTCCCTCTCTGACCTCAGTGCCTTCCACGTGCCCGGCTCACTCTGACCCAGCCTTGCTGGCTTCCTGGTGGTGCCTGACACACACCACGCACGATCTCCTCCCCAGGCCTTTGCACCTGCTGTTCGCTTTTCTCAGAATGCTTTTCCCATAGACATGAGCCTTCCCAGAGAGGCCTTCCCTGCCCAGCCAAGGTCCAACAGCAGCCACCACTGCTCCCTTTCTCTCTCTCTGGCCCTAATTTACTGTTCTTCAACGTCTTTATCACTGGCCAACATGACAGTATATACTTACTTCCTGACTGTCTGGCTCCCCCAAAGGATGTAAGCTCCATGAGAGCAGTTTTCTCCCTTTTACTCTTTGCCGTATCCCCACAGCATCCTCCTGCCACATGGTAGGTGCTCAAAACCCAAAAATGTCATTGAATGAACGCAGGCGTCCAGAGGGGAGTCCTAACAACATCCACCTGACAGGGCTGTTGCAAGGACTAAGCGAGATCAAGCACGCAAAGGAACTAGAACAGTGCCTGGCACACAGCAGGCACCTAATAAATAATAACCATCATTATCATCTTTATGTCTGTCGGGTGGGTTTGGAGATAGAACTTGACTACCACGTCTGCCTTGTCCCGGTGGGGGGACCCTGGGCAAGCCACCAGACCCGCCGCTTCCTTCAGTGTCCTTGTCCCTTAAATGGGCTGGAATCATCTGCCCCCAGCGGGCTAAGGTTCATGGTCTGGTGTGAGAGCTGCCCGCACCGCCAATGCTCCACAAACTCTCGTTATTACTAGACTGCAAGGCTGTGGGTACCTTTTACACCTTCCTGCCTCCTGTTCCAGCAGCTGAGGCCCCAGGAGGGGACGCTGGTAGCCATCGGTCTTTTCAGGACACTGTGGCCAAGCTGGACCGGACTTGGCTGAGCTGAGAGGGGCCCAGAGGAGCCCATGAGGCCACTTCCGCTTCCGGTCCTCCTCCGCTCCCGCTGCCAGTCCGCCTCCTCCCCGCTTCCGGTCCGCCTCCTCTCTTGGCATCTACTCAGGGCCGGCCCAGGGAGCTCCGACTCGTTTAGGGGAAAAGCCGGGCCCAGTTTACTAACTGAAGCCTGAGACCACTGTGTGTCCACTTCCCAGACAGGGAAAGTGAGTGCCAGTGAGGGCCTGGCCAGCCGGAGGCCGCGGGTCAATCACAGGCAGGGCCGTGCCCTGACGAAGGCCTGGGGACTGTTCCTTCTTCCTTCTCGGTCATCACGAGGGATCCCAGCGCCCACTTCCCACAGGAGGAAACTGAGGCCCGGCGTCGTGACTGAGGCCTGGCCGGGGTCAGAGGTCACACATTTGAAGGCCAGGGGTCCACGCCTTCGAGGCCGTGCTGACTGGTCTTTGAACTTCTGCAATCCAGGACGCAGGTCACAGGTCATACCCAGCACAAAATGGCGCCTCGTAGAAAATTTAGATCGATTCTCAGCGCCCACCTCCCCGCCACCGGCTGAGGAGGGGGCGCGGGAGGCAGTGTATACCTTATTTGCATATACAAAAACCAACGAATTTCGTTGGCTGCGATCTGCTTGGCCCGCTCTAAGCAGGGCCCCCATTGGTCGCTCTCCATTGCTCCCGCCCCGTCACCCTTCTCTGGCAAGGATTGGCCCGTGCGAGTCTCGTTACGCCATTCCACGATTGCGCATCCCTATTGGCCAGAGTGCCTTCCATCATCCGTTTAAACCCCCCGAGTCCCGCCTCCTCTCGCCCCGCCCAGGCTCCCAGGCCGACCGTTAGTCGCGTGCGCGACTTCCTGAGCATCAGGGCGCGCGCGCGTACCGGGCCGTGGCGGCGTCTCATTCAAACAGCCCAATCAGCGGTCGCGTCACCTCTCCCATCCCTTTCCTCTCTACTGCCCCTTCTCAGCCCCTCCATTCTCCGGGGGCCCCTCTCCGACCCCCGCGCGCCCCCATTGGCCGACCCGCCGCGCGCCCCCTCCCCAACTTTTCCCGCTCCTGCCCATAGCTTGCAGAAAGGGAGCGAGCGCGTCGATAGCCCAGGACCTTGCGCGCTGACGTCACGGGTCGAGGCGCGGCGCTCTGGGGCCGCAGCGGGGCGTGGCCTGCGGGTGGCTATAAAGAGGTGTCAGTGGGCGCGCGGCCGGCTCAGTGCGGCCGAACACCTGGGGCGGGTAGTTTTCTGAGCGCGGTGCCCTGCGGGCGTCGGAGGCAGCGGGGAGCGGAGCGGGGCCGCCGGGGCCTCGCTAGGGCCGCAGCGGCAGTAGTTGGGCCCCCCGCCCCGGCCGGCGGCCCGGAGAGCACAGGAAGGGGGCCGGGGGGACCCGCCCCCGACCGGCCGCAGTCATGGTGAGCGCGGCAGCCAGGCCCGGGAGGGGCCGTCGGGGGCGCTCCTGGAGAAGGAGGCGGGGTCTCAGGAGCCTCGCGCGGGCGGCCTGGGGGTTTGGAGGGCCCGCATGGGGGTCCTGGGCTGGGGATGGACCCAAGGGCCTTCCTGGAGGCGGTGCGGGAGGGGAAGGCCCGGCTGAGCTCCGGGGAGGGCTCCGGGCTTTGTGGCCCGCCTGTGGGTTTTCCGGGAGTAAGGACGCTCCGCCGCCATCTCCAGGCCCCAGCTGGGGTTTCCAGGATGGTTTTGTCAAGGTTAGTTAGGTGGGGAAGGGGACCACGCCAGGCGTCTGTATACCCAGAATCATCGGTGGCCCATGCGGTGCTACGAGCGGGCTTTGGGGGCTTCTAGGAAGGTGGAGCTATCTGCAAGCTCCCTCAGATGTGCCCCCATTTCTGGTGGGAGATCAGCCTGGCAGGGCCACCTGAAGCGTCCTGAGTGGGGGGTCTGGGAACACAGGCATGATTGACAGCCTGGGACTGCAGAGTCAAGACTAGGGCGGCCACCGCATCCTGGATCCTGCCAGAGGCCTGGGCTCTGCTAGCGGCTCACTCCCTTCTCTCCTGCGCCCAGAACTCCAACGTGGAGAACCTGCCTCCCCACATCATCCGCTTGGTGTACAAGGAGGTGACGACGCTGACCGCTGACCCGCCTGATGGCATCAAGGTCTTTCCCAACGAGGAGGACCTCACGGACCTGCAGGTCACCATCGAGGGCCCTGGTGAGTGTGGGAACCAAACAGGAAGAGGTGCGCTTCCTAGATTCCGTGTCATCCTTAGAGCAAGAAGAGGAAGCCCCCATTATAAGCCGGACTCTGCCAGGGGCTGGGGACGCAGTGGTGGACAGGACAGTGCACCTCTTACTCCCGTGGTGCTTGAGTCTGCAGTGCAGGACGCTACAAATGACGAGTAATTGTGTCTACTTTTCCTGTAAATGTGAGAGAATCCTGGTTGCCCAGAAATCATATGAAGGGGGCCTTACCTGGGTTTGGGGGGAGGCTGTCATTTACACGTTCCCTCAGGTTGGAATTAAATGGGAGTGGGAAGAGGGTGCTGGATGGGAACAGCGTCAGCAAAGGCTTGGAGGATGGGCCACACTGTCTCAGACTCCGTCTTGCTGTTGGCGTCGGGGACATAGCAAACAAGCCAGATGCAGCCTGCGGAGAGATGACAATAATCAAATATTAGACTGGAGAGCATTTAATCATGCAGCGATTTAGTGTGTTGTTCCACATGCACTATGTTTTTGCTATTCATTGAATTTCTACAAAGTAAGTAAAGTTGTAACAAGAAGGGCCTAGTCTGGAGTGGGGTCAGGCACGGGGGTGGGGTGGGTCAGGGAAGGCTTCCTGAGATGGTGACAGTTATGGTGATTTACACCCTGATGGGGTGGGGTGGTGGGGATCCTGACAGGCCCTTGGCAGGTGCAGTACGAGCAGAAAGATAAAAAGACCGGTGAAGGCTTTAGGAAGCAGGTATTTGTGCGCTTGTAGGTCTCTCTCCAAGGAGTTTGCGAAGGGAGCCGTTGGTAGGTTTACAGCAGGTGTGATAGGTCGCTTCGGAGTTCCTTTGACTTCAGTGGGGTGAAGGGAGGGTGGAAGCTGGAGGCTGGTGGGGAAGCCGTCCACCACTGCTGGCATCTGGTTCAGCTGGACTTGGAGGTGGGCTCAGATTCGGGAGCGGCCGTGGAGGTCGGCTGCCCAGGCTACTGATGGGTTGGATGTGGGGCCTGGGGCATGAGGGACAGCCATGGGTCTGGAACAGCTCCACAGTACCTTGACCTGAGCAAGTGGGTGAATGAGAGCACTGCTTACTGTGGCAGGGAAGACCATGGAGTTGACAGAACTGTCCCCTCATTTGCCCACGAGGCTTCCAGGTAGATGTTTTGCCGGGAAGATAAGTGGGTGCGAATGTCTGTGCCTCTTGGGAAGGGGACGCAACTGGGGCCTTCATGTGGGAGAGAAGAGGCATCCAGGGGTGGAGAACAGGGCTTGGTGGTGACACAAGTCAGGGGGTTAACTCTGTGATGGTGGGGGGGTGTTCCTGCAGTCCCCTGGGAGCCTAGCCCTGTCCTACTCTCAAGAATCCCCCAGGGGGCCATCCCCGTGGCGTAGCGCTCTGCTTCGGTGGCCTGGGGTTTGCAGGTTCAGATCCTGGGCGCGGACCTACGCACTGCTCATCAAACCATGCTGTGGCAGTGTCCCACATACAAAATAGAGGAAGATTGGCATAGGGACCGTCTTCCTCACCAAAAAAAAGAAAAAAGGAATCCACCAGTCTGATGGAGGAGGCAGCAGGGCACTTGCCTCATAGACCGGCCTTTGGGGTTTTGCAGGATACCTAGGAGTCCTGGACCTCCTGACTCAATCCCCCCTCTCTGCTTTCCAGAGGGTACTCCATACGCCGGAGGCCTCTTCCGCATGAAACTCCTGCTGGGGAAGGACTTTCCTGCCTCCCCACCCAAGGGCTACTTCTTGACCAAGATCTTCCACCCCAACGTGGGCGCCAACGGTGAGATCTGCGTCAACGTGCTCAAGAGGGACTGGACAGCTGAGCTGGGCATCCGGCACGTGCTGCTGGTGAGTTCGGGGTGGGCCCGGGCCGCCTCCCCCCAGGCATCCCAGTGATGTCCGAGCCGCAGTGCGTTCTTTCTTTGTTAAAATCAACTCTGAAGTGACTGGGGGCTACCATGTAAAAATCCAGGCTTCTGGCTCTTTTGGAAAATCCTGGAAGGATTGGCCGTGCAGGGCCTGGGCACCTGTGCCGTGGAACAGGTGATGGGTTTATATAGCGGGGTGGGGGGTGATTTTCTGACAGCTACAGGTCGAGCAGCTGGTGAGGAGCTTTTAAGGTACAATTTATGGTATCAGGATTTGCCGTTCTAAAGTGAACAGGTCATTGGTTAATCAGCAGTCACAAAGCTTCCACAACCAGCCCCACTGTCATTCCAGAGTATTTTCATAAGCCATTGTTTCTCAACTAGGTGTGATTTTTTTGTCCCACTGGGGACGCTTTTAATTATCACAGCTGGGGGTGCTGCCATCGTCTGGTGGGTGGAGCCCCGGGATGCTGCTCGGCATCCTGCAGTGCCAGGACAGCCCCACAGAAAGTGATGTGGGCCCAATGGCAGTCGAGCCGAGGTGGAGACGGCCTGGACTATGCCAGTGCCCCAAGGTCCCCACGCGCCACTTAGGGCATTTAGGTCACCTGCTCCCTCGCCACTCCTCTCACAAGTTAAAAAAATTTTTTATTTTTTAAAACTGAATTTCTAATGAGCCCCTGGGGCAGATGGTAGGGAGGACGGAGACTTGGGGTTTCCTGCAGGGCACAGGGAAGGACTGAGCTCCACGGTAAACAGACCCCAAACCTCTCCCTCCTCTCCCTGGAGTGATGGTGGTGCCAGGGCACATGGGAGACGAGCTCACAGAGTAACCCCGAGTGGCCCCAATGGTCCCCAGGGCCCGTGGTGCAGGGCCTGTGTCAGGCTCGGCCATGAGGGAGCTGCGGGAAGGGCAGCCAGGCCTCCTGTTGTGGGGAGCAGTGGTCAGAATTAGGGAGCCATCCGGGTCCCTGATCATCATCAGTGATGTCTGCTGGGCAGGTGCTCTGCATGTGTCACAACAGCCCCAGTTTACAGGCGAGAGGGTGTGTCACCTGCTCAAGGCTGGCCACATTCTGGGGTGTTCTGGGTTCCCTTGTAGAATGAAAGTGCAGATGGGGAGGGGCCGGCCCTGTGGCTTAGTGGTTAAGTGCGTGCGCTCTGCTGCTGGTGGCCTGGGTTTGGATCCCGGGCGCGCACCAACGCACCACTTCTCCGGCCATGCTAAAGCCGAGTCCCACATACCGCAACTAGAAGGATGTGCAACTATGACATACAACTATCTACTGGAGCTTTGGGGGGAAAAATAAATAAATAAAAAATTAAAAAAAAAAAAAAAAGAAAGTGCAGACAGGGCAGACGTGGCTTAGGGCCCACTGCTGGTTTGTGCAGGCCCACCTCAGGATCCCCCTGGGGCTGCTGGTCGCACCTCTGAGATACGGAATTCATGCCTTCTTGGCCTCAGTTTACCCCTCAGTTAAATCTGGCTCATGAAGGGGTGTTGAGGACTCGCTCCCTTCCTAGACTGCCCTATGGATGTCCCTCAGGCGCCAGTCCCTCTTTATCCCTGTCCTGGAGCCTTTCTCTTGGGTGTGGCCCACCCAGCCAGAGTCTGGCTCTGCAGTTGGATTCCTGTTAAACCAGGGTTGGCTCCAGGTTTGTGCGTCTTACTGTCACATCCTGGGGAGACGGAGCTTTGGAGCCCAGCCGGCCCGGGTGTGAGTTCCTAAGCTGTCCCCTCACTTCTTGAGTGACCTTGGGCAAGTCGGTCCCTCCCCAGTCCAGGTCTGGTCTCGGGTGCCGTGGGCCTGCGCAGTGACACAGCACAGGTGAAGGATGTGGGTGTGGGCTGGGCCAGCGTCCCGTCTGGGGGCCCGTGGGAGGCCTGGCCGCCTGACCTGGGCCCTCTCCCCGCAGACCATCAAGTGCCTGCTGATCCACCCCAACCCCGAGTCTGCCCTCAACGAGGAGGCGGGCCGCCTGCTCCTGGAGAACTACGAGGAGTACGCCGCGCGCGCCCGCCTGCTCACCGAGATCCACGGCGGCGCCGGCGGGCCCAGCGGCCGGAGGGCTGAGGCCGGCCGGGCCCTGGCCAGCGCGGCTGCGGCCTCCTCCCCTGACCCTGTGGCCCCCGGGGGCCCGGGAGGGGCTGAGGGGCCCATGGCCAAGAAGCACGCGGGCGAGCGCGATAAGAAGCTGGCGGCCAAGAGAAAGACGGACAAGAAGCGGGCGCTGCGGCGGCTGTAGCGGGCTCTTCTCCCTCCCCACCCGACCCGACTCTGTCTCTAAGTTATTTAAATTATGGCTGGGGTGGGGGAGGACGTGGGGCACTGGGACCTGGATGTGTTTTTCTAAATAAAGTTGGAAAAGCAGCTGCTGTGCCTTGCAGACGCCCCAGGACCCCCTGCCACGCTGCACCCCCCCGCCCCTGTCCACGTGCCGGCTGCAGTGCTGCTCTGTCCTCCCGGTTGAGGGCTGGGCACCCCTGTCTGAGCTGTGCGGTGGGGGAGTCTGGAGTCATTCCCAGTCTGAAATGGGGGCGGGCGGGGCCTGGGGCCTGCTCCTGATGGCTCCTGCCCTTGTTCTCTCCTGAAACAAGTGTGGCTTGGCAGTGTCCCTTCTGCCCAGAATGGCCAGGTGACGGTGTGAGGACCCTGCTCTTGGCCTGTCTGTCTGTCCTGGGCAGTTGAGGTTCTGTGCCTTCATGGCACCCAGTCCAGCTCCGGCCTCAAGATTGGTCTTTCCCTCTGGGCTTGTTCCCTGTGTATTTCTGCGTTACATCACAAACCCCAGGGCTAAAACGACTCCCGTCTCACAGCTTCTGTTGTTGGGCCATGTGGGCATGGTGAGCTGGTGACTTTGCTCAGGTTTCACAGTGGAAGTTGAGGTACCTGCTGGGCCGTGTTCCTCTTGGTATTCTCTTCAAGCTCATGGAGGACTGCAGTTCTTAGAGTTGTAGGGCCTGGGGGCTGTTCTCAGCTCTTGGAAGCTGCTGGGATTCTTGCCCTGTGGCCCCCTTCTCCCCCTCTCAAGCCTCAAATGTCCAACTTAAGGGCCCAGTCCTTCTGAAGGGCTCAGCTGACTAGATGAGGCTGCCCATCTGCTCCAATTAACCCCAGGCAGTAATGAATCCTGCATGTTGACAGATTCTGCCCCCACTCCAGGCCTGGGGCAGGTTAGCTCCCTGCACACATTGGGGCTGCCCTGGGGCAGGGCCCTTCTCCCTGCCCAGCTTCTCATCTGCAGGACAGCAGACCGCGGTCATTGTACATCTTGAACTGCTATGCAGGGTCCAGGGTAAGGGCCGCAAAGCCTCAGCTGGTGTCAGGGTTCTCCGGTGATGGTGGGGACACCGTGGGGGGACTCAGCAGAAACAGGGAGGCCAGAGAAGTCTGGCCAGCCAGCTTGGACTCCGATTCTTGTCATGAACGGAATTTTATTGCCCTCTGCCAGCACTGTGCTGGGCCCTGAGGACACCATGTCAAAAATGATCTTAAACAAAATGAAAAGAAAGAAAAACGTGTCTACACAGACCTGTATGTGAATTTTCATAGTTGCTTCCTTTGTAATGGGCAAAACTGGACACAGCCCAAATGTTCACCAACAGGTGAATGGGTCAAGATATTGTGAATTCATACAGTGGAATAGGACTCAGCAAAATATTGGTAGACAAAACAACATGAGTGAAGCTCAAACAAAAGTATATGCTGAGTGAAGCCATTTACAGAAGTGTACAAAATATTGGACTCCATTTACATGAAATTCTAGAACGGGCTAAATTAATCACTAGTGGACAAAAGCAAATCATTGGCTGACTGGGATCAGGGACGATCATATGGTCAAGGGCATGGGGAACATTTTGGGGGGATGAGCATATTCCAGATCTTGATTATGGTGGTGGTTGCACCAGTGCATAAATTTATCAAAACTTATATACTTAAAATAGATGCATTTTACTTAGTGTAAAGTATCTCTCAATGAAGTTGATTTAAAAATTTTCTAATCAAGGACTGTTTGTCTAAAGTAAAGTGAAAGACAAGTCAGTGGGACAGAAGATAATTTGCAAGACATATAACCTGACAAGACTAATCCAAACAATATGTAAAGAGCTCCTACAAATCAATAAGGAAAAGACAGAACAAAAGAGAAGTTGGCAGAAGCACTTCACAAAAATTAAAGAAGCACTTCCCAGTGACTAGCAAACACGAAAAGATACTCATCCTCATTAGTAATTGGGAAAATTCAGTAAGGCAAAGTGGATGCCACTCCACTGCCCTGAAACTGGCAACAGTTACAAAGTCAACAAGACCCAGCACTGGCCAGGTTGTAGAGCCGCAGATGCTCATACGCTCCTGGTGGGGGAGAGATGTGGAAGGCCTGGGGGCACTCGCAGTGAGGTGAAATCACACACACCTTGTTACTCGGCATTCTTGCACATGGGCGACAGCCTTGGACCAACCTTTGTCCTAATTGCAAACATAAACATGGTTGTATATTCAGGAAACAATACTACACAACACAAAAACAACCATCCGTCACTACTTCCAGCAGTGTGGAAGGATCAGAAACGTCACATCAGCCAAATGAGTCACAAAAGGTACCGACAGTTTGAATGCCTTCGTCCACGATCTCAGAACGAGCAGTAACAAGTTGTCCTGCTACATATCCAGACCTCGGGGGTAAAACTATACAAGCGAGAAGAATGTCTCATAAAGCTCGGGCTTCTGGTTACTTCTGGCCAGCAAGGAGCCCAGGAGGGCTTTTTGGGGCTGCTGGTCTTCCGTGTCTTTACTTGGTGTTGGTTACACGGGTGCTGCTTGCTTTATAATTATGTGTTTAAGTGTATGAATATGTTTTATGCACTTTTTTGTATGTCTGCTGTATTTCAGAATTTTTAAAACATGAAGAAACTCATTCTGTACGGATATGGACCAATCTCCAAAATACATTAAATGAAGAAAAGCAACATGCTAATGGTGTACGTGATATGCTACCATTTCTGTTAATTTTTTTTTATAAATTTTATTTTATTTATTTGTGAGGAAGACCAGCCCTGAGTTAACATCTGATGCCAATCCTCCTCTTTTTGCTGAGGAAGACTGGCCCTGGGCTAACATCCGTGCCCATCTTCCCCCACTTCATATGGGACGCCGCCACAGCACAGCTTGACAAGCGGTGTGTCGGTGCGCGCCGGGATCCGAACTGGCGAACCCCGGGCCGCCGAGGTGCAGCGCACACGCTTAACCGCTACGGCACCGGGCCGGCCCCCTATAAATTTTATTTTAAACAGGATGCATGTGTATTGGCTTGCATGTGCATTGACTGCCCCTGGAAGGTCACATTAGAACCTGCAACCGCTGTCTCAAGGAGAGCTCGGAATACCTTGTGAATGCTCCCCATGCAAAAAGCAAAGCCTTGATTTTTTTTTTAATTTTAAAGACAACAAAAGTTTCGACAAAGAAACGGATCCCTGTGATTGCTGTCTCCCCAACACCCGGTTCCCTTAATCAGGGACAACCAGTGTTACCAGGTTCTTGTGTGTTTTTCTGAGGAAATTCTACACAAATGCAAGCAAATTTAAACTTGTATTCTCTGAAGCCCGCCCCCTTTATTTTCACACGCTGGCAGTGTCCGGTACACAGCGTGTCGCATCTTGCTTTTGCCACCTGACAGCAAGTCTTGGAAGGCAGTCCATGAGCAGTGACAGTCCTTCCCTGCTCTAGGCTGCCTCAAACGCCATCGTGGAGACTTGCCATCAGGTGTGTCACACGTCCTGGACAGAGTGACCGACGTTGTGGAGTGAATGATCATCGTGTGTGAGTCCCTGGCAGACAAGGGAGTATATCTGTAGGGTAAATCTCATAAGCGACATTACCGTGCCAAAGGTACATTCGTTTGCAATTTTGTCCTGATATTGCCGAATTCTTCCCCATGGGGTTTGTACCAGTTTACACTCTGTCGGCAATGGATGTCTGTGCCTGTGCCCCCACCCTCTCCATTGCTTTATCTAACATTTGGATTTTTCTCAATCTAAGAGGTGAATGATATCTTAGTATGTTTTTAATAGATTTTTTTTTAGCAGTTTTAGATTTACAGAAAAATTGCAAAGACGGTACAGTGTCCCCTATCTTTGCATCTCTTCCCTAAATACTAAACTTAGATACTAAAACAAATACACTGAGTTTGCAGTAAGAGAGCCCAGGCCAAGGCCAGGGCGGGGGCTGCACCGTGGGGGTGAACTCTGCAGGCCCCGCACAGGGGTATTTGCAAACAGTGTCTATGCAAGAGGTTGGGGGTCGGATTGGGGGCTGGGATGCTGGGGTCCTTTCCCCCTGGCGACTCCTTCCATCTGCATGTCTCCAAAATACAGGCACATGTTACTTTCATATTGAAAGACTTTAAAAGAATAGATGATTTTATTCCAGAAACTGACTAAAGAGGAACAAGGGGAAATTTTAAAAATTCCTGGCCAGGGTAGAAACAGCCTGGATGGGAGAGAAATTCAGCAGAGAATGCGATGATGTTCACAACACACGGAAGGCGGGGCTGCCACGCCAACACGGAACCACGGGGCATCAGCGTGCGTGGATTTGGCACACCTTCACAGTGCTCTGAAAAACACAAGCATCGTTTTGTGTGCAAACTAATAGTTATAGACATGGGAACACATTTGTGATCGTTTGAGTCCATCTGGTCAAAACAAGTTATAATAATAAACGTTCATTAATTCATTCATGCAAGGAAGATTTGCGGGCTTGTCTTGGCAGGCTGCATCCTAAGCTTTTGGCACATTTAATCTCCTCAACAGCCTTAGGAAGTAAGGTCTATTGATATGCACGTGTCACAGATGACGGAACAAAGGCACAGAAAGGTTGAGGAATATGCCCGAAGTTGCACAGCCAAGGAGTGCTGGAACCCCAGTGTATCTGATGCATCCGTGCAGATGGAAACAAATCAAGGCCAGTCCCTCTCGTGAACAGAGCATGTCTCAGCCCTGAGTCTCCGCTGCTGTGAGGAGCCTGGAGTCCCTGGTGCTCTGAGTGACCTTGTGCGTGGCGGCTGCCAGGGGCGTGCCCTACACTCATTCTGCAAACACTCCCTGGGCTAGCACTGGAGACACAGCAAACAAAACCACAGTCTCTGCTTTGTGGAGCCCTGAAGAAGCAGGCACTTGCATGGACCTCCTTCCACATCTGGGGAAACTGAGGCACGGAGAGACTAGGAGACCTGCCCAAGTGCCCGCGGCTAGGCACCGGCAGACCTGGAGTTTGAACCGAGGCAGGCTGGCCCCCCGCTGCTCCGAACCAGTGGTCAGGAGGGGGCTCGTCGACAGGCACCACGGCGGGGGCTAGGATGGTGGCACCTCAGCCCCGAGGGTCATCCCACTGCCGCCGGGCCCACTGTTGCTGAGGCCGGGTGTCAATCTTACCGCAGTCCCCTTGCATGAGTCATTTTTCTCTTGCTGCTTTCCACATTTCCCCTTTGTCTTTGGCTTTCACATTTTTACTGTGCGTGTCTGGGTGTTTAGGGGGTTTTTTCAATCTCATTTTTACTTTTCCTGTTTGTCCCTGCTTTCTAATTTCCATGCCAACACACATCACTTGTGAGAAAAGTTTGACTAGATGGCGCCATACAGGTCACCCCTCCGCCAAGCCCTCTCCCTTCCCGGGAGGAGGGGAGGCTGAGGCCTCGAGACAGTGTCGGCATTCAGCAGCCCTGGGGGCTCCAGCAGCAGACTCAGGGCTGAGACCTGCTCCCTCCGTCCAGCCCTCTCCCGGCTGCACCCCACCCCCAGTGGCATCCAGACCCCCACCCCCGCCCCACCCCCCATGAGGGGGAGGTGGGCCAGGGGCCTGCCTTTCAGGTGGAGTGGGATGGGAACTGTGGTAGGCTTTTGAGCAGGTGTTAAGCCACCCAACTTAGTTCCAACAGAATGCCACCCCACCCGGGTTGACAACGGACCCAAGTGGGGCAAGGGTGGAGGCTGTTGTAATAGTCCAGGCGAGGCCGGGGTTGGCCAGAAGGGGGCAGGTTCACATCTGCTGACAGGTGGGACATGGAGGTCAGGTGGGTCTGGGCGTGTGGGGTCAGCCCCTCGAGGCGGGGCAGCTGCCCGACCCCAGCAGGGAGCCTCAGGAAGGGGGGCCCTTTGCTCTTGGCCACTGCTATAGAGTGGGGGCAGGGAGCTGGGTTCTCATCTCTAGACTGGGTCCCCAGGACGGCAGGGACCCGGGACCCCTCGATGCTGCATCCTTGGTCCCTGGCATAGTGGCTGGCACACAGTAGGTACGCAGGAAGCAGGCATACGTAGGTGTCAGGAGCAGTGTCACGGGTGACCTTTCCCCCATCCAAGCCTGTTTCTATGTCTGTAAAGTGGGGTGACATCTGCTTTGTGGGGTGTCTGGGTACTTAGAGGTCTAGTTACTTGCCCCAGGCCACACAGCTAGTGGCCAAGCTGGGTGTAGGACCTAGGCAGCCGGTGTCCAGCGCCTGTGCCCATAAACACCGCGAGGCAAGCAGACAACAAGTCAAAGGGCAAGAGGGCAGGGCACCTGGAGAGCCCACCCTACACCCAGTGCTGCAGGAGGGCCTCTTCCGGGAGAGAGCCGTGCCCAGAACAAGAGGCAGCCTCGGGAGACATGGGGAGGGCAGTCGAGGCAAAGGGGAGTCAAGTGTGGGAAGACGAGCGGGGACTCGAGGAGCAGGAGGGACAGAGGATGCAGGATGGGGTGTGCACACTCCCAGTCTAGCAGGAGGTAGACACAGTTGGTGCCCATGTTCTTAGCCAATAAGCTTTTGTGTGTGTGTGTGTGAGGAAGATCAGCCCTGAACTAACATCCATGCCAATCCTCCTTTTTGCTGAGGAAGACCGGCTCTGAGCTAAAATCTATTGCCAATCCTCCACTTTCTCCCCAAAGCCCCAGGAGATTAACTGTATGTCACAGTTGCACATCCTTCTAGTTGCTGTATGTGGGACGCGGCCTCAGCATGGCTGGACAAGCCGTGTGTCGGTGCACGCCCGAGATCCGAACCCGGGCCGCCAGTAGCGGAGCGCATACAGTTAACCGCTAAGCCACGGGGCTGGCTCCCGGATAAGCTATTTAATGATGCCAGCAGATGGTGGAAGCCTGGGGCTGCCCCCTCCTGCTGAGTGGCTTGTGTGGGCCTGTCCTTCTCTTAAGATGAGCAGTGCCCCAGAGGGCTGTGAGGATTCAGGAGCCGCATCCGTGCCCTCGACCATCACCTGTCTACCTCGTTTCAGATGGAGCGACGGGCACTCTCGGCCCAGAACCAATGACCATGGCATGATAGGGCCCCAAGGGCTCTGTCCAGGCCTCCTGGATACTCCTCACTTGCTCCTGTGCCCTCCCTGCAGGGGCTGCGAGCTGTCCTAGGACCCACAGCAGGGAGGGTCAGCCTATGCCCTTCAGGCTGGAGAAGGGCCAGCTCTTGCCCCAAGAGCGAGTCTTCAGGCCTAGAGAACCCAGAGTAAATACTTCCATCTACGCATGCCATGCCCCAAACACGGCTGTAACAGAGGCGTAGACCACATGACGTTACAGAAACAGGACCACAAGCCAGTGTGCTGACCCTTCCTTGGTCTAGAGCCCCCCAATTAGGAGCTTTACTCTAAATGTTAAGAGATTAAAAATCATCACTTAGGGGCCGCACCAGTGGCGTAGTGGTTAAGTTCACACGCTCTGCTTCGGCGGCCCGGAATTTGCTGGTTTGGATCCTGGGCGTGGACCTACACATTGCTCATCAAGCCATGCTGAGGGGGCGTCCCACATACAGCAACTGGAGGGCTGTACAACTATGACATATAACTATCTACTGGGGCTTTGGGGAGGAAAATAACAAAAAGTGAAAGGATGAAGATTGGCAACAGATGTTAGCTCAGGGCCCATTTCCTGAAGGAAAAAAAAAAATTGGGCCGGCCTGGTGGCGTAGCAGTTAAGGTCACGTGTTCTACCTCCACAGCCCAGGGTTCGGAGGTTCAGATCCTGGGCGCAGACCTACTCACTGCTTATCAAGCCAGGCTGAAGCGAGGCAGAGTCCCACATAGAAGAGCTACAACTCTACAACTATGATACACAACTGCGTACTGGGGCTTTGGGGAGGAAAAAGGAAAAGAGGAATATCGGCAACAGTATTGTTAGTGCAGGGCCAATCTTCCTCAAAAAAAAAAAAGAGAATAAAGTAATTAAAAAAAAAAAAGTCTTTCTTGAAGCTTTGTCATGTGTTACCAGAGCATGGGATTCTGATGATTCTGGACTACTTGTTTAACCTGCACTTACTAATTTGTCACACTGAACAATCACCTCTGATGTGAATATAAGAACTCACACCAAGGGGTTGGCCTGGTGACATGCGGTTAAGTTCATGCTCTCTGGGGGCTGCCTGGAAGGGTAGCAGTTAAGTGCACATGCTCCGCTGCGGCGGCCCAGGGTTCCAATCCCGGGGTCAAGCCATGCTGTGGCAGCATCCCATATAAAGTAGAGGAAGATGGGCACAGATGTTAGTCCAGGGCCAGTCTTCCTGAGCAAAAAGAGGAGGATTGGCAACAGATATTAGCTCAGGGCTGATCTTCCCCACAAAAAAAATAAAGAAAAAGAACTGACACCAAACCCGAGGAGCAAGAGGACCACTGGGCCAGGCCACACACAACAGTGGGGCTGAGCTCCCCAACCTGGCCCTGGTCCCTCCAGTCCCAGCACACCGCAACCTGTGTGGTACTAGCGGGTGGGGAGCCCCCTGGGGATGAGCTGACACTCCTGAGAGTTCTGGCGGCACGGCGTGGGTCACACACACACAGGGCCAGAGCCCCAGGGCCCGCACAGAAGGAAGGCCAGGTGAAGTGGCTGAGAAAAGTCGCTGACACCTTTATTCCTGTGGGGGTGGGGATGTTCAGGCGCTCTTGGTGGGGCGGGTCCGCTTCCTCTTCACCATCACAGGCTTCTGGCTGCGCAGGATGGCACTGGCTCTGCGGATGGCGGCCTGGGCGGGGCAAGGCCGGGGCTCAGTTTACCCACCCCACAAGCCGTGCCCCCGCAGCCTGCCTCCCAGATGGGAGATGTCCCTTCTCCCACCCCTGAGCGCAGGTCCAGCTCCCCCAGTCAGAGGAGGGCTCCCCCGCCCCCCACTGTGGCCTGCCAGGCCACTCACCATGCGCAGGTCGGGGCGGTACTTGTTCTTGCGGATCATGTGCCGGATGCTGCTGAGGGTGGCCCGGGCATTCTTGTTGATGGTAGTCCGAACGTAGGAGGTGGCTGGTTTTCTCTGGCCTGGCAGGGGAGAAAGAGCGGGCCCAGGGCTCAGTCAGATGGTCCGGGTCTTGAGTGCACCTCCCAGCGTGAGGACACAATCACGTCCCAGAACCTGAGGGCCTCGGCTGTGAGCCTGCACAGGCAGGGCAGCCCCCAAGGCCAGCCCCGTCTCTCCACGGATCAATCTGTGTGACTCACAGTGACCACCAAGGCCAGGCCCTGCCACGGGCACTGTACAGGTGTCCCTGAGACACAGCATCCACCTTCATCTCACTTGACAGAGACGGGAGCCGGCTCCAGGGAGCCGAGAGCAGGTGAGGCAGGCACTGGGCACCGTGCTGGCCAGGTGGTGGATGCTCCTCACGCTGGAGCTCTGGCCTCCTCTCCCTGCCCCACCCTCCTGGACCGAAGTCACCCCTTCTGGAACAGGGGTCTGAAAGGCCAAGCTGTAAGGCCTGGCCCTGATGCTGGGGTGGCAGGGAGCCACAGGAGGGCCAGGGGTGAGGACGTGCCCTGGGGCAAGCAGCTGCTCCTCACCTGTGCGCAGGTGGAGTCTAGACTCCACTGCCCAGGGTTAAAAGGAAACACCCCCTTTCTTGTGCCACAAAGCTGCTGGCCTCCGTCAGGATCTGAAGTGGGACAGAGCTGGTGGGGTCCTGGCTGGAGTCCTGCACTCCTGGCGTCAAGTTTCCCCCAAGAAGCCAGACCCTTCACCATACAGGTGGTTTAAGGTCGGCCTCAGCTGAGTGGCTGACCCCAGAGCGGCGCCCATATTACCTCCTCACGTCAGCCCAGAAAACCCACCCAACAGTCAGAGAGAAAAATGCCAAGTTTTCACTACCCAACACGCCAGAACAGAGTTCTCAGAAGTGTGGGAACCCAAGAAGCCCCCTGGGGCAAGTGACTGGTTGCTCCGTAGGCTGTGCTCCTGAGGAGGGTAAACCCTCTCTCCTGGGCGGGCAGGACCCACTGAGATCAAGAGCCGACAGGCCATGGCCACTGCTGTCACTGAACAGAACACTGGGCTCCAAACCCAGACAGAAACCAGCACTAAACAGGAACCTGGGGAAATCTCATTACTACCTGTTAAAAACCCCAACCTCAAGAGACCCCTGTATCTCCTTGACCTTCTCTAAGAGGCCGTAAGAGTGGGTCCACACCCAAATGCAGTTTATGGGGGTGGGCTGGTCAGGCCCCTTCTGAGTCCGGGCAAGCAGAATGGGGGTCAAACTGCTTCTTCCGACCCAGCCTGTCACCTCCTACCCCTGGGAGCGAAGGGAAGGCTGCACACCTGTTTGCCTCAATTTTCCCAGCTATGGAGGGATGGAGACATCCACCTCCACCTGAGCTGCTCCAAAGATTTAATCTGAAAACATGAGCCGATTGTGCAAACCTGACGTTTAATCCTTACAGCCACCCGCGGTCGTTCACGTCCTGTAATTTCTCCACTTTCCTCACCCAAAGATAAGAAAACAGGTTAAGGCACCCGGCGAGCTCGCACAGCCGGCGGTCTGGCCGAGAGGAAGCTGCCAGCTTCCCACGAGACCGTCCTGACACCAGGCACCCTCGGTCCGGTGGCAGAACTACTCCTGTAGCCCGCCACTGAAAAACCACAGCTCCCTGCCCCGAGCGGGGGCCCGTCGTCCGGGCCAAGCCGGGCAAACCCTCACCGGATCTCCGCTTCATCACCACCACGACCCCTTTGCCGTCGGCCGCCGGCTCCACGCCCACGGTCTTGCGGTGAATCAGCCCGTTGTAGCGGAAAGAGTTGCGGGCCTTCAGATTATTGGGCTCCTGGGAGGGAGGAGGCAGACGGGCCGTGAGGACGGAGAGCCCCCGGCGATCGTGAAGTTGCCCCCTCCGCCCCGGGCGTCCGGGCCCCCCTTACGGTGCTGTACGTCTGCTTGTTCCTCTTGATCAGGAAGCTGGAGCAGTTCCGCACCACCATCCACTGCAGATGCGCGGACATGGCGGCAGCTGCGGGGAGAGAGACGCGGGGGTGTCAAAGGGAGCAGCGGGCCGACGCCGGGCCACGGGACCCCATCCGGACAACCGACGGGGGGGGTGATGGCGATCTGGTGAAAAGGGGCACCCCGGAGGGCAGACAGCACCTAGGAATGCGCCAGGCAGGGCTGAGCGACCTAAGGCGGCGGGGCTGAACTCGGGCGCCGAGACTAACTGCGGGTGACGGAGGAAGAACAGAACGCAAGAAACCACAGCGACTTCGGGGGGCAGAAAGCAGCTAAGAACGCGAGAGGCGAGGGAGAGAAGCCAGGCAGGGGCAGAGCCGCCGGGGAACAGACTCCACCACGCGGGCAGGCGGAGGACCGCGTCTCACCTCTCTTCACTGCGGCGGCCGGAGACGGAAAGAGGCTCACGGGGGGCGGGGCGACGCCTTTAATACCCATACGCATTTCCGCTTCCTCTCTGGGCACACGCGCGCTGTCGCCGGCCCCCGTCTCCTCCCGCCCGCCTCCGAGACGGCTCGGAGACGTTCGGCTGTTTCCGCCAGCCCGTCGCGCACCGCTCGGGAACCTTCGGAACTCTTCGGCTAGAGACCCGAGGGCGTGTTCGACTCGGAGCGCTGCCGTTCCGAGACCTCTTCGTGTATTTTCGGAACTCCACGGCTGGATTTCCGAGTGGGTCCCTCTCGAGAGGCCCCCAAGTCCCCTTCCTCAACGGCCTCTCCCTAGTATTGCTCACCCAGCGCTTAGCATTCTGCACAGGCTAGGCGCTCAATGAACATTCGTTTTATGCATGGACCTGTGAGTGCGTGAACTAGTATAGCCTAGCTCCGGTGTCTTCGGATGCTTCCGGTCTTTTTCGTAAGCCCTCGGCTAGTCCCGACAAAGGAACCGAGGCCCGCTCGGGCATTTTCGGAACTCTCCGGAAACATGCGTCTCGTGAGTGGCCGCCTTCCCCTATTGGCCCATGCCAGGTTCGGGTCTGTCCGGAAACGCTCGATCCACACTCGGCCACGTTCGGAACCCTTCGGCTAATCCCGGTAGCCCCCTCTTAGTTCTCCCTCCCTAGGGTCCTCTTGAGATGAATTCTTAAACTGTTTGGAGTCTAGAGAAAAGCTAGACGGAAACTTCTCGCAGACTGCCACCCCAGGGGAGCGTGGATTTCCTCTAAGGGCGAGTTGTTGTTTGGAGGAAAAGACATTTGCCTGGGAAAGCTCTTGCTTCCTTTAGGGGTTCCACATCTGTTGGCCGAGCCCCCGTTGTCCCTCCAGTCCGCCCTGTGTCACACCCGTTCAACTTCCTGGAAGTTTATTTTCTGTTGTCAGGGTCACGTTAAGGGGCAGGAGCCTTGCCTGATGGACGTCTGTGTCCTCAGCCTCACCGGCACAGGGCCTGGCGCTGCGGGGGCCTCAGGAGACCCCTACTGAACAAAACGAATGACCATGCCTTATGTCACCTCCACTAGTGCCCCTTGGCTTGTCGTTATGTCTGGGAACTCCTTGAGGGCAGGGGCCTTGTCTGGTCCATGCCTGCGCCCTTGGGCTTCGCCGTAACGAGTCCTGACAGTCCAGAGGCCCCAGAAGAAACCCACGGAGCAAACGGGGTTGGAGCGGTTTGCCCTGCTGCGTCCGCAGCGCGCCCTGAATTTTGGCCATGTGCTGCTTTGCGCTCCCGGGGCGCAGGGGCCCTAGTCTATCGCTTTCTGTAAGCCCGGCTGCCCCCAGCAGGGGGCTCTGAGGGCCAGGCCCTGCGCAGAGACCGCGGCCAGGACGCCCCGTCCGCGCCCAGCCCAGCTCAGGTGACCAGGCGGGCGCTGGGCACACCTGGCGCCGTCCCCTGACCCCGCCCCGGGCGGGCCGCACCCCAGCACGCTCTCGGTGGGAGCCAGCGCGGCGGAGCAGGGCCATGGCGGCCGCGCCGGCGGTGTGCGCGGCGCAGGGGACCCCGCCGGGCGCAGCGTCCCCGCCGGCCGGCGCGCCCGTGCCCTCGTCCGGCCTGGGCCGCTGCCGGATGGCGCTGCTGCTGGCCGTGGCGCTGGACGTGGCGGGCATGGCGGCGCTGCTGACCGGCGTGTTCGCGCAGCTGCAGGTGCGCGGCCGCGACTTCGGCGACCTGCTCATCTACTCGGGCGCGCTGCTCGTCTTCCTGAGCCTGCTCGGCTGGATCCTCTGGTACACCGGCAACATCGAGATCTCGCGCCAGGAGCTCGAGCGCGACTACGGCCTGCGGCCCTCGGCGCTCGCCCGCCTCGCGCGCAAGCTCTCCCGCCGCTGGTCGGCGCCCGCCGCCTCCGCCGCCGCCGGCCCGCGCGCCGCGCCCGGCTCCCGGGGAGCGCGCCGCGCCGTCCGCGCGCCCCCGCTGCCCGCCGCCGGCTCCCGCCGCGTGCGCCTGCAGCTCGCCACGCTCGAGGCCGGGCACGGGGCGGCGGGCGCGGGCACTGTGTGAGCCCGAGGTGAGGGGGCGAGGAGGCGGGGCGGGGGGCGGGGAGAGGTGGAGGGACAGAGAGGGAGACGGAGAGACAGAGGAAAGAGAGGTGGAAAGATAGAGGGGCGATGGAGGGACAGAGGGAGAGATGGAGAGACAGAGGGACAGAGTGGAGAAATGGAGAGATTGGGGGACGGAGTGGAGAGAGAGAGGGACAGAGGGAGAAATGACAGGACAGTTAAAGAGGTGGAGAGACAGCGGGAGAGATGGAGAGACAGATGGGAGAGATGGAAATGAATAGAGACAAGGAAAAGATGGAGGGATAGAGACAGAAATAATGGGGAGAGAGAGACACAGGACAGGTCGATTAGAAAGGAGAGAGAAACAGAGCAGCAGAGACCCAGAGGATGGAGACTGGGCCGGCCCTGTGGCATAGTGGTTTAAATTCGCGCGCCTCACTTCCGCGTCCCGGGTTCACAGACCCGGATCCCAGGCACCAACCTACGCACAGCTCATCAAGCCATGCTGCGGCAGGGTCCCACATACAAAATAGAGGAAGATTGGCACAGATGTTAGCTCAGTGACGATCTTCCTCAGCCAAAAAAAAAAAAAAAATTTAACCAGAGGATGGAGACTCAGAGACAGCAGGCATGGGTGCAGACTTTGGAGAGACTAATGAGACCCTGTCCCCGGAGACGAAGGTGGAGAATCACCATTAGCTCCACCCGACACTTGGGGATCCCTCCCTGCACTCCAGCCCCAGGCACACCAGGTCCCAGTTAATCTTCTCAGTGTAACTGGGTCTCTGAGGTCACTACTGTTGCCATCACCATTCCATTGGAGGACACTGAGGCACAGAAAAGTGCCATCTCTTGCGCAAGAGCATACAGCTGGGAGTCTCCTGACAAGTAGTCTAAAGAGAGAGGGGGAAGGAGTGAGAACAACCAACCGAGGCAGGAGGAGTGTTGCCCACAGACAGCAAGACACAGGGAAGGCTGGACCACTCATTCCCTCCCCTTTCCCTCTCCTCTACCTTCTGTCCCTTTTACTAAACACACCTTCTCCAGCTTGCACTCCTCTGCCAAAGACCTGCTGGGGCTCTCCATTACCCTCTGGTTAAACCCAAGCTACTTACTGTGTGTGAGCCCCCCACATTTCAGCCCCACATCTCCTGCCTTCTCTGCAGTCATGACAGCATCCCTCAGTCCACAGATGACCAGGATCTCTCACACCAATTGGCTTCTGTCCATGCCCTTCCCTCCACCAGCCATGCCCCTGCTATCCCTACTCCACACAGAAAACTTCCCATGTGTCCTTTAAGATCCAACTCAACTTCACTGCCTTTCTCTAGGTCTTCATGTTATCCAAGTTACCCCTGTTATTGTTTGTATTACCATGTGTTGTGTCTGTGTGTGCTGGTACTGTCTCTCCTGCCCACCAGGGAGCCCCTTGAGAGTCAGGCCTGGGTTTCTGGTGTCTTTGTTCTTAGCATTGCCGGACAAAGAGTGAACTCAGGAAATCAGAGATTGATGATTGGGTAGGTGGGTGGATGGAAGGATAGATTGGTTGATGGATGGGTGGGTGGGTGGATGAATTGGTTGATGGATGATTGGATGGACTGGTGAATGGGTGGGTAGATAGAGGAATGAATGGATGAATTCGTGGATGGATGGGTGGATGTGGTTGGACGGATGGATGGATAGATGAGTGATGGATGGAGAGAATTCATTGATGGATATGTGAGTGGATGGATGGTTTGGGCAGATGGGTAGTAAAGAGATGACAAGATGGATGGGTTGACTGATGGGTGGATGGATAGGTGGAACAATGGATGGATAAGTGACTTAATCAGTTTCTCAAATGGGGGTTCCATAAATGAATTAAACCCTCATGTCCTAAGACATTCCCTATATGTGATGAATTAACTTTTCTCTTATGCATCCAGAATACTAGTTGTATATTCTTCTTTGTGAGAATTGAGAAAATAGTCTGTCCAATCACCTGCTATGTTCTGTGGATCAGATGAGGAAAATGGTTTAAGAAAGGGTGAGCAACTGTATGCATAAGTGAAGCAAGAGCTAACACAAAATTTGGCATATAATGCAGAAATAACCACCTGTCGTCAAAATTACCCCTGAAAATCTTTTACCTTGCCCAAAAGTCTAACACAGCCGGGTGGACCTCCACTGCTGGAACCACCTGCCAGACACTGGCCAAGCTGGCTTGAGGGTGGGCCCCTCTTGGAAGGAAAACGATCCTGTCTAAACCCAGGACTCCTCCTTAATGGGCAGGGTGAGGTGCTGCCAGCACGTGAAGGATAGAGAACTGAAATTCTAGGAGGCAGACCCGTAGGCCCGGGCTCCGGTCACTCCTGTCTCCCTCTGGGACCAAAATCAGTTGAGTAGCCCAACAGGTCCACCCCCATCCTTGTTACTTCTCCCCTCTCTTTGTCTTCTTTCTCTGTCTCTGCCTGTCAGTCTCTCTCTCTCTCTTTGTCCCTGTGTCTCCGTCTCAGTCTCTCTTCCTGTCTCCCATATCTCTTTTGGTCTCTGTGCCTTGCCTCTCCCTCTAAATCTCTCAGTCTCTCCCTCTCTCTGCCTCTCCCTGTCTCTCATCCCCACCTCTTACCATGGATTCCCATGAGTTAAAGGTAGCATGGAGAGATGAAGGAGCAAATGGGCCAGTGTGGGCGTCAATGTGTCAGGGGCCGAAGCAGGAAGAAAGGGCTCCCTCCCTCTGCCCCCCAGGCCGATGGGTGGTGGGCCCAGGGGACAGGGATACAGGGAGGGGTCCTGAGCCGCCTCTAACCCCACCATCCCTCCTGCAGAGGAACCCATGGCCCCACCTGTCAGGACCGGACTGAGATGTGCAGCTGCCCCAACATCGTCTGGCCGCCAGGATGCCTCCCTGCCCTCCCTCTGTCCTCACCTGGATAAATGGCTCTGCCTCATGCACTACATGTCTGTCTGTGAGAGGCACAGCGCTGGGCTGGGGCCAGGGTGGGGGAGGCTGCTTGCTTTGTTTCAGGGCTGGGGGCCCGAGTTGGCTAGGCCACACCCACAGAAGGGCTGCCCATACTCTTGGAGACCTAGGAGTCCAGCTTCACGCTGGCCCCTCACAGAGCGGGACGGGGGGGGCGTGGGGGGCAAGGATCTGGAGCCCAGACCCACCCCCTCAGTCCAGACCTCCCTCAGCCCAGGCTTCTCTGTTGGTTTGAGGTCCTCCAAGAAGCAGACAGAGGGGCAAATTAGACTTGCAAGATATTTATTGAGAGAGATCTTATGGAGGGTAGGTTGGTGCGGGTCTGACACATGAGAAAGGAGAGGGGAGAGGAAGGAGGGTCACGCAGGATGAGTCTTGAACTGTAACACACTTCCAAGAAAATTTCTGCCCAGCCGCTGGGGAGTCTGAGCTGAAGTCGTCTGCTGGGGGAGGCCCACATCTTGCAGGAACCCCAGCCACGGAGGAGGGTGGGATCCCAAGGGCAGGCGTCAGAGGCTGTCGGGCACTGCTGCTTCTGCAGAAGAAGAGCTGAGGGGCACATTTCCACGGCTGTAGCATGTCCCCGCCTCAGCCTAGTTCAGGCCCCCCCCAGCCCAGCTGCCCTCTCAGCCTCATCAGCCCAGGCCACCCCCAACTCACCCCCAATTCCCTCAGTCCAGATCCCCCCATGATCACAGCCCAGGCCCCACACTCAGCCCAGGCCCCCCTCAGCTCAGATCCTCTGTGCTTACCCCCAGACTCCTCTCATTCCAGACCCCCCTCAGCTCACGCCCCAGCTCCCTCCACTCAGCCCGTGCTCCCTTGCAAAACACACACACACACACACTCCCTGCCCGAGTTCTCTCTGCCTCCTGCTCCTGTGGCCCTCAGAAAAGACACCACGCATCTATATATGCTATATCTGTATTGAGGGGTCCCCCCGGGGGCGCCCCTAATCTTCATCATCCCCCCCTTCCGTTTCTTCGCCCCCTTCTGTCCCTTCCCCTTCGGTGGCCCCCGAGGCATCCAAGCCCCCCTCTGGAGGCAGGGAGGCTGGCATGCTGCCGATGGACGCCGTCTTTTTCTCGCTCCCGGTCCCCCGGTCCTTGGATAACAGGGAGACAGTCCTGGACAGCTTGCATTTGCCCTGCAAGAACTGTGGAAGGTGCAGCATATCCCGGCGCTTGGCCCACCTGGTGGGGAGGGGACACGCTCAGCCTTGCCCATCTGCCTCTCCTCTGGGGGCCCAGGAGCCCACTCCAGCCTTCACCCCACTCGCCAGAACAAGCAGATGCTGGAGATCAGGAAGAGGAGGCCTCCGCATGTCCAGCCCAGCGCCCACATGTGTCTCCTCCGCATAGTTTCTGGACAAAGGAGGGAGGTGTGAGACCCAGGGGGCCCAGCCGCCAGCCCCTGCCCCAGCGACCGCGGCTTCTGGGCACTCACCATCTGGCCGCTGGTGGTAGCAGACCCCATCGCGGTAGCAGCATCGTAGTCGCAGACAGAGATTGGGATTCTCGATGGCTGCCTGGCCCCCACAGCTCTCCCGGTCCCACACGTCTCCCTCACAGCCTGGGGACAGACCACATGTGGTGACTTTGCCCCAGAGCCTGGCCCTGTGGGCCTCAGGATGCTGGGTCCCAAGGCCGGGCTCTGGGGCTGCCTGCCTAGTGCTCACTCTGTACAGACCCAGGAGTCCAGGCCCCCAGCCCCGCCTCCCTCAGACCCAGGAGTCCAGGCCCCCATCCCCTCCTCCCTCAGACCCGGGAGTCCAGGCCCCCAGCCCCTCCTCCCTCAGACCCGGGAGTCCAGGCCCCCAGCCCCTCCTCCCTCAGACCCGGGAGTCCAGGCCCCCATCCCCTCCTCCCTCAGACCCGGGAGTCCAGGCCCCCAGCCCCGCCTCCCTCAGACCCGGGAGTCCAGGCCCCCATCCCCTCCTCCCTCAGACCCGGGAGTCCAGGCCCCCAGCCCTGCCTCCCTCAGACCCAGGGGTCCAGACCCTCAGCCCCTCCTCCCATTAGACCCAAGAGTCTAGGCTGGGGGGGGAGGTCCCTGAGGGACCCAGGATTTCATCCACTGCTCACTCCATGGATAGAAGAATCCCTGGATTCCATTCCCATCTGTGAAAGAAAAGAGATGGTGTCGGGGCTGCTGTATGGAGGCGGAGAAGGCCCCCCGCTCAGCGTTCTGACCCTGGTGTCGATCCCCTCACCTACTGAGCCCTGCATCAGCAGGAAGAGAGTCAAAGCTGGGATCCCAGAGCCCACCATGTCGCCTCCCCAGACCCCTAGGGCTTCTGTGGGGTGAGACCCAGAAGGCCATCACCCCAGCAACAGGCTGGGCCCCGCCCGCCTGCCACCCAGTCCCTTAAGTTCTGTTGCTAGGGAGCCCCCTTAGTAATGGGGAAGAAGGAAGGAGCGGTCACACTGGCCTGGTTGCTAGGAAGTTGCTTCCTTAGCAACCAGGTGGCAGGGGCCTAGGGGTGGGGGTGGGGGCCTGGGGGTTAGAAGAGCCTCCTTCACAACCTGCGAGGTCTAAGGCATCTCCTCCGTACCCACCAAGGGACCCTGAAGGGTGGGGACCCCGAAGGGTGGGGACCCCAGAGATCTTGCCGGGGAATCCTTCTGCTTAGTAACCTGATGCCTGTGAGGCAGTGCCGGTGGCCCAAAGTCTCCTAAGACCTGGTTGCCAGGGGGTCTTCCCCCTAGCAAACAGGGGCAGGGGGGCATGAGGCTCAGAAGGCCTCACTGAGCCCCATTGTTAGGACGGCCCCCCTAGCAACCAGAGGACCTAGGAGGGCAACAAGAAAATGGAGGTTGGGCCCCAGGCCAGAGCACTTGCTCAGGAATCTCCTGGTCCAGAAGGCACCCCAGGCCTCACCATGGGGAATGTGTAACCGGAGCAGCTTGACCATGCCCCGGCCACAGGGATCTGAGGGCCTGGGGGTGGGGAGCTGCCTGGGGCGGTGAGGGTGATTCATGAGCACAGAGCCCCCTCTCCCACCTAGGCCTCAGTTTCACCAACAAATGGGGAAAGTGGTCCAGCTGAGGATCCTCAAGCTTCTGGTTTGGTCCCCCCAATAGTGGGGGAAGAGGCTGGCTGGGGGGCTGGACAGACTGCGATGCCTAGCGGCACAGTGAGGAGAAGGCTCAGCTCTCCTGGGGCAGTTCGTCTTTGTGTCCAGACCCCTGAGTCTGAGGGAAAAGGAAGCTGGGGGTCTGGACTCCCGGGTCTGAGGGAGGAGGGTCTGGGGGTCTGGACCCCTGGGTCTGAGGGAGGAGGGGCTGGGGGTCTGGACTCCCGGGTCTGAGGGAGGAGGGGCTGGGGGCCCGGACCCCCTGGGTCTGAGGGAGGCGGGGCTGGGGTCTCAGATCGGGAGTCTGAGGACCTGGACTCCTGGGCAGGGGCAAGGGACCAGGCCTGAGGGCGACTGTCCAGGAGTCCAGACCCCCTCTCCTGGGAAGCCCCGTGAGGCTGACTCCGTCTTGCCCATCTCCGGTAAACATCCTGGTGGGAGCTGAGTGGGCCCTGGGCTGCCTCCGTCAGAGATGACATAGGTCAGAGGGGGCTCTGCAGGGGGCCGGGGGTGGGGGTCAGAGGGGTTGTGGGGCTGAGGCCGGGCAGCTGCTGACCGTTTCCTGTGTCAACATCATCTGGACCCACTTCCCAATTCCCGGGATTCCTCAGGGATCAAGGAGGGGGTGGGGGGGCGGGGCCGTCGGGCCCTGGACCGCGGCTTGGGACTGGGGGGGCCGCCGTCACGGCCCTCACCGCTAATGACAGGTTTGGGCTGCCTCTGCGGCCCGCCTGCCCCGTCACCCCTCAGAGGCCAGACAGGACCCCCCAGGGACAGACAGACGGACACACACAGCCTCGGACCTGCTGACCTCACACCCAGCCAGCCCCACCTCACCCAGGGGCCAGCACATGAGCAAGGACCCCCTGGGCTCCCCCTCATATCCCAGTGGCATCTCCCCCCACCGCTGGCCATCAGTGACCACCGTTCAGAGCCTCTAGCACCCTGTCTCCCCCAATCTTCGTCTCTGAGTCTCTGATCTTGTCTCTTTGTGTCTCTGTAGATCCCTTTTTTTTTTTTTTTTTTTGCATCTCTGTTCTTTTCTCACTCTGGGTCTCTGCGCTCCTGTCTCTATTTCTGTTTGTTAGTGTCACCTTCTGTCATTGTTTGTGATTCCCCTACCCTGCCTCTCTCGGTCTCTTTACCTATGTCTCTCTCTCTCTCCCCATCTTGCCCTCCTTTCCAGAAGTACCCCAAGTGTCCTCATCCCGGGGAAGACCCAGGAGTCCTAAGCAATCCCCTGCCCTCCTGTCCTGCACCTACCCTGTATCCCTCAGCCTCCTCCAGCTGCACTGGGGAAGATGACCCCACAGCCCCAGGGAGAGGGCTGATGGGGGCTGGCACCAACTGGGGACCCCTGACCTGTTTCCAGACTCCTGACCTTCCCCACACAGAGTATTCCCCAAACTGCAGAATGGCAACACGTTTTTCTCCACCTTTCTAGAAACTAGGGTTTAGGGCCTGAACATGTGACACCTGAGTCTGAGGGAGAAGGAGCTTAGGGGCCTGGACCCCCGGGTCTGAGGGAGGAAGGGCTGGGCGCTTGGACGCCTGGGTCTGAGGGAGGAGGGGCTGGGGGTCTGGACTCCCAGATCTGAGGGAGGAGGGGGCTGGGGGCCTGGCCACCCAGGTCTGAGGGAGGAGGGGCTGGGGGCCTGGACTCCTGGGTCTAAGGGAGTGGGCTGGAGCTGGCACCCCTGGTAGGGGGAAGGGGCTGCCATTACCAGATCCGTATTGTTGCTCTCAGGCTGGCCCCAGGCCCAGTCCCCATCCCCTCAGGCCAGTCCATCCCCCAGGCTGGTGGCCTGAGTCACCTTGGCTGGCCCGGCCGGTCTGGGGGGGGGGCTACGTCAGTTCTCCCCTCACTGACGCAGCCTTGGGCCCCCCACACTGACTCAGCCGGAAACAGGCCCCCTGAGGGGCGGAGACCCAGTGGTCAGAGGCCTGGGTCCCAGCGGGAGCAGGGGCTGTGGAGGGCCCCTGGGGGGCCCTGGAAGGGGTGGCCATGACAGACCAAGAGAGAGAGAAAGCTCTTACCTGAGGCGATGAGGTCATGTCCCACCATGGGGGGGCTGTGACCTCACCTCCCTGGGGACCTGAGCAGTCGCCCCCCAGTGGTGGGGGATGGGAGGGGTGTCAACTCCATTCACCATTTATCCCCAAAGCCCCTCTGCCAGCTCAGCACAGTCTGGGGGCCAGTAGGGGGTCTTCAGGGAGACTTTTTGAAGTCCTTGTCACATTTTGTCTTCTCACTCCCGTCCATCTTTTTCTGCCACCTCTATCCCGGGGGGTGCTGCTGGGGATTGGGCTCAGGTCAGTCCCTCACTGGCTCTGCAGTGCATCCCGGGGCCATCTCTGTCCCATATACCTGGGGGTACCACCTGTGTGCCTGTGTGGGCATCTCTGTCCCCCTGAATCTGCATCTCCCTCTCCTGCTGCGAGCTGCTGGCAGCTCCATCTCTCTGCCTGGCATCCTCCCTGCCCTGTCTCAGGGTCCAGCTCCCCAGCTGAGCCACTGTCTCCTGTTCCCACCACCCTCACTCTGTCTTGCTCTCTCACTGTCTCCGTCTCTCCCAGTGGCTACCTCTTTTTCTCTTTCTGGACATGTTAATAAAAATCAAAAGCAAGAATAGCACTGGGTTGTATTTATTGGGAGCTGACCATGCGCTTTACGTGTGTGGACTCACTTTGTCCTCACCGAGGCATATGGGGGGTGGGGTGGGTACTCAGTTGTCCCCACTTCACATACAGGGAAACTGAGGCACAGAGGGGTGAAGCCCTGTGCCCGAGGTCCCACCTCCACTGGATGTCTCGATGCCTCTCTCTCCTGGTCCCTCTCTCTGTCTCTGGTTCTCTCTCACCTTCACGTCTCTACCTGTCTCCTGGAGAAAGGCTCTCCCTCTCTTTGCACCCATTGTTGCCTCCTCGACATCTCAGCATCTCCATCTCTGAGCCTCTGTCTCCCCGTCTCTGTCTTTGGGGCCTCTCCATCTTTGTCACCCTGCCTCGGTGTCTCCATTGTCTCTATGCATTTATTCTGTCACCTGCCTGCCTCCTCTCTCTCTCTGAGACTGCGTGTCCCTGTCCCTTTTGCTCTTGGGGTCTCTCCAGGTCTCTCCAAATCTCTCCTGCTGTCTTCGTCTGGCTCTCTGATCTCTGACTCCCGGAACCTCCCCTGCCTGTCTCCCTGTCCTTTCCACTCCTGCAGTGTATCTCCATCTCTCTGTGTATCTCTGTGCATCTCTGCATCTCAGGCTGCCCATCTCTGCCCCAGTGTCCCCATCTGTCCATGTGTCTCTGTCTCCTTGCCTGGGTCTCAGTCTCTCCATCTCTCTCTCTCTCTCTCTCTCTCTCTCTCTCTGTCCCTTGGAGTCTCTCCCCCAGGAGCCACTTCTCGCCCCCTGCCTCCCCACCTCTCTGCCCTTCCTGGTCCAGCAGGACCCCCACCCACAGCCCAGCCGGGCCCCATCTCTTGAGCCATGTGTGTCTGCCCCGGCGGCCGCCGAGGAGGTGGAGGGAGGGGACGCCAATGACCTCACCAGCCCCTCTCCGACCACCCCCCCTTTCCCTTTTCAACTTTTCCAACTTTTCCTTCCGTGCCCTCCTCCGAGCGAGGCGGCGGGAGCCGTGCGAGGCAGCCGGCTCCGTCTGAATGGAAAAGGCAGGCAGGGAGGGTGAGTCAGGATGTGTCAGGCCGCCCTCCCCTGCCGCCTGCCCCCCGCCCGCCCGCCCCGGCCCCCTATATAACCCCCCAGGCGTACACACTCCCTCACTGCCGCGGCCCTTTCTGCTCACACGCACATGCCTCCCCTCCCCGGGCCGAGGCCCAGCTGACCCCCGGGGTTCCCCTGGCAGCGGACAGGGAAGGGTTAAAGGCCCCCAGCTCCCTGCCCCCTGCCCTGGGGAATCCCTGCCCTGTGGGGACATGAACAGTAAGTTGGTTCAAGTTCATGGTGGCGGGAACGGGGAGGGAGGAGGGAGGAACCGTCGGCGGGGAGGGTGGGGAGCCGACAGACAGCGGAATGGGACAGAGAGAGACAGAGGAGAGAGAGGGAGCGCTGGGGAGTCAGAGACGGAAAGGAGAGTCAGAGACGGCAGAAGGCCCAGAGAAGACACGGGCAGAGAGAGGGAAGAAAGGACGAATCAGAGAGGCGGAGACACGGCAGGGCAGCGCGAGGGAGAGAGACAGGGAGACTCGCAGAGACAGAAAGACAAATGCAGGGAGGTGACCCCAAAGAGCCTGGGACCCTCAGGGAGTCAGCGGGGACCGAGAGACGCAGACACCCAGGGACCCCGACAGAGAGGCTCCTGGAGGGAAACTGAGGCAGAGAGCCCAAAGAGGTGAGAGCGAGCCCGGAACACCGACCCCAGCCAGGGGGAGGAGAGAAAGAGAGAGAGAGACAAGGGTGCAGACAGACACCGGAGGGCCAGACAGATGCGGACGGACGGACAGACAGCGGCCGGGGAGGGGCCCAGGGGGCGGGCTGGGGGTGTGATGCGGGAGCGGGGCGGCCCGGGGGGCGCTGATTGGCTGGTGGGCGCGGTGGGCGGGGCAGCGGGGGATGGGCTGCGGGGAGGGAGCCGGCAGGAGCCCCCGGGTGGAGCCGCCGCCTGGTCCCGCTCCGCCTGCCGCGCCCCCGGCTGCACCCACGTCTCTGCCTCTCTCCGCCCAGGTGTGCTCCGGGGGATCCCCGGCACTGCCGCCCGGCCCTCCCTCCGCGGTCCACTCCGGGGGCTCCCCGGGGAAGGCTCGGGGACTCCAGGTCTCGGTCCGGGTCTCCGTGTCCTGCTCTCAGTCCGGCTGGGGCTGCCGGGGCCTGGGAGGGGGCAGGTTCTGGCCTGTGCCTCCCCCTCATGCCCCGCCCCGGGGCCCAGATTCCGGCGTCCGGGGGCGGACGGGAGACGCCCGGCCCGTCTACCCGCCCCGGGCCGCGTCTGCTCCGACGGGCGGGGCAGCCGGAGCCGGAGAGGGAGAGGGAAGCCCGCCCGGCCGTGCGACATCCCCTGGGCGCTCCACCCTGGGACTCGGGACCCCCGGCCCCCTCCTCTCTCAGACCCCCGAGTCGGGCCTGAGCCTCTGCCTTCTCCCGCCCCCAGGTGTTTGCTGCCTGGTCTTGGTGGTGCTGAGCTTGTGGCCAGATAGGACTGCTGCCCCAGGGCCACCTCCTGGCCCCCCAAGGGCCTCCCCAGCCCCTCGGGCTGAGCTGGACAGCGCCGTCCTCCTGACCCGCTCCCTCCTGGCAGACACTCGGCAGCTGGCCGCACAGCTGGTAGGAAAGACCGGAGAGGATGGGCCGGGTCCAGGATGGAGAGTGACAGCTTGAGGGGGGGAGATCTGCAGGCAAGCCACCAGGAGGGCTTCTGGGCTACCACCGGGGCAGAGACAGAGGAGGGAGGAGTTTGGGGCCCCTGGTGGGGATGGAGGGACCCCTGGAGCTGGGCAGGGCCACCTTACGGCTTCTTTCCCCACAGAAAGACAAATTCCCAGCCGATGGAGACCACAACCTGGACTCCCTCCCCACCTTGGCCATGAGTGCCGGGGCACTGGGAGCCCTGCAGGTAAGGGCAGGGGAGAGGGATGGGGTCAAGGTGGGAGCCGGGCAGTGGAGGGGGTGCGGGGGGATTGGGGGCTGGAGCGGGCATGTGGCGGGTGCTTCCTGACGCCCCCATGCCCTGTCCCCAGCTCCCGGGCGTGCTGACGCGGCTGCGGGCAGACCTGTTCTCCTACCTGCGCCACCTGCAGTGGCTGCGCCGGGCGGGTGGCCCTTCCCTGCGGACCCTGGAGCCTGAGCTGGGGGCCCTGCAGGCCCGGCTCGACCGGCTGCTGCGCCGGCTGCAGCTTCTGGTATGAGACCCCAGCGCCAAGACCTGACACCCCAGACTTGAAACCTGAGACCCCAGGACCCCAGACTAGGCCTGCGCTGAGACCCTCACCATGTATGTCCCCTCACCGTGGCCCTGACACTGAGGCCCCAGACTCTAAAATCTTGCCTGGAGACTCTAAACTCACCCCGAGACTCGGAGATCCCATGATCTCATGGCCCCATGATTCCCACTCTGAAGCCCTAAGACTTGAGCATCCAAACCCTCACCCCAGACTTGGAGACCCTGGCCCCAAGACACGGGAATTCCAGATCCCACGCCCTAAGAAATGCTGAACCTCCAGACCCTGATAATCCCAGACCCTGGCCCTGAGATCCTGACACTCAAGGCTACAGACTCTAAGATGCCAGACCCTGGCCAAAAGCCAGCCCGGAGACGTTGGCTCGGCAAACCCCAGACCTCAAGAACCTAGACCCTGAGATGGCAAATTAGAAGACCCCCAGACCCTGAGTCCTGAGTCCCCAAGACCTCAGATCTCGGTCATGAGCCCGTAAGACCCCAAGACCCTGAGTTCCAAAACCCTAGACCCAAGACCCTGAGACCAGAAGACCCCAGTTCCTGGGCCTGCCTCCAGAGACCCTGGACCTCAAATGCCAACTCCCAGCTCCGAGACCCCAGACTTGAGACCCCAGCCCTCACCCTTGATTCCTTGAGTTTGATCCTAGAGACCCCACGTCTAAGACCCTGGGCCTGACCCCAGACTTGAGCCCACAGACCCTGGACACTGTCCCTAAAACCCTAGCATCAGGATCCCAGCCCTGACTCTACGGACCTCACCTGTAGCCCCCTGAGGCCCACCCCCTCAATTTTCTGACCCCCCCCTTTTGGCCCCAGCCTCAATTTTCTGAACCCAACATCCTGAAGAACTCCCTACCCAGAGGCCCCACCACACATACCAGAGACACTCTGGAAATTTGCAGCCTGGACCTCTCAACCCGATTCAGTATAGGCTCCAGACACCCCTTCCCCGGACCCCCACTGCACCCCTACCTGTTGCTAACCAACCCTCTGTCCTCTCCTGACAGATGTCCCGCCTGGCCCTGCCCCAGGCACCCCCAGACCCGCCGGTGCCCCCTCTGGCGCCCCCGTCCTCAGCCTGGGGAGGCATCCGGGCGGCCCACGCCATTCTCGGGGGGCTGCACCTGACTCTCGACTGGGCCGTGCGGGGCTTGCTGCTGCTGAAGACTCGGCTGTGACCCACCACCCAGAGCCACCAGTGTCCTTCAATGCCAGATCTTATTTATTTATTTATTTCGGGACTGGGGGCATGGCAGCCAGAGGATCTCCCCCATTATCTCCCCCTAGTTAGAGATGGTCCCTCCAGGAGACCGGGGCGGGAAGGGGGGGCATCTGTGCCTTATTTATACTTATTTATTTAAGGGGGTGGGTGGGAGGCAGGGGGACTCGGGGGTCCCCCAGGAGGAGGGAACTGGGGTCCTAGATTCTTGGATCTCTAAGAAGTCTGGCCACAGTGTCTCCCTGGCCCCCACCCCTCTGGGCCTGGGAAGGAGCATATATTATTTATTAAACAATTACTTTCTGTGTTGGGCTGGGGAGGGAGGGAAAAAGGAGGCCTGGGTTTTTGTACAAAAATGTGAGAAACCTATGTGAGAATGGAGAAGAAGGAATTAAATTTGTCATACGCATCCACTTCGAGGCGATTTCTCTGAGGGCTGGGGGCTGGGGGCTGGACACTGGGGTCCCTAGGGCAGGGGGAGGTAGAAGCCCTGAGTGGGCATGGCAGGTCTCCCAGGGGCCGTGAGCTCTGAAGGGCAGGATCTGAGCCTCACCTGGTGCCCAGCGCTGCATAGGCATTCAATAAATACTGAATGGAAGGTTCCAGAAGGTCACCTTGTGACCGACAGTCCTCGTACCAGACAAAGCTGCAAGCTCAAGGCTGTTTGTTTTGGCAGTGTTGGCAACAGCAAACTGGAAACCAGCTAGATGTTCAACAGTGGGGGATGGTTAAATAAAATGTCGTGCCTCCAGGTGTGGAATACCACAGCTACACACCACCGCGAGAGCCCCTTTTTGTGTTCCTCTCTCTCTCCCTCCCTCCTCCCTCTGTCTCTCTCTCTCTCTCTCTCTCTCTCTCTCTATATATATATGGATTTTAAAATATCCTAGATGGAAATACACCAAAATGTTGCCGCCTCAGGGTAGAAGACAGGAGGTGGGATTGTGGGTGACTTTTTTTGTGTGTGTGTGAGGAAGATCAGCCCTGAGCTAACATCCATGCTAATCCTCCTCTTTTAGCTGAGGAAGACCGGCTCTGAGCTAACATCTATTGCCAATCCCCCTCCTTTTTTTCCCCAAAGCCCCAGTAGGTCATTGTATGTCATAGTTGCATGTCCTGCTAGTTACTGTATGTGGGACGCGGCCTCAGCATGGCCGGACAAGCGGTGCGTCGCTGCGCACCCGGGATCCGAACCCGGGCCGCCAGTAGCGGAGCACACGCACTTAACCGCTAAGCCACGGGGCCGGCCCAGTGGGTGACTTTTATTATTTGTGATTGTCTGTATTTTCCAGAATTTCTACACTGACCATGTATTTTACATGACACATTAAAAAAAATAATAAACACTATTTTTACAATGAAAGAATCCCATCTCCCCCCCACCAAAAAGCCCTCAGAAGGGGAAAAGAATGACCGTTCATTGAACGACTCCTCTGGGCTGTGCCCTAAGTGTGGGGTTTTCTTTACATAATCCCCTGGATCCTCCAATCCACCCCATGTTACAGGTGAGGGAAACTGAGGCTGGGGGTACTGTTGTTCAAGGTCACACAGCTAGGGGGAAACAGAACCGTGATTCTGGCTCATTCCAAAGCACATCTCTTTCTTTATAACTCAATGTACAGCAACAGTTGCCAGGGACATAAATGAGTTATATATGGGGAAACTCATGCTCTGTGGGGGTCTGGGTCTCACCCAGGGTCTAAAGAAGCATCGGTGGCGAGTTGGGGCTATACTGGGGCCTCCCCCTGAAGAATCCCTTTGGTTAATCATCTATTTACAACATCCCAGACCGACCCTCCCAGGGCCCAGTGTTGTCACAGTTTGGGTCTGGAGGTGGGGGCTCTGATTCACCCATCCCAACCCTCAAGACTCCAGAACACATCCCCGGAGGAGAAGGGAGCCCACGGCGCCCCGCCGAGGGAGTTCCCAGGAAGAGTCCCAGTGTGTCCGATGAGGTCACAAAGCCCCTGCACCGAAGGCTCCTCCCCCAGGCCAGGACTGACTACCCCCGCAGGGCCATGGCCAAGCCACGGGGAAGCTCCGCCCTCTGGAACCGCTGAGCTCCCGCCAACCGTGAAGCCCAAGGCCAGTGGGCTGGGGGGTGCCGGGCAGACTGCCAGGTCCCTGACTTCGAGTCCCGGGTGACCCCCCTTTTCTGCAGCCGCCATGAACCGGCTTTGGAACATCAGCCGTATGGAGCCATTCCAGGGTCCCCCGAAGTGGATCCCCACTCTGGGCGAGCTGCAGAAGACCCTCCAGAAGGGCGAGTACATGCCCCTTCGCCCGCTGCCCATGTTCGAGAGTAACTTTGTCCAGGTCCCCAGCTCCCTGCGCCCTGGGAGGGGAGCCAGAGCCCCTGGGCTGGGGGATTGGAGCCCCACGAGGCAGCTGGGGGGCTCGGGTGGTGGGGGGCTCAGGCTAGGGGTGCCGGAGGAGTGTCGGAGAAAGGAATGGTCCCAGCCCCTCTCCCTGGACCCCCAGGTGACCAGTCAAGGGGCGCCCGTGTACGTGCACCACAGAACCAACCGTCTGACCATGGGTGTGGCCGCCTCCCTGCCAGGCCTGGTATTGCCAGACCTCCTGCTGATCGCTCAGCCCCCCGAGGGCAGGGAGTGCTCCAACCTCGTCCTCACCAGGTACCGACATCCTCCCATCCCCTGCCATCCCGCCCCCCTCTCCTGCTCTACCACCACTATCTCCTGCCTCCCCCAGAATGATCCCGCTGGACCTGGCCCGCCTCTACATCCACGACCTGCCCACCTGGCGCCTGAAGCTGCGCCTGGTCACAGGTCGCTACTACTACCTGGAGCTGAACGCCCCTGACAAGGAGGTCGGATTCCTGTTCGACCGCTGGATGCGCCTCATCCACCTGCTCCAGGAGCCCACCACCACCTGGGCCCCCAGCAGCCTGCCACCCATGGACCTGGCCCATGCTGCACCTCCCGCCTCCACCTGGCGCCTCCAGGTGGGGCCCTGACCCCACAGACCCCAGGGGATGACTATGGTTCTAGATTCCAGAGGGAGCCAGGACCAAGAGCCTGAAGTCCAGGGACCCCAGGAATGGAGCTGGAGGTCTGGAGGGAGGGAGGAGGGGCTGGGGGTCTGGACTCCTGGGTCTGTGGGAGGAGGGGCTGGGGGTCTGGACTCCTGGGTCTGTGGGAGGAGGGGCTGGGGATCTGGACCCCTGGGTCTGTGGGAGGAGGGGCTGGGGGCCTGGACTCCCAGGTCTGAGGGAGGAGGGGCTGGGGGCCTGGACTCCCGGGTCTGAGAGAGGAGGGGCTGGGGGCCTGGACTCCAGGGTCTGAGGGAGGAGGGGCTGGGGGCCGGGCCTCCTGGGCTGGGTAGATCATGGAGATGCGGAAACCAGGAAGAGGTCAGCCCTCCTGACTTCCCCTCCCATCCACAGGACCAGTCTCGCAGCAGACGTTCAGGTGAGCAGGCCACGACATCCATCAGATCCTTCTTGCGTCTCAGCTTCTCCTGGGAGCTTCTGGCAATTGAGGGCCCCCCCACTCCGCCCCTAGCTGAGCCCTCCACAAGTCTCTTCTCCACCTCTTCGTCAGGGTCCCTGACTCACGGTCTCCCCTCTCTTTCCAGTCATGATCGTCGAGCCCACCTTTCCTTACAAGACACTGACATCTCAGAAACAGAGGAAGGCCAAGGTGAGCAGCCGGCAGCCTGGTGGGTGAGGGGCTGAGGGGCTGTGCCTCCTGACGGCCCTCCCTCCCTTGTTCACTGCCAGACCCTCAAGCGCAAATTCAAGTCTCAGGCCGTGGGCGACTCCGTGCCTCTCATCTGGTCGCAGCTGGAGCATGCTGACACTAGAAAGAAATCCACAGAAAAAAAGTAGGTTCAGGGGCTTGTCACTGGTGGGGGGCAGGAGAAAGATGGGGACCCTGGTACTGATGCTGCCAAAGTCCCACATTACTGCCCCTACAGGTCCCAACTAGATCTCTGCCGTGACAGAGCTCAGACAGAAATCCAAGTTTCTGGTGAGCGCACCCCTCTCTCTGCCTCCTTGTACAGACCCCTGAAGCTCTGGCCCTTCCCCTGAGGGCTCAGACTACTTTCTCCCCACCCAGAGAAGCCCAGCATCACCATCCGGACCATCTTCAGCATTATTTCCAACCACACACAGTCCTCTTCCAAGGCAGCTATACCCTGGGGACCGGGGGCCCAACATCTTGGATAAAGGAGGAGGGGGCTGGGGATCTGGACTCCTAGGTCTGGGGAAGGAGGGGGCTGGGGGTCGGGACTCCTGGGTCTGGGGGAGGAGGGGGCTGGGGGTCTGGTCTCCTGGGTCTGGGGGAGGAGGGGGCTGGGAGTCTGGTCTCCTAGGTCTGGGGGAGGAGGGGGCTGGGGATCTGGACTCCTAGGTCTGGGGGAGGAGGAGGCTGGGGATCTGGACTCCTAGGTCTGGGGAAGGAGGGGGCTGGGGGCCTGGACTCCCGGGTCTGAGGGAGGAGGGGCTGGGGGCCTGGACTCCCGGTCTCCTGGGTCTGGGGGAGGAGGGGGCCGGGAGTCTGGTCTCCTGGGTCTGGGTGAGGAGGGGCTGGGGGCCTGGACTCCTGGGTCTGAGGGAGGAGGGCCTGGATCCTAGGTCTGGTCCGGGAGCCTCCCCTGGCCCTGACCATCCTTCCCTTCCCCTCCGTCCACCTACAGGGTTGCTTGTCTGCTCCTGAGGCGGCCGTGGTCCTGGGAGGTTTAGTTGAGTCCCCTTCACACTGTGTCTCAGAGGACAGCCCTGATAGTCCCTTGGTGGACTCCCATGACCACCTGGATGTGCTGTGGCAGCAGGACATCGACGCCCTGATGGACCCTGAATCCAGCACCTTGTCCTCTTCCTCCCTCTGCCCGGCCACCTACCCTCCCACCTTCTACCTCTCTGCCCCCTACTCCTCCTTCCCCAGGCACAATGAAAAGGCCAGGCCTCCGGGCAACGTGCAGAGGCTGGGGCCTCCACCCTCCCAGAAGACACCATCGGTCCCTGCCACCTCTTGGAAGGCTCCATTCATCCTTGACCGGTCCCAGAAGGTCTCGGCTGTACGTGCTCCATCCCAAAAGATCTCAACTGTACCTGGCCCATCCCAGAAGGGCCCAGCTGTACCTCCTGCTCCCCGGAAGACTCCAGCTGTACCTGCTGTTCTCAAGAAGGCCCCAGCTGTACCTGCTGCTCCCAAGAAGGCCCCAGCCATACCTGCTCCATCTCAGAAGGCCCCACCTGCATTTGCTGTTCCCCCGAAGGCAGTGTCCCTGCTTGTCCCAAACAGGAAACCTCAGTTCCAATCTACTCCATCCCAGAAGGCTCTGATCCCACATAGCCAACACCAAACGCCTTTGGACCCTGCTAATCATGGCATGTTGCCCATGGGAACTGATGGAGGGCATGTGCTTGAGAGAAGCAAGCCTGAAGGGAAGCCAGAGCCAGTGGTGTTGGTGGGCACCCAGGAGACGAACATGGTAGAGCTGAAGACCCAGAAAACATCCCTGGAGCTGCCCTTCGCCACCACCAAGAAGGAGTCGGAGGAAGTCCTGATCAGCAAAGCCCAGGAGATCACTCTGGACGGCTTGAAGGGCAAGGGCACGTTGGAGGGTCAGGTCCGAAGGAGAAAGGAGGAGATATCCCTGGATATGCCGGGCCTCAAAGCCAAGGAGGTGGGGCAGCAGAAGAAGTGGGTCAAGACCAAGGAGGTGGCCATCAAGGGAGCCCCGCAGGAGCACAGCAGGCCTTTCCCTGTGGAAGGGCTCGCCCTTGCCCAGCTGATGATCTTAGCCAGCTCCAAGGAGCGGCCCTTGACACCAGCTGCGGTTGGCCTGCCCTCCTGGCTCCCGACCCCGCAGGTGTCTGCCGTGTCAGCGATGGGCACGGCGCCCCTCAGCCACAGCCAGGTGTCTTTGCTGGCGGGGACACCAGTGGCCGTCAGGGAGCGGCCCCAGTCGGGTGCCTGGGCGAAAGGGAGCACGCGTCTGCCGGTGGAGGAGACCGCGCCTTGGGCAAAGGGGAGCGCGCCTCCGGGGGCAAAGGGGAGCACACCTCCAGGGGTGAAAGGGAGCGTGCCTCCAGGGGCGAAAGGGAGCGCTCATCCGTGGGTGGAGGCGGAGGCGCAGGCGCAGGAGCTGCCTCAAGACCCAAGGGGGCCTTCCAAAGTGCCCCCACGCTCCAAGCGTGCCCCCAGCAGCCCGAAGATGGACAGTGCCTTCCTGGCTCCCATCCCTCTGCCCGCATCAAGGTGGGAGGACATACCCCAGTCGCCCATCTCACTGAGCCCCATCTCAAAGATGGAAGCCAGGGTGTCCCAAGAGCCCAAGAGAGTATCTCAAGAGCCTGCAAGGATGCTGTACCAGTGCCCGGTGGCTACGACCGCGTTATCCTCCGAGATTCTCTTGCCCACACTCTTGAAACTTGAGAATATGAGGAACGTGGCCACCAAGGTGGAGAAGATAAAGGAGGAACTGGGCGCCTTCAATCCTTTGCACAGGTATTTTGGGTGACAGCTAATGTGTACGGTCAACTCTCTTATCCGCAAGGTAGAGGGGATCATTCCCTCTTTTTTCACTATGTTCGTGCCCTCAATATATAGTGAGTGTCGACTATGTGTCAGGCATTGTTCTAGGCCCTCGGGATACAGCATGGAGCAATTTGGTGGGGATGTGCTCCCCCCATCTAGTGACTCCAGGGCTGCTGCTCAACATCCCCAGTGCACAGGACGGTCTCCCACAATGCGCAGGACGGTCCCCCACAGCAAAGAATGATCCCACAGAAATGCTCAGCAGTGTGGACCATTGGGAACACCGACAAATACAAACCAAGTTAATTATATGGTACATTAGAAGGTGATAGTTCTATGGGAAAACAGCAGGGTAGGGGGATTGGGAGTGGAGGTAGGCAGCCTCCAGTATTGGATTGGGAGGTCCAGGAGGACCTCAGTGAGCTGGTGTCATTTATGTAAAGACCCAAAAGAGGGCCGGCCCCGTGGCTTAGCGGTTAAGCGCGCGCACTCCGCTGCTGGCGGCCTGGGTTCGGATCCCGGGTGCGCACCGACGCACCGCTTCTCCGGCCATGCTGAGGCCGCCTCCCACATACAGCAACTAGAAGGTTGTGCAACTATGACATACAACTATCTACTGGGGCTTTGGGGGAAAAAAAATAAATAAATAAATAATTATTTTAAAAAAGACCCAAAAGCGAGGGAGGAAGCCAGGTGGACATCCGGGGAAAATGTACCCCCTGCAGAAGGAACAGCCACTGCGAAGGCCCTAAAGTAGGAGTGTGCGTGATGTGCTGGATCAAGACAGGGGGACCCTGGAGTAGGAAATGCAGTGAGAGGAGTCACGGGGGTGGCGGCCATCACGTGGGACCTTGCAGGTCATTTTAAGGACTTTGGCTTTGACGCTGAGTGAGCTGGAGGGTTCTGAGCAGAACGGTTGGAGCTGAGGTATGATGGCAAGGGCTGTCTCTGGCTGAAGCATAGAGAAGGTAGCAGGGGAAGAACAGAATCCGGGAGATGAGGAGGAGGCCGTTGAAACAGCCAGGCACCAGATATGGTGGTTTGGACAAGAGGGCGGTGACGGAGGTGTTGAGAAGCGACAGGGTTCTGGAGATTACTTTGATGACTGAACCAACAGATTGGCTCACGGATTGGGCATGTTGATGTGGCGTCAAGGGTGATGCAAGGTTTGGGGTCTGAGACCCCGGGAAGATGCAGTGGCCATCGGCAGCAGTCGAGAAGGCTGCGAGTGGGGTAGGGGTCGGGGAGAGGATCAGGAATTCTGTTTTGGACATCTTGATTCTGAGACGTCTGGTGAAGATGTGGGGAAGGCAGCCGGATACGTGAGTCTGGAGTGATTTGGGGAGTCATCGGCACATGGACGGTTACAGCAAGTTAGGTGACTGGAGGAGGTCACCAGCGAGCCAGCGCAGATGGAGACATAGTCCATGGTGTTTAGAAAAAGAGGAACCATAGGCAGAGAGAGAGACTGCAGAAAAGCGAGAGACCGGGACATCCTGAACGCCAAGTGAAGAAAGCAGCCAAGTGAGGAAGCAGCTGTGGCAAATGCTGCAGTCAAGTGGAGGAAGACAGGATTGAGACAGGACCTCTGGTTTTCTCAGCAAGAAGGTGACGTGGTGGGGACGAAGACCTGAGTGGGGCAGGCTTAAAGGGGCACAGAAAGTGGGGAGTCCCTTGCTGCACCCCTTGACAACATCATGCTCAGTGAAAGGAGTCAGATACAGAGGGCCACATGGCGTGTGATTCCGTTTGTATGAAATGTCCGGAACAGGCAAATCCGAAGAGACAGGAAGCAGATTGGCGGTTGCCCGGGGCTGGGGGGCATGGGGGAATGGAGAGTGACTTAATGGGTACCGAGTTTCCTTTTGGGGTAACGAAAGTGTTCTGGAACTAGATAGAGGCGATGGTTGCACAATATTATGAATGTACTTAACGCCGCTGAATTGTACGCTTTAAAATGGTTACAATGGCAATTTTTACGTGATGTGTATTTTCCCACTATATACACACACATCTAGGTAAAGAGGAGAGTGGGAGACCAGCTCTTTCCATGTACTTTGCTGGAAGGGTAGGAGTGACATGCAGAGGTGGCTGGTGTCGGAATTGGGCACAAGAGAGGGCTTCTTAAGAGGAAAGATACTAATGCATGTGGATGTTGGTGTGAAGAATCCCGAATCAGGCTTGACAATAACGAGGCAGGAGGGAGAGAACCTAGGAGGGACACCAGGGGACTGGAGGCGGCGGGTGGTGACCCGGATTCCAGGTCAGGTTTGCCGGGCTCCTGCATGCAGCACGTATGTATGTACCGAGCACGCTCTCCCCGCCGGACCCCAAAGCCCTCTCTGGCTTTCTCTCTGCAGCGCGCACCGTTTTCAGCGCCCTCAATAGCAGGATGCCGGGGGACTCAACCTCAGTCGCCAAAACGTCAGAGGAGCCCAGCGTGGCAGGTAGCTCCTGAGACCCCGCAGGTCCGCCGGAGACCTGGCGCCGGAGTCCAGGAGCCCGGGCCCCACTCCCGCTCTTTCCTCCTCCCCACAGGCCAGGTGCTGTGCGCCTCCGCCGTAAGAAGCAGGTGCTGAGAAGGCCGGGCGGGGGGACGCTCCCTGTCCGGTAGAGACCACAGCTATCTATACATTTATGTATTGGGGGGCGGGGCCCAGCTTCGCAGAGATTAAAAGCCTGAGTCTGAGACTCGTCCAAAGTCGCGTCTGGGTGCGTGTGTGCGCCGGACCCGAGAGGGGGGCCGTGGGGCGGGAGCGGGGAGGCGGGAGAGGGGCGGGGGGTCCACACCGACCCCGCCCCGCGACCCAGAGCGCGCCCTGCAGCGCAGCGCTCCCATTGGCTGGGCTTCCAGAGGTCTCAGCCAATCCGGCCGGGCGTCATGATTTTCCTGGGCTGGGACCCCCGAGACTGAGAAGCGAGGGGCGAGCCGCCCGCACAGCTGACCAGGCGCTGCGCCGACATCAGCCTGGGGGGGGCAGGACGGCTGGGAGCAGGGCTGCTTTTGGGGTGGGGGTCAGGAGCTGGGTGAGGGTCGGAGCGAGGGGCGCCCCCTAGGCCCACAGAGCCCCCTCCGTCCCCGCAGGAGCTGCCGCCTCCGTGGATGTTGGATATTGCTTCCCAGAAGCCCCCCAAGGGGCGATGGTCAACGCCGCCCTTCGACCCGCGCTTCCCCAACCAGAACCAGACCCGCAACTGCTACCAGAACTTCCTGGGTGAGACCTGGCGGGCCAGGTTAGGGGGAGCGGGGAGGAGACGAGGGGGATGCCAGAAAGGGCGCGCCCCACCTGAGGAGGGAGAGGGTCCTGGACCCGCCGTGGGGGCGGAGACCGTTGGGGTGGGAGGCGGAGCGGGCCGTGGTCGGGAGGGGCGGGGCTAGCTGGAGGGGCGTGGCCTTGTCTGGAGGAGGCAGGACCGAGTCGTGGAGAGGCGGGGCATGGGTGGGGGCGGGCCCTTGTAGGGAGGGGGTGGGGCCTGGTCTGGATGGAGTGGGACCGACCATGGAGGGGCGGGGCCTGGTCTGGATGGAGTGGGCCCGGCCATGGAGGGGCGGGGTCTGGTCTGGAGCGTGTGGGACCGACCATGGAGGGGCAGGGCCTGGCCTGGAGCGGGTGGGACCGACCATGGGGGGCGGGGCCTTGAGGGGTGGGGCCTGATCTGGAGGGGGTGGGACCGACCATGGAGGGGCGGGGCCTGGTCTGGATGGAGTGGGCCCGACCATGGAGGGGCGGGGTCTGGTCTGGAGCGGGTGGGACCGACCATGGGGGCGGGGCCTGGCCTGGAGGGGTGGGGCCTGATCTGGAGGGGGTGGGGCCGACCATGGAGGGGCGGGGCCTGGCCGGGAGCGGCGGGGCCTGGTCTGGAGCGGGTGGGACCGGCCATGGAGGGGCGGGGCCTGGCCCGGAGCAGCGGGGCCACGTTGGGAGGGGGTGGGACCGACCACGCGGGGTGGGGCCTTGTTTGGAGGGGCGGGGTTTGCGGCGCGACCCCGTCCACCCGCCCGGCAGATTACCACCGCTGCGTCAAGAACATGGACCGCCGCGGCCAGAGCACGCAGCCCTGCGAGTATTTCTTCCGCGTGTTCCACTCGCTGTGCCCCATGAGCTGGGTGAGTGGGCAGAGGGGGCGCCGGCCGGACGGGCCGGGCGAGGGTGGAGAGCCCGGCTGAGGCGAGCGGACCCCTGCTCCCTCGCTCTCTCCCTCCTCCTCCCCAGGTGCAGCGCTGGACCGAGCAGATCAGGGCAGGGACCTTCGCAGGCAAAATCTGACAGGTTGAGCGCGGCTCCTCCGAGGGATCAGCCCCATGGACCTCCCTATCCTCTCGTCTCCCGGAGACCCGGCTCCGGCTACCCACCCCCCAGTCTCTAAGCCGCAAATAAAGCTATGTTGTTGCTGATGTTTCTTCTTAACGTCTGGCCAGTGATGCGTGGGGGCACGGGGAGGGCCTTCCTGCGTCTGTGCCCTGCAGCTGACGCTACTGGTTCTGATGATGCGGGAGGGGCGGGGGAGGACTGTGTTCCATCAGGGCTGGTATGGAGGGAGGACGGTCAGATCTCCAGGGTAAGAGCAAGCCGAGCCCCTCCCGACCCTCCCCAACATCCAGCAGGCAGCAGCCGCCAGCCCAGGGTCCCCTTTGGCTCTCCCAGGTCCCAATACTTGCCCACCGGGATGGCTCCAGAACGCTCCTGCTGTCAACCCCACACCTACTTATCACCTAAGTCTTCCCTCTACCTCCTCCCTCAGGATCTTCTTCCCCTCCTGGACCACCTCCTCAGCCTCCTCCCGGGCTTCCCACCCAGTCCATCCCAAGTCCTGAGGGGTCTTTATTGTACCACCCAGCGTGGACCCCACCCCTCCCTCCCCTGCTCTGGTCCCTTTCCCGGTTCTCCACCACTCCCCATCACTCCCTTGCTCCTATCTGACTCCGTTTCCCTCCATTTCCCTCCCACTACATCCGTCTCCATCTTGTGAGCCCCTCCCAACAGGGTCCCTGCACTCCTCACATCTGGCACCCGGTCCACAGCCAGGAGCTGCCTTCTCCTCCGTTCTGTAAAGAAATGGGGCTGGCCCCTCCCCAGACACGTGTCACTTCAGTTTCTCCTGCCAACCCCTTCCTGACTGTGAGCTCCTCCAGGACGCTCAGAGCTTCCGTCGGAATTCTTCTTTGCTCCTGCCTCTATGGGGCGCTGGGCCTGCCCTCAGCCAGACTCAGAGGTGACAATGCTGAGATCCGTTCTGATTCCAGATGCCCCTCAAAATGTCACCTCTCCTGCCATCTGGCAAGCACCCCCCGCCCCCAGGCCAAGGAGTGACCTAGACAAGAGTGCAGAGCCCCGGGGGGTTAACCTGGTCCTGCCCCAGACGGGTGTGAGACCTGGGCCTGGGGAGGATTGCATTCCACGGTTTCTACCTGAAGCTGTGGGCCTCCTGGGGCAGCATGGATCTCCAGACTCTGCCTGAAACAGTCTCACAGGGCCCCATTCAACCCCGGGGTTCAAAAGTGGCTATTACTAATCACGACAAGCCTCTCGACCTGTGTGCACCTAGTTTCCCCAGCTATAAGCCGAGATGGTTCCGAGTCCTGTTATCAGGAGAGGCAGCATGATGGGAGGGGCTGGTCGAGCTCAGAGGAGGACTGGCTCCCTCCCACACCACCCATCCCTCCACACTGCCCTCATCACCCCCCCCCGGGGCACACCCCAGTCGTGCCATCTCCCAGGATGGCCCCACCCCGAGACCGTGCTCCCAGCTCCCTGTCTTGGACCACAACCTGAGACGCAGGAGGGTGAGTGAGGGCGCAGGGTGTTCACTCAGCCAGACAGACCTGGAAGGTCGTCACGCCACCTCCCTGGAGCCTGGCCTGCGCAGAGGCACTGCTGCAGGAAGGGAGGAAAGCTGTGGTGCCACGTGGGCAAGGTGGCTCTCTGAGTCACAGAACGGGGCTGAGGTGAGGTCACCCAGGTAGCGTCCGAGCACAGGGCCTGACGCCAGTGCTGCTGCGGCCAGCCCCTGGACACCACCAGGGCGCCAGTGCCTGGAGTGCCTTCTCAGCCTATTGGCCAGCAGTGCCTCCCAGCCCTCCTCCTCCTTTCCCTCTTGGGCCCGGGATCCTCCCCGCCATCATCCCTCGACCACTTCTGGAACATTCTTACACTCCTGGTCTCCGTTGCGGCCACCACTGCCCTCTGGATGCCTGAGCCCTGGGCTAGGCCAGACCTGCCTCACCTCCAGTCGGCTGGACCAACACCACCGCAAACCCCCTGGCCCCAAACTCCGGCTCCTCGGCCAGCTTGGCCTGCCGACGTCCTGAAAACCCCCGGCGCCAGCCTCACCGTCCGTCCCGCGGCAGCCTCCCGGGTCAGAGGAAACTAACCCCATCCCGCCCCACAACCTGCATCCCTGCTCTCCTCGCCTCCTCCCCCTCCTCCTCCTCCTCCAGTCCCATGCCCTCCACCTCAACCGTCTCTTATCCTCTTGCCCTCCTCTGCAGCCCCTGCCTCAGGACCAGCTCCTTCCTCCCTGTCTACAGACAGGCACAGGCTTCTCGATCACAGAACTGCTCCACTGCCCTTCGCCCTTTGCCCCGTGAACCCTGGAGACCCCTGCTCTCCCTCTCCTCCCCACCCCCCACCACCACATGGGAGCCACTGCTGACCAGCTCGCTGTCCCTTGGTTCCCAGTGGGTGCAGTGCCAGCCTCCTCTCTCTGGGGTCTGCCTCTTTCCCATCCTGAAGGTCTCAGAGCCTGGCTGAGCTCTGAGAATGGGTCCCGGCCCTGCCCCTTACCAGCCATGCAGCCCCAGACAAATTCCCTGAGCCCTCCACACCGTGGTCTTTTCATCTAAAATATGGTGAGAGTGATAGTTACACTTCACAGGGCTGTGGGGAGGATGACGCCTGAGTCACAAGCTGAATGTTGTTTAGCCCAGCTAGACACGTGGGGTCTCTGTCTATATAAACAATTTGAGGCCCTCAGAATCAGCGTGTTGCCCAATTCTGGTGCCTAATACCGCACTGGACAGTGGGAGTGACCAATGGCCGGCTCCCCTCCTGGATCAGCAGTCCCAGGATAACCAACCCTGTCACAGGGTCCTGGAGGCGGCTGGCTGAATCTGTGCGCAGTGTAAAAGGGTCAGGGAGCGCCCCCCAGGGGAGAAATGGGGTCCAGGTCCCGGACGGCACTCCGGGCTCCACGGCTGTCCCAGCCACCAAGAGGAACTGAGCCGGCTGTGGGGAAGGTGCAGGAGCACCGGCTCCCTGAGGCTCAGGCCCCAAGCAGGTTCCTTCAGCTCCCTCTCTCCTTTGCCTCCCAGCCACGGTCCCCATGCCCTTGTTCTGGCCCCCACGTGTACAACGGGGTTCTCAGGCCCTGCTGACCTTCGGACACACCCCTCCCCTTGGCTTGAGCCACAAAGGCGAGCTCACGATGCCAAGACGCCCCACGTCCCCAGGTCCTGTCAGCTCACTGGACTCAACACCTTCTCCTCGCACCTCCGTATCGTCTCGGGGCTCCATCTACCCAGTGGTGGAGGCAGAAACCCGGCAGCAGGGGGGTTCTGCCCCGGCCCCAGCTGTGAGACCTCAGGCAGCCACACCTCCCTTACCGGGCTGTTTGTAAAGTGGGGCTCCCGGTGGCGCGGTCATGAAGACGGACGCCAGCGTGCACAGGACGTGCGGTTGGCGTCAGCTCACACCACTGTCCTGGAGTCTGCCCTCCCTGCCACCCTGGCCCAGCGCTTCTCAACTGGGGGCTGGCTCTGGCCCCTGGGGGGACACTTGGGAATGTCCATTTTTGTCACAACTGAGGTGGCACTACTGGCATCTAGTAGGCGGAGGCCAGGGAGGCTGCTGTTCATCCCACAACACAGTCAGCTGGCTCAGATGGCAGTGAGGCCGAGGGTGATACCGTAATCGCCAGTTTCAAATCTGTTTTTCGGGATCCAGACACTTTTGAGAATCAGAGAAAGGCTCTAAATCCTCTCTCCGCAGAAGAACATGCATGTGAATGTGCAGTTATGACATTTAAAATAGGGTTTCAGGAAGTTCTTGGGACCCCCAGTGTCCATCCAGGCTAAGAATCCCTGCTCCGCTGTCACCTTTGCCTAGAAGCCATGGTGATGGCACCTGACTCTCAGCCTGTGTAGAGGGACAAGTTCTTTCCTGACTGCATGTCACCATCTCTCCCCATCCTCCTCTCGCCGATCGCTGACCTGGGGGCCCTGCTCTCCTTATTTTCAACATAAGGGTGGGAACCTACAGGGTTCAGGAGGGTTTGCATGGCAGCCAGTCACATTTTCTCATCGTGGAAAGGAATGAAACAGGCTACAATTGAACGAAACAAATTCTGAAGCAAAAACCTTACCTGTCCTGAATGGTGCCCAGCCCCAGGCCCACTGTGGAAGTGCCCCTTCCTGGGCCATCCCTTCAGCCCACCCGGCCTTCCTGCCGCCTCTCCCTGCCTGTTCATGCCCTCTCCTCGGGTCTCTCCTGCACAGGCCTCGTCAACCCCCAGGATAACCTTTCCCGAAGCCAGCCAACACGGAGGAGACAACCAGGGGCCTGGAGCCTGCACCCGAGCCTCAGAAGTTTGTGTGAAAGGGCCTGGAGGCCTCCATGAACCAGAAAAATTGTCTGCAAGATGCTTGTGGGGTGCCTGGTACCAGGAAGCACTCTGTTAGCTATTAGTATTTCCTTCTGTAAACTGGGGGCTTTGGGGTTGAGGCGAGAAGTACGAGGCAATGGCAAGATCAAGACACTGAACCAGACCTGAAGAAACTAGAGAAGATTCATTACGTTGGTCTCACAGAGCCAGGCCACCAACATGACACAGACGAGGACGGCTTGCCAGCCTGGTGCCAGAAAGCCACGTGCCCCCACACCCTGCAGCCTGGGCAGCCCCCATGCCTTCCAGGCGCCATCCTGCCCACCTCTCCCCTCCTGGTTGAGCTGTGGGAGGGATGTCTGACATCAGAGAAGGGCCATCGAGCTTCGTGTGACCTCGTGTGACATCAGGCAAGTCACTCTGCTTGCTGGACTTGTTACCTCATCTGAAAACGGGGGAGAATCCCCTCCCACGCAACAGGATGGGTCAGAACGCACTCTTTATAAGCATCGTGTGCTTGGTGACGTGACTCTTGCCTTCGTACCCGCTGTGCTGTCTAGTGCCCCTTCACCCTCCCAAGGCTCTCAGGGCCCAAAGCCTGGGCCGCCTCCCCTGGGTCTGGTCTCCACCACAAGGCTGAGGGTCTCACCTGACAGCCCTTCAAAACGTAAATCAAACTGAAAAGCTTCTAAGAGTGCTGCTTATAACAACATTTTAATAAAATAAAATAAAAAGTTCAAGTGCTTCCAATCCCCCAACATCCCCTGTTCTGGTGTGGGGAGGGGAGGCCCCCACCCCAGTAGCACCAGGGATAGCACCATGAGAAAGATGAGGTCACACCCGGCCTCCCTGAGATCCACAGGCGTGTGAGGACACGCCCCGGACACCCCCACCCCGTCCCTGCCTCAGACAGCTGCAGAGCTGACAGCAGACTCACTCCCCTCCGAGAGGCAGTCCCTAGGGAGCGCCACCCCACCAGGTCTCCCTCCTCCCGAGGCCAGGGCTTCTGGGGAGACGCCATGGGGAGGCCCCCACCCCTTATGGCTTTGCTCCCAGGGCAGGAGAAGACGGGTGGGGAGGGGAGCGGCTCCTTCAGTCCGGAGGCTGGGGCTAGGGCGGGAGGGCAGCAATGGCCAGGGCTCCCTGCCAGGGTGGGGACGGCTCAGGGGTCAGCAGTCACAAAGGGTCAGGGGTCAGACCCCTGGGAGTGTCCAAACCAACCCTGTCCCCAGATCAGAGCTGTGCTGGGGTCATGGGTCAGCTCCCTCCCAGACGCCCAAGAGCTCCTTCTGGAGATGAGTCCCCAAGAACTCAGGGCTGGTAGGGACTAGGAGGGACCCCTGCCTCTCCCAGCCCAGACCTCCCTGTCCAGCCCATCACAGCCTGTCACCACGGACATCCAGGTTGATGGAGCCGTGGCTGACCACCAGCCGCAGGCGCTTGGGTGGGGAGAAGGGCGCAAAGGTGAGGGCCTGCTTGGGGACCGGGACAGGGCCTGGGGTCCGTGCAGGGGCGGGGGCAGCAGCAGCAGGTGGGGCCGGGACCACGCGGCTCAGGTCCACGCGCACCACATAAGGCAGCCCATAGCGCCGGGCCCAGTGCCAGTCCTGCTGGGGGGCCCAGCGGGCGCGAGGGGCCGGGCCCAGGGCCACCAGGGCTTCCGCCCGGAGGCAACAGCGGGGGCCGCAGCCTCCCCACCGGTGCAGGGAAACGCGAGCAGCGCGGAGAACGGGGGGCACAGAGGGCCGCCGCGGCTGGGGGCGGCGGCGCCTTCGGGGTCGCACCCGGGGCTGGGGCTGAGGCAGCCACTGGAGCCAGAGGGGCACGGCATCAGGGCGGGCGCCACGGGGTAGGGAGCGCAGCGGCTGACAGGCAGCTGTGGAGGAGCAAGGGGGCCGCATCAGCAGGGCCTCTGGAACGGGGACAGCTCCTGCTCGGCCCCGCGCTCTTCAAAGGCGACTGGTGCAGAGTGGTGGCCAAAATTGAGACCCTGTCAGGGGGTCCGAGGGGGGAGGGCAGAGAAGGGGCTAGGGACGGGGGAGCAGCTGACAGCACTGGGTCCCCACGCTCACCGCAGAACGGGTCCCGGCGCAGCGGGGAGAGGTGGGCGCAGGCCCGCGGCCCCAGCAGGCCCTGCCGGACACTGCCGTCCAGGCCTTGCTGCAGCCGCCGCCTGGTCTCCCGGAGCTCATACTTGTCCAGGGGCCGCGGAGGCGCGGGCTCCCGGGGCCGCAGTCGGAAAGCCCCTTCGCCTTTCCTGGGGTGGGCGGGAGACAGGAGGAAAGAAGGAATGGGCCCAGGAGGCATTTCCGGTTCCGGCGGCAGACTCCACCTCCCTCTCCCGCCCACACCTCTCGCAGGTGTAGCATTCACAGTGCTCGTTCTTTTCACCGAAGAAGCCATCGCCGTAGAAGCAGGTCACTTCGTCGCCCGGCTCGATGTCCCGGAGCACCTTCACGCAGGCCGCGTTCCCATCTGCGGGCACAAACTGGAGGCTGGGCTGCTCAGAGCCTGTCCTGGGGGGCCCCCACCCCGCTCCCGGGGAGAGCCATTTGGAGGCAGCCTCCTATCCTCTGAACAGCACCCCCCCGACCACCCGCCCACTGGCTGATTCCCACCCCTCCCTGCAGGACGGTGACCTAAGCCAACCCTGGCAGTGCACAGTGACCGCTCCCTCCTGCACTCTCCCTCCAGCTTCTTCGGCCAAGTTCCACCCCCTCTGACACATCCTAACCCACTCCCCCACTCCCTGCTACCCTCGGGCCACCCCCCTTCCTGGAGGCCCATGTCCACTCCGCAGCCCCAGTCCGGGATCACTGCCCCACGGGCCCCTCACACCCGCCTGCTCCAGCCGCGTTCCCCGCCTGGGAGGGGCATGACCTCCATCCATCTGGCTGTCCACTCTAGCCTGACACGCGCCTGGGAGTGGGCCTTGCCCCCCACCCGCCTGACCCCAGGCCAACAGGGCAGCAGCTCTCAAGCATGCAGTGTCTTACGTCTTTGTCCTCTGTCCCCAAGACCCTTTCTGGAGCCAGCCCCTTGTCACCTCTCGCTCGTTACACACTAGGTTATAAACCAGCCTCTTCGTGGCCGCCCTGCCTCCAGTCCCGCTCCCTCCTGCCAGCCTCCTCCGCACCAGCTGCCAGAGCCATCTAAAAACCAAGCCCCCATTATTCACCCGGTGGAAACTTCCGTGGGACAGACGCAAGCTCACTCACGGCACCCAAGGCGGGAGTCACAGGAGACAGGAGTCGCGGTGCCTGTCCCGCCTCCTGGCCCTCCAGCGCCATGTGCCCTGTCTGGGATGTCCTGCTGTGCCCCCATTTTCCTGCAACACCTAGGAAAATCCTACTCCTCCTTCCACGCCTGCCTATGGCGTCACTCCTATGCGGCCTCCCAGGGCTGCCCCGCTAGACAACTGGCTCCTGTGCCCCAAGGCGACCAGCACACGCCTGGTCACAGCCTCTCACGGAGCCCTGCCTGGTTTCCTGTCTCACCCAGTGTCTGCACGCGGGGCCAGGCCAGGGCCACACCTTATCCCCCGAAATCCACGTAACAGCTCTGCAGAGTCCCAGGAATGCTGACCAACGCCGGTGTGCACTGTGCACCTAACCTTCAAGCTGTCCCGGGAGGCAAGTCCTCACCGCTTCCCATCTGAGACGAGAAACCAGGGCCAAGGGCGGCAGAGCCAGGACCTAAACCCAGTTCTAACTCCAGGGTCTGAGCTCCGGACCCCCTTGTCACACCTCAGGGCTCCCAAAAACAGCTGGACGAGGCCCACGCTTGGCAGGGTGTGCACCCAAGGCCTTCCGGGGCTACCTCCCCTCCATTCCTTGGCTCCCACGCGCTCCCTGCTCCTCCACACAGGACCAGCAGTGCACCTGGCCTCTCCTCCGCCTTGCTCCCTCTGCCTGGAAGCCGGCCTCCAGGGCTCTCTCTGGGCTCAGCCCAGGTGGCATGCATGGGCAGGTTCCTGCCACTCAAATGCTCTGCCTCCTGCTATCACAGCTGCCGGCAGTGGGCTCTTTCTGTCTTCCCATCACCACACGCCCCACTCAAATGGGCCCAGCCCCCAGCTCAGATTCAGAGAGGGAAGAACGCTGCCACCAGGTGGCCACCCGGGTTCCAGTGTGCCTCTAGCCAGAGCCCTTTCCTCCCTCCCCTCTCCAAGGGCCACAGGCACAAACACCTGCTTCAGCAAACGGGCAGCCAGGGTGAGTGAGTGCTTTGTCAGGTGGGGAGACGCAGGACAGTTTCCTGCTATTCACTGACCAGAAGGCCCCTCCCCCGGGCCACCTCATCTCCCACGTGCCCACTCCTGGGGGTCCCCAGGTCTCACCTTGCAGTTGGGTTTGCAGTCTGGAGCCAGCCGGGGCCAGGGAGAGAAGAGACTGGGTGAGTGGAGGGAGAGGGAGAGGGCGGGGTGCCCCCCTCCCCGCCGGCCCTGCCCCCGCCACGGCCCCCACCGTGGTTGATGAAGGCGGCAGGGCCAAGCCACAGCTGGGCGCTGCGCTTGCGGGTCGAGTACATGATGCTGAAGTCGTTCTCGCCGGCCCTCAGCAGCCCCTCGTCGGCCTCCCGCAGCTCCGCGATGCAGCCCACCAGCAGCTCCAGCTTCTCATTCTTCTTCCTGCCAAGAGGCCAGGCCACAGCTCTAGAAGCAGCACCTTCCCAACCACCCTAGCCAGGGACAGATGCTTCTCATCTAGGAGGCACCTGGGACTCCCGCAGGCCATCGCCGTCCGCCTCCGAAGTCTCGCAAATCCACTCACCACGGCCTGTACACCTGCCCGGGGGACTGACCCACTCCAGCCACGGCAGCAGGCCCTCAGCTCCTCCAGCCCCAACTCCCCGCTGCCTTGCGCCTCCTGCAGCCCCGTCCTCATCCCCTCACCTCACCAGACCCCCCAGCTCATCCTTCGGATCCCAGCTGAGGTCTGGCTCCCGAGAACACTCGCAAAGTTCCCCAGCCAGCTCCTGAAGCCCTGAGCAGCTGCGGTCAGTACCTGCGTGTTTACTCGGCTATCCCCTGCCCTCCTGCTACACTGAGTGGCTGGCAGGGCCATCTTGCTCTCTGCCCTGTCCCGCACCCAGCAGCACCCAGACTGGCAGGGGCTCAGTCGGGATGAAGACAGGCCTGCACGGTCGTGGGCACAAGGTCAGTCCTTCCCGGCAGCCCCGGGAACTCTAGGGTCGCATCCCCTAGCAGGGCTACAGTGGGTGAGGAGGGTCTTCAGAACCAGGCCTCGACTCCTTCCTCTCTGCAGGAAACCTCCTGAACTCTGGCATCTTCGTGGCCTTGACGCCACCAGAGGTTTCCTCCTTGTCCCCTCAGTGACGCCCCCATCTCCTCCAGAAGGGACAGGGGTCTCCTCTGCCAGCAGCCCCTGGGGAGGGGTGCCTCCCATCAGGCGTGGGGCCCTTGGCTGCGAGTTCTGCCCTCTTACCAAGCTCGGGTAGACACAATCTTGGCCCCGTTTGTCTCCATGGAATAGCGGGTACAGGGCAGGATGGTAAAGCCGCTTTCAGGCAGGAAGGCGCGGAGGTAGCGATAGATCTGGGGGAGGTGAGCGGTGGGTGGGGTAAGGAGGTGGGGCAGGGTCGTCCTCCGCCCTCTCTCCTGGGTGCTAGTCCTGCTCTGCCACTGACTCGCTGTGTGGTCTCAAGGAACTCACTTCCCCTCTGGGCCTCAGCTTCATCATCTGTCAAGTGAAGAGGCTGGACTCCATCTCAGAGGGCCCCCAACTCTCCTCTCCCAGGATTCTCTGAGCCTCGCCTCAGATGGTCCCAACGGCTAGGAAGTCAGGGAGTCCCAGGGGGCTGTGCTGAGGGGCATGGAGCCCAGGGCTCCGGAGAGTCTGCCCCACAGGGAGAAGGACCTGGGACAGGCTGAGGTGACAGGAGAACACGCGGGCGAGGGCGGGGAAGGAAGGGCGCCCTCACGTGGGTCTTGAGGGCAGCCTCCTGCCGTGGGCCCCGGCTCTGGAAGTAGTGGGCCATCCAGCCTCCCAGCGTCAGGGCCCGGTACGCAGCCTCCAGGTCCCGCTGCCTCAGGAAGGCCTCCAGCGCCGAGCGCAGGTGGTGCTGTCGCCGCAGGGGGGGCACGGGGCTGGGGGAGAGGGCATGCCTGGGTCCCGGGACCTTGGCCTATTCCCTCGGGCCCTCCCGGGCCCCGCCCCCACCCCCACTAGGAGCTGAGGGGAGGACGGGGCTGAGGGGTGGCGGTGGAAGCAAGGGATCCCCCAGCCCTCTCCCCAGGCCGCCTCACCTGACGTTCATCTTGTGGGTGCGGAAGCCGAGGTAGGGGTCCAGGACGAGGCTGGTGGCCAGGTCGTCATTCTCACACAGTTCTCTGGCTGTCACTCTGTCGGGCCCCATGCTGCCCCATGGACCATGCTGCCTCTGGCCGAGTGGAGGGGGCAAAGCAGGGGCAGGGGCGGCACCCCCGGCGGGCGCTTGCTCCGGGCCACTTATAAGCTGTGCGGGACTCTGGCAAGCCCTTCCGTCTCCTCATCTACACGTCAGGGAGAATAGCAATGCTGACTTCACGGGCTCTCAGTGAAGGCGACATGCAACAGGTACTTCTGACAGCGGGGGAGCCCCCAAAGAAATCTAGTCTCCATCATTAGTATCTCCATCTCCTCAAATCCCCCACCACATGACCCCCCCACGTGCACACACACTCACACACGCAGATTCCCTCACACCCCTACACCACACCCCCACACACACGCATCCCTACTGGCCCCAGGAAGGCTGATTAATTGGCAGTCTCGGATAACCCTAAAGGCTTAGCGCTGCAAGAGGTGGGAGTCAGGGGGGACCCAGCTCCACCTCTGGCCCTCACCAAGGAAAAAGCCAAGGCTTCCCGCCCCGTCAGGACTGACGGTTCCTCTGCCCACCCCTACTCTCTCCAGGCTCGGCCTCGGCCTCCACCCCACCCCCCATCAGCCCTCGGGAGGGAGTCTAGGGAGGCTCTGGGTGAAGCCCCAGGCAGCCTGGAGGGGGGTGAGGGGAGGGAGAGCTGAGGAGGGATCCCGGCACCTGCTCCCTCTCCAAGGATTCCAGGGGCCAGGGGGGGCTGGAGGACAAAGCGGGGGAGGGGGGAGAGAAAAAGAAGGGTATGGAGAGGCAGAACAGGTCCATAAAAAGAGGAGAAAGAAGGGGATTGGCAAAACGGAACAAAACAAGACCCCTAACCCTGAGAGCGGGGGGCCTGCTGGGCACCCACACCACGGTGCTTCACAGAGTCCACAGAGGACAGCAAGGAAGGGGGACTAAAGAGAAGTCAGGAGCTAGAGTGGCTGAGAAAGGGGGTCTAAAAGACAGGAAGGCTGGGGATAAATAAAGAGGGGCGCTGCGGGAGGGCCCTGGGACAGAGCGGAAGCTGCAGGGGGCCATGTGGGTAAAAACAAAACACAGGGACCTCACAGAGGGACCTGGGGCCGGCCCGGGGAGACAGAGAGGGCTGCAGGAAGGCTTGGGGGTCCTGGAGGGAGCCCAGGCAGGCCATGGGAGACCTGGTGTCCACAGAGGCGCTGGGGGAGACAGGGCTCCAGGAAAGCTTGGGAGTCCTGGAGGGAGCCCAGGCAGGCGAGAGGGGAGACCTGGGGTCCACGGAGGGTCCTGAGAAGGTGGAAGTGGGCCTAGGGATCCAGAACAGGGCTTGGAGAAGCAGAGAGGGACAGAAGTAGTTCTGGGGATCCAGGGAGGAGCACAGGAAAGCCGGAGGAGAGAGTCTGGGGTCCAGGGAGGGACTGGGTGGGCAGTGAGGGTGCAGCAATAGGAGTGGGGGAAGGAGACAGGGGCTTGGGTGGGTAGTGTGGGTCCAGGGGAAGGACCTGAGGTCCAGGGAGGAAGTAGGGAAGCAAACAGGAGCCTGGGTGGGCAGTGAGGGTCCAAGGGAATGGCCGGAGGTCTGGGGGGCAGTGGGAGAAGTGGACAGGGGCCTGGGTGGGCAGAGAGGGTCCAGGGGAAGGGCCTGAGGTGTGGGGGCAGTGGGGGAAGCGGACAGGGGCCTGGATGGGCAGTGAGGGTCCAGGGGAAGGGCCTGAGGTCTGGCGGGCAATGGGGGAAGCGGACAGGGGCCTGGGTGGGGAGTGAGGGTCCAGGGGAAGGGCCTGAGGTCCAGGAAGGGGAGTGAGGGAAGTAGACAGAGGCCTGCGTAGGCAATGAGGGTCCAGGAAGAGGAGTGGGGGAAGCAGACTGGGGCCTGGGTGGGCAGTGAGGGTCCAGGGAGAGGAGTGGGGGAAGCGCAAAGGGGGCTGGGCGGGCAGTGACAGTGCAGGGGAGGGGCCTGAGGTCGGGGGGGCAGTGGGGGAAGCGGACAGCAGCCTGGGCGGGCAGTGAAGGTGCAGGGGAAGGGCCTGAGGTCCGGAGGGCACTGGGGGAAGCAGACAGGGGTCTGGGTGGGCAGTGAGGGTCCAGGGAGAGGAGCAGGGGGAGACAGGGGCCTGGGCGGGCAGTGAGGGTCCAGGGAGAGGAGTGGGGGAAGCGCAAAGGGGCCTGAGCGGGCAGTGACGGTGCAGGAGAAGGGCCTGAGGTCCGGGGGGCAGTGGGGGAAGCGGACAGCGGCCTGGGCGGGCAGTGAGGGTGCAGGGGAAGGGCCTGAAGTCTGGAGGGCATTGGGGGAAGCGGACAGGGGCCTGGGCGGGCAGTGAGGGTCCAGGGAGAGGAGTGGGGGAAGCGCACAGGGGCCTGGGCAGGCAATGAGGTCCGGGGAGGGGAGGGGAGAGTCAGAGGGCGAGCTGAGGAAGGCCGGGGAGCGGCGAGAGGCCTGGGTGAGGAAGCACAGGGAAGGGGCTGAGCGCCGAGAGAGCCTGAGGCTCGCGAAGAGCCAGAAGACTTAGGCGCCTGGACACGAGGAGGGGCAGGGTGGGGCGGGGGGCAGTCGGGGCTGGGGGCGACCAGGAGCCAAGGCGGCGCGGGGCGGGGGCCGAGAGGGTGCTCAGAGGTCGGGCCCCGCGCCGCCCCTCACCCGCTTCTCCTCCTCCTCCACCTCCTCCTCAGGCGCCCGCGCCGCCGCCGCCACCACCTCCCACTGCCTCCTCCGGCTCGCGTCAGACACCGTCGCCGCGCCTCCCGTCTGCCCCGCCGGGCCCGCCCCGCCACGGCGACCGCAGCCTCCCATTGGCCAAGGCCGCCGCCACTCCTCAGCTCGCTCCGCTCCCATTGGTCGAGCCCCACTCTGCCCCTCCCCGCCCGACCCCCGTCAGTGCCCCCACAAAACCCCGCCACGCCCGCGCTGCCGTCAAGTGCCGCCAACTGCTGCCAATGGCTCCCACCGCTGTCCCTCCGCCGCTGCCATGGAGACTATCCCCGCCCACTGCCCGAAGTCGACGCCCTCATTGGCCGAAAGCGCCGTCGCTCCACGCGAAACTTGGGTTTGGGTCAGGTTACTCGGGTCCAAGCGGAAAGAGGGCGGGCTCCACCGGCTCCAGAACCCGTATGTGATTGGCTGGCCTTGGAACGGCTCATCCTTCCATTGGCTAAGGTCTGAGCCGGTCACCCTAGAGTCGCGACCTCTCTATTCTCTTTCTCTGGTGAAACCTTCAGCCGCAGCAGGGAGACAGCAGGAGCAGGCCGGAGGGGCGGTGGGGGGTGGTAAATGCGCGCGCACCTTCGCCCAGCCCCTCCCCGCCCCGCGAGCCCTGCGGTTGCCACGGCGACCAAACTTTATTGACAACTCTCCCCGGATACAAAGGGCTGTCTCTCTCCCTCCCTCCCAGACCACCTTCTCTTTCCCCAAGTACCCCTTTAATTTTGGGAGTACCCACAATAACATTCTGTGGGGGAAGGGGTTGGAAACAGGGAGACTGAGAAGTGGGGGCTTTGGAGAGAGCCCTGACTTATGGGGCGCTCCCATGGGACACCCCCCCAATTGGGATCACCCTCCCCTCCAATCCTACAGGCAAACATAATTAGCCATTCATCATAATTACGCCCAGAATAATAAGCTCCGCACTTGGAGCAGGCGGTCTTTGTTTTGCTGAGTGCTATATATCCTGTACGCTTGGAACAATGCGTGGCACGGAGTAGGTGCATCGTTAATATGTTATGAATGAATGAATGAATGAAGCTCATGGTTTCTGCGTCGCTCTGTGGCGTTGAAGAAGTGGCTTGCCGTCTCTGGGCATCTATAAAACAAGAACCACACTTGTCCCTCTCTGAGGGGTCTTCCTTAACACCCTCCGAGGTGTCTTCCATCCGTGATTCCAGTCTCCCACCCTCTGTTCATACTGTTCCTTCCCCACTAGGACTACCTCCAGCCCTGAGAGACCCTTCCCCCTGGATAAGAATGGCCACAGCTCCAAAGGAGAGAAACAGCCTCACCCAAAGAAAGGAAGTCAGCAAGCAGAAAGGACTCTATAAAAACCTTAGCTCTCCGAAAAGTCCTATCAGTATCTGAATCTTAAAAGTACGGCCCTTCTACTCGCCAGTACACCCTAGAGAAACTCACGCAAATGTGAACAAAAAGATAAGCACAAGAAAGCTCGACAGTAGTGTTTGTAACGGTGAAAAACTGGAAACGACTTACATGTCCATTACACGGAGAATGGATAAATGGATCATGGCATATTCATACAGAGGAACACCATACAGCAGTGAAAGAGGGTGAACCGGTGCTCCATATATCAACCCCGACAACCCCAAAGCGTCGTGTTGCTATTTGCAGAAGTCTACATCGTCAAATGCAGGAAGTTTTAAAACACGTAAAACAGGGTTGTGTGTGGATGTTGTAAATGTCTACAAACATGCACAGGCATGACAGAGGGAGGGGGAGCCCTAGTGGTGACCCCTGGGGATGCGCTGGAAAGAATGCAATCAGGAAGGTTATGTAGGACATTGTTATTGGTAATTTTTTTTTCAAGCCCGGAGGTGGAAACCATGAATTCACTATATTCATTATCTGTTCTTTTTCTACATGTCAGAAATATTTCAGAATACGAATAAAATTTTGACCCACCAATTTCACTTCCAGGGTTTTATTCTGAGGAAATAACTGAACAAGTGTTAAATATTTATACATAAAGATGTTTGTCTCAGCATTGTTTAAAAAATAGGAAAAGCCTTAATGTCCAACAATAGGAGATTGGTTGGACCGATTACAGCACATCCACCAGCTGGAATAACAGCGATACCTAACGGTTACTGGGCTCTTAGCACACGCCGGTCACTTTGCAAATAGCCCAGTGAGGGAGGGGCTGTTATTACCCCCATTTTATAGATGAGCTAAGTGAGGCTTACAGAGGGGATGTAACTGGTCATCAGATCCAGAGTTGGTACTCTCAACCTCTGGACCACATTGCAGAGATTGGATCCAGCTGGTTCTCAACCTTCAGATGGCATAAGAGGCACCCCGGAAAAGGAATGAGGCACGGATACATGCTACAACATGGATGAACCTTGAAAACATCATGGTAGGTAAGAGGAGCCAGACACACAAAAGGCACATATGGAATGATTCCGTTTCTATGAAATGTCCAGAATAGGTAAATCCAGAGAGACAGAAAGCAGGTTTGTGATTGTCAGGGGCTGGGGGCTGGGGGGTTGGGAAGTGACTGACAATGGATGTGGGGTTTCCTTTTTGGATGAAGAAGTTCTGAAACTAGAGAGTAGTGATGGTTGCAAAACATGGTGCATGTACCTAATGCCATTGAATTGTACACTTTAAAATGGTTAAAATTGTCAATTTGACATTATGTGTATTTTACCACTAACAAAAAAAAGAGAGAGAAAAAAAATGAAGAATCACCTCGGGAATGTAGTGAAAATATAGATTCCAAGGTTCAGCCTCCGAAGAGCCTGGTTGAGTATTTAATAATCAGTCATTTTAGAACGTTGCTACCCAAAGTGTGGCCTGTGGACCAGCAGCATCAAGCAGGATCACGTGGACGCTTGGTAGGAATGCAGAATTTCCAGCTGCAGCCCAGACCTCCTAATCAGAATTACCCAGACTGGTGATTGGAATGCTCCAGAATGTTTGAGAAGCATGCCTTGGAAGATGCCTTTGAAGGTGGCTTCTTCAGACCATATGTTCACACACTGGAGGGACATTGTGGGCTTGCTAACTCCCAAGGTGGTGCATGGCTTATGATCAAGGGGAGAAACTTGTTATAAAACAGTAAATTCAGGGGGCTGGCCCGATGGCGTAGTGGTGGGTTCACGTGTTCTGCTTTGGCAGCCCGGTGCTTGCGGGTCTGGGTCCCGGGCGCGGACGTATACACTGCTCTTGAAGCCATGCTGTGGTGGCGTCCCACGTACAGAATAGAGGAAGATTGACACAGATGTTAGCTCAGGGACAGTCTTCCTCAAGCAAAAAAGAGGAAGACTGGCAACAGATGTTAGCTCAGGGCCAATCTTCCTCACCAAAAAAGAAAAGAAAAGAAAAGAAAAAAACAGTAAATTCAGGATGATCATATTTTGAGGGGAAAGGGATATCTATTTACACGTATATATAAATTAAATTATTGAGGAGAGGATGTGGAGAAAGGGGAATACGTGCACTGTTGGTGGGAATGTAAATTGGTGCAGCCACTATGGAAAATGGTATGGAGTTTCCTCAAAAAATTAGAAATAGAATTATCATATGATCCAGCAATCTCACTTCTGGATATATATCCAAAGGAAATGAAATCACTATCACAAAGAGATAGTGGCACTCCCATGTCTACTGCAGCATTAATCACAATAGCCAAGACATGGAAACAACCTAAGTGTCCACCAACAGATGAATGTGTAAAAAAAATTTGGTGTATATATACACACACATGTATATATGATGGAATATTACTCAGGCATGAGGAAGGAGGAAATCCTGCCATTTGCAACAACATGGATGAACCTGGAGGACAATATGCTAAGTGAGATAAATCAGACAGAGAACGACAAATACTGCACGATCTCACATGTATGTGGAATCCAAAAAAAAGTCAAACTCATAGAAACTGAGGAGTAGAGTGGTGGTTACCAGGGGCTGGAGGGTGGGGAAATAGGGAGACATTGGTCAAAGGGCACAAACTTCCAGTTATAAGATAAATAAGTACTGGGGGTGTAATGTTGAGCATGGTGATTATAGTTAAAAATAATATATTGTATATTTGAAATTTGCTAAGAGAATAGATCATAAGTGTTCCTACCACACACACACACACACAAAAAGGGTAACTATGTGAGGGGATGGATGTGTTAACTAGCTTGATAGTGGTAATCATTTCACAATATATACACATTCAAACCATCGTGTTGTACTCCTTAAACACATATAATTTTTTTGTCAATTGTACCTCAACAAAGCTTGAAAAAAAATAAATGGTTGGGGCCGGCCCCGTGGCTTAGCGGTTAAGTGCCCACGCTCCGCTACTGGCGGCCTGGGCCCGGATCCCGGGCGTGCACCGACTCACGGCTTCTCTGGCCATGCTGAGGACGCGTCCCACATACAGCAACTAGAAGGATGTGCAACTATGACATACAACTATCTACTGAGGCTTTGGGGGGGAAAAAAAAGGAGGAGGATTGGCAATAGATGTCAGTCAGAGCCGGTCTTCCTCAGAAAAAAGAGGAGGATTAGCATGGATGTTAGCTCAGGGCTGACCTTCCTCACAAAAAATAAATAAATAAATAAATAAATAATAAAAACTGTTTAAAAAAAATAAATGGTTAAGCGGGAGTTGTCTGTTTTCATATGTTATTTGTGTAATAACAAAATGTATATAATAATAGAATAAAATATAAGTATTACATGCTATACGGTAATTTATATACATATCTATCTATCTATATACCTATGCATATGCACACATACACACACATGTACATCTCTATCTATCTATTTGTGTCTCATCTATATCATCATTATCATCATCATCATCATCGTGCTCAAAATTCTGCAATGGATTCACACCTTGGTAGCCAGCCTCCAAGATGACCCCCAGTGACCACCTCCCCTTCTGGGATTCACACTGTGGTGTAGCTGCTCCCACACTGAGGAGGGCTGAGCTGTGTACCCAAAAGGATAGTGCAAAAACGTTGGCATGTCCAAGGCTAGGTCATCAAAGACATTGTGGCTTCCACCTTACTCTCTTGGGGATCATTCCTCTGGGGGAACTCAGAGCCATGTCGAGAGGTCATTAAAGCCACCTTGTGGAGAAGTGCACGCCGAAAGGAACTGAGGTCTTGTGCCAACAGCTGGAGAGGAACTCAGGCTTCCTGCCAACAGTTTGACAGTCAGGTGAGTGAGCCACCCTGGAACCAATCCTGCTGTCTGGAACCAAACCAGCCAAGCCTTCGGAGGACTATGCTCCCATCGATCGACAACTTGACTGCAAGTCAGGAACAACCCCAAGCCAGAACTGTCCAGCTAAGCCACTCCTGGATTCCTGACCCATAGAAACTGTGGGAAATGATAAACGTTTATCGTTGTCTTAAGCAGCTATTGTTAATTGATCTACACCTACATGAAAATCTGAAGTTCTTACAATGGTCCCCCCGTTATTCCTCTGACCTAACTTATTAACTGTTCTCCCATCACTCACTCTGTCACAGTCCCGTTGGCCTTCTTGCTGGAAGCCAAACTTTCCACTTCTCAAGGTCTTTCCCTGCCAGTCTCTCTGCGGAGAAAGCCCCGCCCACTCTCTCACCAGCCTCTGGTCTTTGCTCAAATGTCACCTCCTCAGGGTGACCTTCCCTCACGCCCTGGCTGGAAGACCCCACCTACCCGAGCCATCGCCTTACTCTGCTGTATTGCTTCATAGTCTCGGGTCAAGCTACATAATAATTTGTGGGTCCCAGAGCAAAAAGAAAATGCAGAGCTCCCTGTTCAAAAATTATTAAGATTCAAGATGGCGACAGCAGAGCATTAAACCAAGGTGGAGCCCTGGGTGACTACACAGGTCACATGCCTATGAAGCTGGCATTGCACTGTACCCTACCCTACCTGACATCATATATCTCTGTTCATTGGTTCTTTTTTTTTTTTTTTTTTTTTTAAAGATTTTATTTATTTATTTTTCCCCCAAAGCCCCAGTACATAGTTGTCTGTCATAGCTGCACATCCTTCTAGTTGCTGTATGTGGGATGCGGCCTCAGCATGGCTGGAGGAGTGGTGCCTCGGTGCGCACCCGGGATCCGAACCCGGGCCGCCGGCAGCGGAGCGCACGCACTTAACCGCTAAGCCACGGGGCCGGCCCTGTTCATTGGTTCTTTGTCCTTCTCCCCAGTTGGAACATAAGCCCTAGGAAGGCAGGGACCCTTGTTTTGTTCAGGGCAGAGTCTCCAACGTCAAGGGCAGTGCCTAGCACATCAGTGGCACTGGATAAAGACTTACTGAATGATTAAATGCATAACAACAACTAAAGAAGTCTGATCCCAAAGGAGACAAAGTGCCCTCAAAAGAGCTCTGTTACCCATGGAATGGGAGAAAATCCTCACAAATCACATATCTGATAAAGGATTTGTAATCCAGAATGTGTAAAGAATACTTACAACTCAATATTAAAAAAGACAAAAAACCCAATTAAAAAATGGACAAAGGTGGCTGGCCCCGTGGCCTAGTGGCTAAGTGCAGCACACTCCACTTCGGCGGCCCGGGTTTGTGGGTTCGGGTCCCGGGTATGGAAATACACTGCTCGTCAGCCCTGCTGTCGTGGTGACCCACATATAAAATAGAGGAAGACTGTCTCAGATGTTAGCTCAGGGCTAGTCTTCCTCAAGAGAAAAGAGAGGAAGGTTGGCAACAGATGTTGGCTCTGGGCTAATCTTCCTCAGCAAAAAAAAAAAAAAAAGAAAAAGAAAAATGGACAAAGAATCTGAACAGACATTTCTCCAAAGAAGGTATACAAATGGCCAATAAGCACATGAAAAGATGCTCAACATCATTGGTCATTAGGGAAATGCAAATCAAAACCACAATGAGATACCACTTCACATCCACTAGGATGGCTATAACTAAAAAGGCAGATAATGCGAAGCCCTGTTGAGGATGTTGAGAAATTGGAACTTGTGCACTGCTGGTGGGGATATAAAATGGTGCAGGCACTGTGGAAAACAGTCTGATAGTTCCTCAAGATGTTACCATATGACCCAGCAATTCTACTCCTAGGTCTCTACCCAAGAGAAATAAAAACATATGTTCACACAAAAACTTGTACACGAATATTTATCACAGCATTATTCATGACAGCCAAAAGGTGGAACTAACCCAAAAATCCATCAACTGATAAATGAAAAAAACAAAACGTGGCAAGGAAATGCTGACACATGTTACAACATGGATGAACCTTGAAAATGTTTTCCTAAGTGAAAGAAGCCAGACACAAAAAGACAAATATTAGGGCCGGCCCCGTGGCTTAGCGGTTAAGTGTGCACGCTCCACTGCTGGCGGCCCGGGTTCGGATCCCGGGCGCGCACCGACGCACCGCTTCTCCGGCCATGCTGAGGCCGCGTCCCACATACAGCAACTAGAAGGATGTGCAACTATGACATACAACTATCTACTGGGGCTTTGGGGGGAAAAAATAAACAAAATTAAAAAAAAAAAAGACAAATATTATATGATTCCACTTATATGAAGTACCTACAATACTCAAATCTGTAGAGACAGAAAGTAGAACGGTGGTTGCTAGGGGCTTGGGCAGGGGCAAATGGAGCGTTATTGGTTAATGGGTATAAAGTTTCTGTTTGGGATGATGAAAACGTTCTGGAGGTGGATGGTCGTGATGGTTGCACAACAATGTAAATGTACTTAATACCACTGAATTGTACACTTAAAAGTGGCTAAAAGCTAACACTTATGTATATTTTACCACAATAAAAAAAAATCTAGGGCCGGCTCTGTGGCTTGGCGGTTAAGTGCGCGCGCTCTGATGCTGGCGACCCGGGTTCGGATCCCGGGAGCGCCCCGAGGCACCACTTCTCCCTCCAACACGAGGCCGAGTCCCACGTACAGCAACTAGAAGGATGTGAACCTATGACATGCAAGTATCTACTGGGGCTTTGGGGGGAAAAAACTGAATAAATAAAATCTTTAAAAAAAAAAAATCTAGAGCAAATTCATATTGAATGGTGAAACACTGAAACTTTTTCTTTCAAGTCAGGAGCAAGACAAGAACGCCCCCTTACACTGCACTCAGCACTGTCCTGAAAACAGCCAGTGTCGTAAGGCAAGAAAAAGAAATGAAAGGTGTAAGAATTGAAAAGCAAGAAACAAAACCGTCATTAGTCACAGATGTGATTATGTACCTAGAAGATCCAAAAGAAGCTCCTGATAAAATATCAGAATTAAAGAGAGAATTTAGCAAGGTTGCTGGATACAAAATCAATATACGAACATCAATTGCATTTCTATTTACCTGTGTGTCGGGGGTCCCCAAGACGACCTCATGTTTGGAAATTCACTAGGACTTATGGGACTCAGCATAGAGTTGGACTCATGACTAAGCTTTATGACAGTGATGTGGGATCATAAGGGGAAAAGTCACAGGTGGAGTCTGGAAGAATCATGTGCGGGTTTCCTCATGCTTTCTCCCTCCCATGAGGATCGCAGAGCTCATTCTTCCTCCAGAAGCAAAAATGCTTCCAGGTTGGGGGTCATTTGTCTACCATACCATCCATTCAACTACACATGCGCAAACACATACACGCGCACTTCTCTCTCTCTCCACCCACCCATCCATCCATCCATCCATCCAAGTTCTGGGAGCTAAGAACGCAACATGTGCGTGATATTTTTGTCCAAGGGGGCCCACTGGAGACTCAGCGCCCAAGGCTTTTATTGGTGACCAATCACGTAGGCACTGTCTGCCTAGCACATACCAAAATTCCAGATTCTCAGAAGGAAAGCAGGCATTCAGCATAAACCACACAGTCTGCACAAACAATCCAGGCACAGTGAGCCACTCAGAACACTTGGACAGCCAAGTCCCAGGACACCAACAAAAGGCCAACCTCGCAAGCATAATAGCCAACTCAGGTCCACTACGTTGACCATTTTCTCTTTAATCATCAACACACTTTTGTGTGTGTGTGTATGAGGAAGATCAGCCCTGAGCTAACATCTGCCAATCCTCCTCTTTTTGCTGAGGAAGACTGGCCCTGGGCTAACATCCGTGCCCATCTTCCTCCACTTTATATGGGATGCCGCCACAGCATGGCCTGACAAGCACTGCGTTGGTGTGCGCCCGGAATCCGAACCGGTGAACCCCGAGCTGCCGCAGCGGAGTGCACGCACTCAACCACTTGTGCCACCGGGCCGGCCCCCATCAACACATTTCTAAAATAAAAATTTAAACAAATACGGCTTCCAATAGCATTTATAAATATCCAGCACCAAGGAATAAATTTAACAAAAGATGTGCAAGACCTCTTCACAGAAAATCTGTAAAACCTTATTGAGAGACCTTAAAGAAGATCAAAATGAATGAGGAGATATATGCTATGTTCATGGATTGGAAGTGAGAAGGGAGAGAGTGGGATGGAAGATTTAAGGAGAATGAAAAATGTTCGGGCCATTCTCTTCCCATCTTCCTTTCTTTTCCCAGTGTGGAGGTAGTAAGGGGTGGGAACACAGAGGTGGCAGGTAGCAGAGATGGCCAGCTCAGTAGATTTACATATTTGCTCAATGTAACCAATCTCAGCCACATGGCCATTGTCCCTGTCTCCTTATAGCTTTGCTTCCTCCAGAGGTTGAAACCTCTTGAGGGCTCAACTGTGCGTTCTTAGCTCCCAGAACTTGGATGGTTGGATGGATGGATGGATGGATGGATGGATGGATGGGTGGAGAGAGAGAGAGGGACTGAGAGAGAGAAGTGCGTGTGTATGTGTTTGCTCGTGTGTAGTTGGATGGATGGTATGGTAGACAAATGACCCCCAAAGATATACATACTTTCTAATCCCTGGAACCTGTGAATATTACTTTATATGGCAAAAGACATGATTAAGGTAAAGGACCTTAATTGAGAGCAGGACCTTATCCTGGATTGTCCCAGTGAGCTCTAAATGCCATCACATGTACTTTATAAGAGAGAGGCAGAAGGCAATTAGACACAGAGACCTGCACAAAGGAGAAGGAGGAGAGATTGGAGGAATGCTGGCAGCTGTAAGCCACAGAATGCCAGCAGCCAAGGAACGCTGGCAGCCACCAGAAGCTGGAAGAAGCAAGGAACGGATCCCTCTGAGGGAGCACAGCCCTGCCGACAGGTGAAACTGATGTCGAAATCCTGGCCACCAGAACCTTAAGGGAACAAATTTTTGTTGTTTTAAGTCACCAGATTTGTGGGAATTTTTTTTACAGCAGCCACAGGAAGCTAATACAGACGGTTGATTAAGTGGATTGGATCAGTGGGAAAGTGGATGGTTGAATAGAAGGATGGATTGTAGGGCAAATGGGAAGAGGGGATTGATAGAACAGATTAAAGAATGAAAGAACATATGGGTGGATGAATGGATAGTTGAATGGATGGATGGAACTTTGAGGGCTGGAAGAACATAAGAACAAATGATGACTGGATAGATAGGCAGGTGGGTGGATGGGTGGATAAATAACTAGTTGGATAAATGCACAAAGGCAGGAACATATGCACAGATGAATGGATGGGTTGGGTGGAAGGTTGGATGAGTGGATATGTGGATGGGGATTTGAGGAGGTAGCATGGCATGTTGGAAAAAAACACATTTTAGAATCTGACAGACCTGGGTTCTGACCCCAGCTCCTCCACTCAGTAGCTGAGTGACATTGGGCAAGTATGGTAGCCAAGGTGGCTCACCCTTCAAGAAAGAACTTGATCGACGGTGAGGAATGCATTTGGCCAACAGCCCATAGCTGCAGTACCTGCAACTAATATTTTTTGGGGATTGAGGTCACATTCTTTTCGGGCAGCCGCCCACCAATGACTAAGCATGGGGGGTGGCTACTAGAGCCTGGCCATTTCCACCCACTCCTCTCATGGCAATCTTTTTTTTTTTTCTTAATTGAGATAAAATTCACATAACACAAAATTCACCACTTTAACCATTTTAAGGTGTATAATTCAGTGGCATTTAGTGCAATCACACTATTGTGCAACTATCACCTCTATCTAGTTCCAAAACATTTTCATCAGCCCTCAAAGACGTGATTAAGCAATCACTCGCCCTTCGCCCCTCCCTCCAGCCCCTGGCAACCACCTACGAACATTCTGTTTCTATGGATTTGTTGACGGGAAATCTTTGCACTTCATCTCCCCAGTGGGGCTGGCTGGGGTTTCTCAGAGCTTCACAGTCTGAAGCTCTTCCAACCCACGCCTTCCTTCCCCGTCTCCTTTCCCACGGGGCAGACCGACCTCCCTGCCTATTTCTGCTCCCTCTCCCCTTTATCTTTACTGGCATCACCCTCCAATAAATCCCCAGCATTGCTAACGCCATTGCAGCATTTTCTTCTGGGAGGACCTAACGACCCAGCAAGACTCTTTCTCGGAGCCCCAGCTATCTACTCTACAAAGCAGTGCAACTTCTACAGGGCTACAGGATGCTCCACAGAAACACCGAACGTAACCCGGAGGACCCAACAAAGTTAATATCTAACTTTATATAGCATTTACTACGTGCCAGGCACTGTTTTTTTTGTTTTTTTTTTTTTAATTTTTTTTTTAACTTTATTTATTTTTTTCCCCCAAAGCCCCAGTAGATAGTTGTATGTCATAGCTGCACATCCTTCTAGTTGCTGTATGTGGGATGCGGCCTCAGCACGGCCGGAGAAGCGGTGCGTCGGTGCGCGCCTGGGATCCGAACCCGGGCCACGAGCAGCGGAGCGCGCGCACTTAACCGCTAAGCCACGGAGCCGGCCCAGTCAGGCACTGTTTTAAGTCCTTGCATGGACTCACTCTTGAACCCCTGCAACTGCGTGAGGGAGGCACCATTATGATCCTTGCTTTTACAGACCAGAAAATAGAGACGCCTGCATCCCCGGCCTGGGCAGGTTCCCCTCTCTGGGAAAAATGGTCCCCACCAATCAGAAGCGATTTTCTAAACATGAAAGTGCAGTATCATCTCACCCAGAGGAAGACCACAGCCGCTTCCCCTTGGCTGAGCCAGCTGTCAGCCCCAGTTTCTGGAAGGATCCAGAAGACTCTGGGCCCCCAACCTGCGAGTGGACAGTGGGAGGAGCCCAATTCCCAAACTGAAATTAGCCCACCAGGCTTGAACCTCCCCTCCCCTGGTCCTCTCAGGGACGTCCTGAGGATGTCACACAGCCAGCAAGGGGCCACCAGTAAGCCTAGCCTTTGTGCCAAGGCATGGAGGTGGGTACTGAGGCCCAGAGCAGGGAAAAGCCTTGTCTAGGGTCACCTGGGGGTTAGCATCTTTATTTCCTTTTGAGAGAAACATGGGAATCAGACAGACACAGCCAGGTTTGAGGTGAGATGGGGGACACACGGTTACCGGCAGAGTGAGCAGCAGGTAGCCTCCAGCCCTATCTCCCCTGGGCTCCTTCATGGCCCTGTGTGACGTCCACTAGGGCACATGTCACCTGCACACAGGGAGCCCCTTGAGGACAGGGGCTGGGTCGGATTCAGGCCTGGGAAGCCAGGGACCTCGGGGAAATGTTTACTGAATGAATGAAGAAAGGAAGAATTCAGGAGGAAGATGCTGACCCACCGGCTGAAATAGCAGCCACTGAAACCAAGAGGAGGGGACGGGGAGGAGGGGACGGGGAGGAGAGGCATTTGGGGCCAGGGGCAGGGGCAGGGGAGTTTCACCAGGGCTGTTTTTGTCTGCTTGTTTGCTGCTGTATCTCCAGTGTCTAGAACAGTGCCTGGCACACAGGGGGTCCTCAGTCAATATGTGCTGACTGGCAAGAAACCAAAATCAAAACCAAAACCAGGGGCTCTGACCCCCTTCCTGCCACCAGCAGCGAAACTACACCCCCTGGAAAGAAACAGTCCCATATTGAGCAATACCCGCGGGCCCAGCACATGTCAAAGTTGAACGGTGCTTTTTTCTCCCACTTGATTCTTACCACAAACCCCCAGATAAAGACAGTGCCCACAACAGCACCTCTTACAAACACGCACGTGCAGACGCTGCTCCGAGCACTTTACACAGACTGGCTCATTGAGTCCACACTACGGCCTTCTGTGGGAGCTCCTTTCACTGTTCCCATTGCACAGATGAGGAAACTGAGGAGCAGAGGGAGGAAGCTCCTTGCCACACGTCATACCATCAGCAGGAGGTGATGCAAACCCAGGCAGTCTGGTTCCAGAGACTGGACCCCCCATTTTACGGACTGAAGAACCTGAAGCCCCCTGCCCCAGGGCACTGTGGGGGGCAGAATAATGGCCCTCCAAAGATGTCCCCGTCCTAATCTCCAGGACCTGTGATGATGGCATCGTACAAGGCAAAAGGGACTTTGTGGATGTGATTAAATTAAGGCTCTTGAGATGGGGAGATGATCCTGGATTATCTGGGCGAGCCCAACGTAATCATAGGGTCCTTACAAGTGACAGAGGGGGACACCATCACAGTCAGAGAAGGGGGTGTGACGACAGAAGCAGAGTTGGAGTGAGGCACTCTGCAGACGGAGGACGGGGCCACGAGCCAAGGAATGCAGAAGCCTGTAGAAGCTGGAAATGCAAGGGAACAGATTTTTCCCTGCAGCCTCCAGAAGGAGCCAGCCATCCCAGCACCTTGACTTCAGCCCATAAGACGCATTTTGGACTTCTGACCTCCAGAAGCAGAAGCTAATAAATTTGGATTAAGCCACTTAGTTTGTGGTACTTTGTTACAGCAGCCACAGGACATTCGTACAGGCTCAGAGCTCTTAAGTTGCAGAGATGCGATTCAAACCCAAATCTTGCCGAGTCGAAAGCTCTAGATCTTGGGGAACACAGTCTCCTAGATGTGTGAAGTTTGGAATTACTCCAGATGTTTTTTCCTCAGGGTCACTGGGCTGTGTGTGTGAATGTGTGTGTGTGAGGCATACAGAGGTGAGTCAAGAAATCAGGAATTTTACTGCCACGAGGATTGGGGAATCTGGTCCATAAAGATGCCAATGACACCTCAGGGCTATCATGAGAATTAATGACATGCCATGTGGAGAACTCGGGGCCTGGCACTAAAGATGTGTCAATGGTTATTATCATTACGTCTCTTTCCTGTCTACACATCATCAGTGTCAGCTCCTGCTCAAGAACATTCCATGGCTCCCTGCTACCCTCAGGATAACATCCAAGCCCTTTACGGCAATCAAGAGCTTTGGGTTCTGCACTCTGAAGCCCAGCAGATAAGGCGCTCGACCCTCAGAGACTACCTGGACTCTACTGAGAAAGCCTTCCTGCAGCTTGCACACTCACACACATCCTCTTTCTAAGTAGCTCATGAGATTTGCCTGACCTTCCCCCACAACAAAACACACTGGCCACCATTGCTAGTTAGCCACTTCCTCTTCTGAGGCCATCATCCCCTGTGCTCCCTTCTTTATAACACCTTGTATTTGAATCGTCAGACTCCCGTGTGTCTGCCCGCCAGCCTGGGAACCCATTGAGGGCAGCGGTGAGATCTCATTCTTGATTGATCTCTGGGCCTCTGACTCAAGGAATGTTCTAGTGTCTGTCTCTTTCTCTCCCACTTTCTCATCTTTACTCTTAAGGAAGCTGGGAGATCTAAAGTCCTAGTTGCTGTAAATCCTGCAGCACATAGGAAAAGAAAACTGGGCCTCAACTCTGGAGTCCCAAGAGGTGGGACTGATGGAATATTACTCAGCCATTAAAAAGAATGAAACCCTGATGCATGCTACAACATGGATGAACCTCAAAAACATGATGCTCAGTGAAAGAAGCCAGACTCAAAAGGCCACAAAGTGTATGATTCCATTTATATGAAATTTCCAGAATAGACAAATCCATAGAGACAGGAAGCAGATCAGTAGTTGTCAGGGGCTAGGGGAGGGGAGACTGGGGGCCTGGAATCCTGGGTCCTGGGGAAGCAGAAGGAGGAGGCTGGGGCCAAACACCTGAGTCTCAAGAGAGGAGGAAGCCAGAAAGTTGCGGGCTGCTCTGTGGAAGAAAAGAAAATGTTCAGGGGAGAGGAAGCAGCCTCTTATAGGGGAGGCTTTTTGCATGGAGATGTCATCACCAAGGTCTCCCTCCACACCCACGCCTGCCTGCCGGCGGGGGAAACTCCGCTGGGCTGGTCGACAGGAAAGGAGAGGGGAAGGCAAGTGGGGGGAGGAGGCGGGGTCACCGGGCCCCACACCCAGCAGCTGAAGGACAGAAACTGTGCCCAGAAAGGAGGCTGACTGCGGGGCTGGGTTCTCCGTCCTAAGGAGGTAAGAGCTGGGGGATTGGCCCCCAGGGGCTAGAAAGGAATGCACGTGTTCTAGAAGGGACTGGGGGCCTGGATTCCCGGGTCCCCAAGGGGGAGGGGTGTAGAGAGCTGGAGTCTCTGATTTCTGGGTCCTGGGAAGGATGAGAGCTGGCAGTTTGGAGGCTGGACTTATAAAGCTGGAGGAAGTTGGGGGCCCCCGAAGCTAAGGTGCTAGGTTAGGTTCTGAGGAGACCGGAAGTGATGGTTTGGGTGTGAGGTCCTGGAGAAAGTGGCAGTCAGACTCTTGGCCTGAAAGTGTCCTGCAGGCGCTCCAGCGTGGACTTTGGCTCTGCTGGAGCGTGTCGACGCCCGCGGAGCCCCACCCCACATCCCGGCCAGTCTTCCCTGGAGCCTCTCACGCAGCCCCAGTCCCAGGACTGAGAGAGCCGGGGGAGCCTGGACAGGTGAGTCCCCTGGGGGAGCCCAGAGGCTGGCAGTGGAGGGAGGAGCTGAGAGACACTCAGAAGCTGGATGCAGGGCAGGCAGCTAGGAGAACCTGGGAGATCAGGATTGAAGGACTGTTGAAAGACAGGGAAAGTGCCCCGGGCTGAGAAGGGTAGGGAAAGTGCCCCGGGCTGAGCTGGCCCATCAGACCAGGCCTGCCCATTGCTTCCGCCTGGGAGCCAATGGGGGCTCAGAGGCCGTGATCTGATACACCTGGACCCTTAAGTTGCTTCGTCACCTGAGAGAGAGAGATTGATTGATTGATTCGTGGCCCCAGACCCTGCCCCTCTCTTTCCCCTGCAGAGCTAGGCATGTGGGGCTACCTGTCCCTGCTGCCTGCCTTCCTGGCCTTCTGGGCTGTCTCTGGCGTCTGGACTGTGTGAGTGGTAGAGGCAGGATGGATGCCTGGGTCCCAGGAAGGAGGGGCTGGGGCCTGGACCCCGGGGGTCTGAGGGAGGAGGGGCTGGGGGTCTGGACTCCTGGGTCTGAGGGAGGAGGGGCTGGGGGTCTGGTCTCCTGGGTCTGAGGGAGGAGGGAGCTGGGGGTCTGGACTCCCAGATCTGAGGGAGAGGGAGCTAGAAGTCCTGGTTTCTGTGAGTAACAGAAAGAAAAGTTGTCGCTGAAAGCCCTCTACTCGTTTGATGTCTCCCCCACTTCAGTTTTGCACTTTCAGTGGCCAATAAGACTGTGAACCTCACCGAAGGCTTCCCCTATATCAGGTAGTTATGGCGCTGGGGGTGGGGAGGCGGGAGGGAGGAAACGGGAGGCCCTGGCTCTGAGGAGCCACAGGATGATCTTTACCTTCCCCAGTCTCTGTGGATCTTACCCGCCTCAGAGCTGCATCTTCAGCCAGGTGCTCAACGTGGGAGCTGCTATGGGTAAATACTCCTTAGCACTTTCCGATCAGTGCGAGCCCCTCCCAGCGCCGCATCAGACCCAGGAGTCCAGGCCCCCAGCCTCCTCCTCCCCCAGACCCGGGAGCTTGGCCCCCACCCCTGGACCCCCAGTCTCTCCCCACCCCATCACCCTCCCACAACCCAGGGGTGCGGGGCCCGGGTCTCCTGCCCACTTCTCTCTCCTCCCAGCCGCCTGGATCTGCATTCTCCGTTACCACCAGCTCCGGGACTGGGGGGTCGCAAAGTGGCTTAACCAGCTGATCCTGTGGTCGGGGATCCTCTGTGCCCTGGGCACCTCCGTGGTGGGAAATTTCCAGGTGAGATGGCTCGTGGAGGCCAGGCCAGGTGGCCAGGCAGAGTCTGGGACTACAACTCCCAGCATCCCCTGGGGCCACAAGCTTCTGGTTTCAGGGGCTCGTCCCCGCACGGTATTCTGGGACTTGTATTTCTCTTGTGGCTCTCGGGCCGTGGAGGGCATTGGGTTCTTCTCAACGGAGCCCTGCGTAGGAAGCTCTTTATAACTATTCCAACTGGAGGAGGTTGAGGTAATTTGCTGCCATCCTCCACCCCCTTTAATGATGAAATTACTCAGATTCACTCATTCTTAGTGTTTGCCCCATTGATTGAGCATCCACTCAGTACGAGACCCCAGACTTTACATTGCCTACATGATTTTCATCCATCTCCACAAGAACTCTAGGTGGATCTAGAGAGATTTTTTTATCAGCTGGTCCGTGGTGGTCAGAAATGAACCCAAGATTCATAGACTCTCGAACCCACATTCTATTTTTTTTTTTTTTTTTTTTGGTGAGGAAGATTGGTCCCGAGCTAACACATCTGCCCATCCTCCTCTTTTTGCTGAGGAAGACGGGCCCTGGGCTACATCCTTGCCCATCTTCCTCCACTTTATATGGGACGCCACCACAGCATGGCTTGACAAGTGGTGCCTCAGTGCGCACCCGGGATCTGAACCGGTGAACCCCAGGCCGCCGCAGTGGAGCGCGCACACTTAACTGCTTGCACCACCGGCCGGCCCTTCGAACCCACAATTCCTAACCACGAGGTTCAGTAGATATCTGCAGAATAAACAAATGGACAGGCAATAGGAGAAATCTTATTGATTTATTTTGTTATAATTTTATTCTTTTAAAAAATTCCCCATCCCATTTGCACAGCAGTTCATTTACTCATTCATTTATTTCCGTGTTCCTCAACTTTTCTTTTTCTTCATTATATCGCTCCCCTAAGGAGCCTTATTTAGACATTTTCTCCTAATCATTCCTTCCCCTCCAAGAAATTTTTTTTTTTTTTTGTAAGGAAGATAGCCCTGAGCTAACATCTATGCTAATCCTCCTCTTTTTGCTGAGGAATACCAGCTCTGAGCTAACATCTATTGCCAATCCTCCTCCTTTTTTGTCCCCAAAGCCCCAGTAGATAGTTGTATGTCATAGTTGCAGATCCTTCTAGTTGCTGTATGTGGGACGCGGCCTCAGCATGGCCAGAGAAGCGGTGCGTGGGTGCGTGCCCCGGATCCGAACCCGGGCCGCCAGTAGCTGAGCGTACGCACTTAACCACTAAGCCACGGGCCGGCCCAAGATATTTTTAACATTTAAAAAATTTAACATAATATATACTATATGTCTGAAAGCCACAAACCATTGTATTATGTAAGAATTGTTCGCCCTTCAAAAACCAATTTTTACCCTCTTGGTGGCAATAGCTGCTCTCCTGCATGGCAGTTGAGAATAGAAGATTTACATTTATTAACAAGATTTATTCTGCTAGTATTTACTGAGCGTCTACTATGCGGCAGGCACTGTCTTTAGGGACTGAGCCCCCCACCCCCGCAGTGAATAACAGATTTAAATCCCGCCCTGGGGGAGCTGACAGAAGCCAATGCACCTCGTCAATAAGCTGATCACCAGCTATGGCCACCTTCAATCAGAGTCTGTTGGGTTGGTCGAGGACCCGTGCCCCCATCGTGGCCATTGCCCGCCCACAGGTCTTCCCCTCAACTCTCCTCTCTCCTCCTCCCAGCAAAAGAACCAGCTGCCCACGCACCTGACAGGGGCCTTCTTCGCCTTCTTCGTGGGCAACCTCTACTTCTGGCTCCAGCTCCTTGTCTTCTGGCGAATGAAGAGCCTGCCCCAGCCCGGGGCTCCCTGGATCGGGCCACTGCGTCTGGGCCTCTGCAGCGTCTGCACCATCCTCATAGTGGCCAGTATCCTTCCCGGGGCCGGGGCCGGGGCCGGGGCCGGGGGCCGGGGGCGGTTCGTCACTGGGGAGGGTCTGCTGTGTGCTGTTGCAGATACCTCTTCCTTTCTCGGCCCCAGTCTCTGCGGCGCGATGATGGGATTATGGCGCAGAGAGTGCTGGCTCTGGGGTCACCCTGCGTGGATTGGAATCCCACCTCCTCCACACGCTAGCTGGGGGAAGCGCCGCTGGTTTCTTAACTTGCCTAAAGTTTCCTCATCTATCAGATGCCGATGACAGGGGGATCCCAGAGTTGTAAGAAATGAAAGAGATGGTAGCTGTGAGGTGCTTGGATCAGTGCCCAGGACGTAGTGAGTGACCAATAAATATTGGGAGAATGATCAACCAATGACAGCGGTGCGTTTGGGGCATCCGCTCTGTGCCAGTCATCGTGCTGGCTAAGACTGGAAATGAGGTTCAGACAGGGAACGTCTCTTGGCCAAGACCCATCGTGAAGTTCGATGGCGGAGCTGGTGGTGGTCTGCAGGCAGCTGGTGTGGGCTCTCAAGAGAAGTCTGTGTCTCTCTTCCCACCTGCATGTTGGGTGATGTCACGTTAGTAGCTTGTGATGGCCATGCTGGGAGTGGACATTGGCATGGATACACCATGGACATTGGCCAATGCTACAGATCAGAGCTGGTTGTTAAACATTTACCAGCACACCACTGGGTGGAGCTTCGATTCCAACCAACTTCTGAGTCGCCCCAGAACCCAGACTCTTTCCACTAGCCCGACACACCTCTGGGTGAGTCACGTCACTCTCTGAGCCTCAGTTTCCCTATCTGTAAAATGGAGTTGCTTTCATCATAATAAGGATTATTACTGATAGAGTGCTCTGAGAGACGGGGGCCTGCAAACTCAGGCTTGGGGACCACCATCCTTTGTGGGGAGGTCGGAAGCGGGGCCGACAGGTCACTTGGCATTCAGAAGAAGCTGGGGGGAAACGAGCTGAGGTCCTGTGCTGGTTGCATTAAGTGGATCCATTTATTTGGAATTTTCCCAGCAAAATGGAGATGGCGATCCCATTTCCCCCGAGCAGCAGACCGAATCCCATGAAATAGACGGGAAGGGCTGGCCCCTCAGCTCAGCCTTGAGCTACTCCAGCTGTATAACCAGCATATCGCCTCTGCCAAGGGCCTGATAGTGATGAGATCCAGCGGCTGATAATCAGTTTGGCTGCAGGGTCCTCATTCTGTGGCTCAGATATCCGTTGGCTGTGGGAGAGGGGAAGGGAGGTGGGATCATAAAGATGGCCAGCTGAGTGTGATAAGGGCTGGACATCTGCAAAGATGGGTCTGAGACCTGGCAGATCCTGAGCTGGTCTTGCAGAACCAGCTGCTTTTGGCCTTGGTTGGGAGGGTGGAGAACACTGCAGGTGTGGAAGAGGGTGGAAAAACCAGCTTGGGGCAAGAGATGAGGCTCTGCAGCACTAAGGTGAGGGGTTAAAGCCTTGGGCTTCTGCCTGGGGGGACAATAGGGAGCCATGGATAGGTTGTGAGCAGGGGAGGATCAGTTCTGGGGCAAGCACCTTGTGCTTGGGAGCTCACATCTCTCCTTTCCTTTAAGATCCACGGGGCCGGGGTGGTGGTGGCCTGATTCACTATCCAGAAATCCTTGAATAAATGAAATAATGTCTAATCTGATCTAGGAGAGGAGCTAGCTTGGTGAAAACAGAGGCTCTCTGCTCCGCAAGAGCTTGGAGGATGCAGGGGCTGGCGGGGTAGAGAAAGGCTTTAAGGAGCCAGAACTGGGGAGCCAGAGAAGGGACAGGGCAGACCAGGAGAGAGAGATGAGAGGCCAGAAAGAGATGGGCAAGGCCGCTGGGACAAGACTTGGGGTGACCAGCTGGCCTTGGGGGATGAGGAGGAGGGAGGGGGCGAGGAGGATTCCCCAGGGTCCGCATGGGGGCATGAGTTGTCACAGAGGTGGGGGCACCCAGAAAGAGGAAGATTTTAGGGGGAAGATGAGATTCTGTTTGGGAGTGAGCAGGAGCAAGCTGCAAACACAGCCTGAGGCTGGCGGGTGGGGTGGGGGTGTCTTGAGGAAACTCTGCATATTTGGAGTTGGAAGCAGTGGCAGCTATGGCCGGGTCAGTGGGGCGATGTCGGAGCCTTCGCGGGGTCAGGACAGGCCAAGGGGAAGATGAGAACCTTGTTCTGGGATACTGGGAGTGCCAAAGGGAAAACATTTGGGAAACAGCTTGAGATAGAGACGGGGATCGGAGGGCAGCCCTTTGAGAGTGTCCAGGAGCCACCAAGGACAGTGGCCAGCCAAAGGGGTCATCCCAGCCAGGGCAGGGTGGGCATGTCACGAGAGGGTACCTAGAGGCGGCCTCAGCCTGCCCGTGGTCACACAGCCATCCGGCTGGGCTCCCAGATCCTTCCTTTGGCGGTGTGCCCTTGACGCTGCTGTGAAGTGGTCATCCTCCACAGCTGGCCGCTGCGCTCTGCCTCCGCTGCCTGCGAGTGGGCGGTGGCCATGCTGCTCTTCGTGCTCTTTGGCCTCTTGGCTGTTGACTTCTCTGGATTGGAAGGCTGCACCTTGTGTCTCCAGCAGGGCCCCAGCCTCAGCCCCCCGCCGGCCTCCCCCATGTTCCTGCAGGCCCAGCTCTGACCCCGGCCTCCCCCTCACGGGAGGAGGAAGAAAGCAGCAGCCAATCCTGGACCTCTCCGCGCCCCCCAAGATGAGCTGTGGGGGAAGCGTGTCTATTCACTGCTTGGAACCCAGTGGGTGCGTGTGCGCCACGGGGCTGTGAATCTCCGGTCTGCGCCAGCATCTTGGTGCCTCCTGTCCCTGCCGTCTGGCCCCACGCCTGCAGTCAGGGCCACCCAGGAAGCGAGAGGCCAAGGCCAGCCAGCCATCCCTGATCAAGGCTATTTATTATTATTATTATTAATTTTTTTTTTTGCCGCCGGCGGAATCAGAGACACGGACGCAGGCAGGATCACGCGAAACCAGAATTCCTTCCGGAGAGCAAATCCGTACAGAAGGTCGTGGGGGGAGGGGGAGGACCGGGGGAGGGGGGCCCAGGAAAGGGGAGTTGGGGACACAAGGACAGATGGCCCTGTCCCTCCGGATCTGCTAAGCCACCCCAACCAGCCCCCGTCCCTCCCCCACCCCACCCCGCAGAGAGATCGATCAATAAATAAAATAATAAATTAATCAATAAATAAAATAGAAACAGCTCCCCCACCCCCAGCCCCCTAGAACCACCCCCCTTGGGCACAGCCCCCTGAGCCCCATCCCTGCAGGGCAAGGCCGAGTTTGTTGTGTCTCCCCCCTCCCTACATATTCGTTGGGCCCTATTTACAGATTCACAGTTGGGGGGCAGGGAAGGGGGGTGGAGGGGGCTCCCCTCCTTCCCCAGCCCCCTGGGGTCAGGGCAGAGGGGTCCCATTGGTGGCCAGGAGTTTCTTGTCCTTAGGCGGGCCTCGGCGGGGAGAGCTGGTCAGCTCCGGGTCTGGGCGGCCGGGTGGGGGTTGCAGGCTTCGGGGCGGGGTGCCGGCAGGCCGGGTCTGGGCCCCGTTCTTCTCGTCTGTGGGGGAGGAAGCAGTCTGGCCTCAGTACCCCCAAGGCCACCAAGCCCTGGGGAACGTGTGCCAGCAACATCGTGGTGAGGCCAGAGCCCCAAGCCTGGGGAGAGGGTTGCCAGGGGGACACACACCAGCAACCAGGCCTGGCGACCCCAGGACATCAGGCCATGCATCCTAGGCCCTCCAGCCCTATGGCTTTGGAAACGGGGCGAAGTCAGTCCTGGTGAGACCAGGCAGCCCGACTTCAGGAGACACTCCCAGACTCTGGTCAGGACCCTATTTGCTAAGGGACTGCTTGTCACATCAGCAGACAAGAGGCGAGTCCCCCAGACCACAGGCAGAGGGGCCTCCTTCCCTTCTGCCATCCTTGTTGTTAGGGGGGATGCTCCTTGGCAGTGGGGCCTATGGGAACCTACAGTGGTTGTCTGGGGGGTCTCAAGTCCTTCCAGCTGGGCCTGCCTGACAGGGGTCACCCTTTTGTGGGGCCTGACTTCCCCAGGCTAGGGGACTACAGTGTTGCCGGAGATCATCTAGCAATTTCTATAGGGTCTGAAACAGTACCTGAGGCCCCCTAGCAGAGACTGGCCCCCTTAAGAGACACCAACGCTCTAGGCTTGGTTGCCATAGCAACTGATAAGGCTGTTTCCCTTCGGGGCAGACTGGGAGGTGGGAGGTCGCCCCCTGCCCCATTCCCCATTATAACACATGTGGCTAAGGCCCCGGATGGATGCCTGTTGGTCCTACATCTTTGTGGGTATGTTCTTTGGGGAACCCTGGTGGGAAGGCCAGCTTTCCTTGGCAACTGGGTCTAGAGAGGTTCAGGGGGTCTAACCTGCCTTCTGGTTGCCCCAGGCAACCAGGCCTGGTGGCGAATGACAAGAGCAGAGTTTCTTCAGCTCCCCACTAGTGACATTTGGGGCTGGGTAATTCCTCGCTGTGGGGGCCATTCTGTGCACTGTAGGATGTTTTGCAGCATCCTGGCTTCCTACCCACAAGATGCCAGTAGCATCCCCTCTCCCCGCAGGTTTAGACAACCAAAAACATTTCCAGACATTGCCAAATGTCCCCTAAGGGGCTGTGGATGGCAGAATGCTCCCCTCCAAAGATGTCCCCGTCCTGACGCTGAGATACTGTGAATGTGCTACCTTATAAGGCAAAAGCAACCCTGCAGTTGTGATTAAGATTAAACCCCTGAGGTGGGGAGACTATCTTGGATGATCTGGGTGGGTCCAGCTTAATCTCAGTCCTTGAAACAACCTTCCCGGGCTAAGGTCAGGGTCAGAAGGAAATGCCAGCACAGAATGACATCACCAGCTTTGAAGATGGGGGAAGGGCCATAAGCAAAGGAAGCGGGGAGGCTTCTAGGAGCCTCTAGGAGTCGGAAAGGCAAGACCAGACTCTGCCCCAGAGCCTCCAGGAGGGAGGGCGGCCCTCCAGACACGCTGATCTTAGCCCAGTGAGACTGTGGGACCTCTGACCTCCAGGACTGTACCAGAATAAACAGGTGTTGTTTGAACCACTGAGTTTGTGGTCGTTTGTGACAGCAGCCACAGGAAACTAAAACAAGAGTGAAACAGGCCCCCAGTCGAGAACCACTGCTCCCTAGCAGTCCTGACCCTGGGACTCGGTGCTCTCCGGTGACAAGGCCACCCAGGCTCCTACCCTCATTGCTGGGGTCCTGCTTGCCTGCTCCCTTTCACCGTGGGGACTATGGGACCCCTATTCCGAGAGGAGGTGGTGCCATGTCTCAGGAACGGGGCTGAGCAGGAACCCTCTTCCCTTAGGAATTCTGGTTATCCCTGGTTGCTAGCGCAGGCACACCTTAGCAACAAAGCCTGCCCAAATTTGCTAGGGAATTCTGCTCCCTCACAACCAGGCTGGTGGGCCCAGGCAAGCCCCACCTCCCTGAGCACAGGTCATGCACACTCCCCGTGAGCTCAGTTTAGGACAGTGGGCAGGGGAGGCCTGAGTCCTTGAAAGCCAGGCCCAGCCAGGCCAGAAAAGGCTGAGCCTCTGCAGAGAGGGTGACCAACCTGTCTGGGTTTTAGCACCGAAAGTCCTGCATCCCGGGAACCTCTCAGTCCCAGGCACACTGGATGGTCGGTCACCCTCCTCCAGAACATATTTCCGGAACCTCTTTTGGCAGGAAGTCCCACTATCCCCAACACAGAGACCAGTCGTCCTCTTAGGGACCCCTGGAGGTCCTCTCCCTAGCAATGAGGTCTTCTCAGGCTCAGGATGGCCTGGTTCCCATGGAGCTCAGGCCCCAGCCTCTCCGGGAACCTGCTCACAGCTCTGCAGGTAAGGCCCCAACACAACAGTGACACTATGACAATACGTGGGCCTTGCTTCCCCACAGCTGCAGCCCTGCCAGCAAACCAAACCCTGCAGCACGTGGTCACCAGGAAGCCTCCCCTCTGCGCCTCGGGATAGAAGAGGGAGGCAGCCCCGCAGCCCTCGCCTCCTACCTGCCAGGGCCTGCACGGAGGGCTGGTCATGAGTGCTCAGCAGCTGTGCCTGGATGGTCTCCACCACTCTCTTGAACCGACGGCTGGGACCTGGAAGGGGCAGAGAAACAGACCCACTTGGGGACAGGGAAGGCAAGGCCCTCCTGCCCTGTGGAACCCCGTCCCTCCACTCCGCAAAGGACTCTCTTCCTCTTGGTCTCAATTTCCCCCCTCTGTTGGGGCCAGGCATAAATCCTAAGAAAGGTTTGACTTAAAATGAGTGTTTGTTTTTTCTTTGTGAGGAGGACCAGCCCTGAGCTAACATTCAATGCCAATCCTCCTCTTTTTTGCTGAGGAAGACTGACCCTGGGCTAACATCCATGCCCATCTTCCTCTACTTTATATGGGACGCTGCCACAGCATGGCTTAACAAGCGGTGCGTCGGTACGCACCCAGGATCCGAACCGGCGAACCCTGGACCACCTCAGCGGAGCACGCGCACTTAACCGCTCGCGCCACCAGGCGGGCCCGAGTGTTGCTTTCTATTTAAAATGTAAGATAAATAAATGGGAAGGAAAAAAAATCTTAAAATCGAGAAAGATCTGCATCTTAGTCTTTAAGGGAAAGAAAAAAAGTGCCATAATTCATTTTGGTGATGTAACACCCCAGCATTCCACAGCAGCCTGATTTAAACACTCCAGGAGCAAGCTCATCTCCTAGCTGTAACATATTAAGACTGGTGACAAGGATAGCAAACAGAGGTATCCCTTGTTATCTAAACTTGTTATAATGACTCAGGAATCAAGTAGAATTGGAAGCAAGGCATTTCTGTGGTTTTCATCTCTTGTGCCAACTCTTGATTGCTCGTGGCTGCCTGGAGTTTCTGAGGTGGGAGCTGAGCTCAGCAGGAATAAGTGCTGTGATGGATTGGTGATGTCTGCTCTGGGTGCAGGAATGAGGTTTTACAGCAGCACACCCTCTGTGTACAGTCTTAAAGTAGTAGGAAGAGCTCTGCGCTATGAGGTCAGCAGGCCTAGGTTGAGCCCTAGCCCTGTCAGGGTTTGCAGTGTGACTCCAGTCAAGTCAATTTACCTCTTTAGGACTCGGTTTTCTTATCTGTAAAATGGGTGATTACTAACACCCCAAAGGCTGCTGGGAAGCTTCCAGGAAATCATGCATATAATGCACAGGACGTGTTGTAAATACCCATCAAATGTTGATGAGGGGAGGGGGAAGGAAAGGATGTGGGGGTGTGAGAGAGGAGGGGCTCACAGAGTCAGCACCAGCTGAGCACGATCTCCTCCTCCCTCTTGCTGCCCTCCTGGGTTGCTATCTTATCTCAGCTGTCTTGAGCATCCTAAACACCAGGCTGGGGCAGTCTAGTTGAGGGAAACTTACCGGAGATCAGAGTAAAGGTGACAGAGTAGATGCCACCACCACCACTGCCGTCCCGTCGGGAGGAGGGCTCGGGACCCTCAGAGGAGCTGATGTCCACCTGGAAGCGGACGGGCTTCTGGAAGACGGAAGGGCCGCCACTGGCCTTGTACTCGGCCCTGAAGCTGGTCTGTGACAGCACACTGTGACTCAGGCTGGGGATCTGAGAGAGGTGGGGGACAAAAGGAAAGGGTGATTCCTGATTCCAGGGAACGGATAAGCAACCCTATAACCAGCTCTGCCCAAGGGACTACAAGTCCCATCAGCCACTGGGGGAAAAGAATAACAGAAAAGGCATTGGGAGTCCCCATTGCCTGCTAGGATCCATAGCTTTCTCTGTCCTACAATAAACAGGGTATCACAGGAATGTTTGACCAATTGAATCCCAACGGTGACTAGGCGCCAGCCCCAGGCTCCAGGACCACATGAAACAAACTTCTCCCTCCCTTCACAAACACCGCCTATAGCCACAACTGTCTCAAACTATAAGTCCCATTAGTGCCAAGAGCAAAGAACCACAGGACCCAGTGGACAGACCTACAATCTGCTGGGTAAAGAAGTTCCCTCTGCCGATCTCAGACCTGGTGGTAGGGAAAAGCAACTCACCAATGCTCAAGGGACACTAACATGTGAGGAATTGTAATTCGGGATCCCATTCACCACTTCCAGGCCGCAGGGCACAATAAATCTTTCCTGTCTCTCTGCCCCTACAATGACCAAACCCAACCCAAGATGGAAAACTACAAATCCCACGAGCCCCAGGAGGAAGTCAGGCCAGTGCTGAAGTGGTGAACCCCAGGGGCTGCTGGGATTTGTAGTTCTGTAATGGCTAGCACGCATGAAGACCCAGGCCCCTCACCGACAGGAAGGCATGGACAATGTCTGCTTTGATGCTGCTGAGAGGTTTGTCCTTTAGCACGAGGAATATTTGTTCTTCTTTGTCCAAGGAGATGAAGTTCCCAAACCAGGAGCGTTTTGCCAGCCTGAGTGGGAGGGGATGGTTGGAGGCGGGTCAGGAGGGGACTAAGGGAATGAATCCCCCACTCCGTCTCCTCTGTTCCCTTCTCTGTCAGACTCACTCTGGAGATGACTCTGGTGTCAAACTGGACATCTCCTCGGCGGTGGGGACTGGGGAGGGGAAAGCATGGTCAACACTAGTCTATCATCCGTGTTCAGTACACAGGCCAGCAGCCACCTCCAACCAGGAGACCCAGACCCCAGCATCTATTCAGCTCTCAGTAGCTAAACCCCAAATGGCACGCTGCCTGATGTTTCTTCTAGGGATGCTGCCCCCCACTCACCCTCACCACTGCCCCTCCAATCCCAGCTAGGCCAAGCCCCTTAGGGGGTGCGGCTTGCTAGCCATGAGCCAATGGGAAGATGAGCCAGAGCACTGAAGGGGCCTATCCTTCAGGGGGACTCCTCCTCCAGAGCTGGAAGCCCCACCTCCTCTCTCCTCAATACCTGAATCTCAGCTCACTACTCCACCTTCTCCCAGGATATGCGAGTCCTGGCCCCCCAGCCCCTTCCTCCTTGGGGACCCAGATGTTAGCTCCCAGCCCCCTCCCCACATTAGGACTGAGGAGTCAACCCCCAGCCCCTGTGCCCCAGGAACCCTTGTACCCTGCATCTTGCGCCGGTGAAAGCGAGGGGAGCCCAGGAAGCTGTTGCGGATGGAGTTGAGACGACTCCTCCAGGCGGCTCCCCCGACGCCACCGCCGGGGCTGGGGGGCGGTGTTGTCCCCGGGGTCCCAGTGGGGCTGGCCCGGGGCGTGTGCAGGGGCGAGTGCAAGGGCGTCCCCCCAGAGGAGCGCGGGGAGCCTGGGGGGCCGGGCAGGGGCGTGGAGCGGGCACTAGGAGGCGGGGGCTGCTCCCCGGTGCCCCCACCTCTGGGGCCCCGAGAAGGCAGCGTCTGCGTTTTGGAAGTCGGGGAGCCCCCGCCCCGAGCCTCATCTCCAGCCCCGGGCTCCGGTGAGAAGGAAAAGACTGGACTCTGTGGAGGAACGGAGACAGGTGACAGGACGGACTACAACTCCCAGAAAGCTCTAAAAGCCCCACTCGCACACACTCACGAAGGCAGGCCCCGATGCATGCTGGAATTTGTAGTCCAATTATTCCCCCTCCCAACTCCCACTGTTGGGGGGGGCAGGGACTTTTTCTATTATGCTCACCGCTGTAAACCCAGCAGTGACTGGTACACAGTAGGCGCTCAATTAGCTTTTGTTAAATGAATAAACGAACCCTTCAGACACACTGAAAACCCACTCCTATGAGATGGAAATGGCCAAAGGCCTAAAATACTAATGAGGCCTTGGGTCCTTAGCCCTTTGGGGACAAGGAGGCAATGTCTCAAGACTTCATGGGAATTGTAGTTTCTGCTGCTCATCTTTGCTCCCTCACCCCTTCTCAGTTCACTGGGCACCTAGCCTTACCCTTGGGCTGCTCAGAGGGCTGGAGGACAGACCAGTGGAGGCTCCACTGACACTACGGGATCTGTTTCCAGGATAGATTAAAAAAAAAAAAAATCAGGTGGGAGGGTTTCAAAAGGTTCAGATGTCCTCTCTCTTCCATACTCCTTCAAGATGAGGAAATGAGCCCCAGAGAGGGGAGGTGACTCGTCCCAATCCACAGCATGTCTGAGGTGGGATGGGGTTAGAACTCCAAACTCCCTCCCCACCCAGGACTGTGGATCCCACTGGAGGGAGAGGGGCTCCCACCTCTGGCTGTGCTGGGCCATCTCCAGGGCCCGTCGGCTGGGCACTGGGGAGCCACCACCCCCGGCATCCGTGATGCTCAGGACTTCCATGGACTTCCGCTCTGGCCGCCGCTTCCCATGACGGCTCAGCATGGGGGAATCCACACGCTTCCGAGGTGGGTCTGCGGGCCGAGAGATTCAACCCAATCAAAAGACATATTCGACCAGCCGTACGTGGCACTCATACAGATGGGGAAACTGAGGCCCAGAGTGGAGAGGAGTTTTGACAAAGGTCACAGAGCAAGTCAGGGAGTGTAACTCCAAAAGCTCAGGGCCTGCAGCCCCTTCCTCCCTCAGGAATCCGGGGTCTGGACTCCCAGCCCTGCCTTCTCACCAACATCATTCCGGGGAGGCAAGTCCTGGTCCTCGCAGCTGGGATATCGCTCCTTCCGATCCAAAAGCAGATAATATATCATCTTTTCTTGGTTCTCTCTATTGGGGGGGGGGGTGAGAGGTCATGTCCCAGAGGTAGTCTCATCCCCTGCCTGTGGCTATCTGGGGCTCAGTCCACCCAGTGTCTCTGTCTGTGGCTCCATTTTCCTAGGTATCCATATGGTTGGTTCTTTTGTCTCAGTGTACGTCAGCCTCACTTTACTCAATAATAATAATACCACCTAACATCTGAGCACTTACTATATGTAAGTACAATATGAGGCACAGTCTAAGTCTGTCTCAGCATCCAGGAATACTTTTCAGCATCCTTTCTGTCTTTTCCCTCTGGTCCTACCGCCCCCTCGTGGTTCCTCCGGGAACAGCTCCACGTGGGAGCTTTAAGCCACGCCCCATCTAGCGGCCAGAGTCTGCGCATGCGCGAGACCCTGGCGCGTCGCCGGCTGACCGTCCGGCGCCTGACTGTCCCGGGAGCTGCGGCAGCTCGCCTCACGTGGCCAGGGTGTGTGTGTTGGGGCGGGGGTCTTACTCCTCGCTGCGCAGCTCGCGGTGCAGCCGCTCGCGGTCCCTGAAGCAGCCCAGCGAAGCCATGCTCTCCAGGACGTCGGGGTCTAGCTCTCCATTTGACGGCAGGCTCCGCATGGCCACCCGGCGGCCTGGAGCTGGCTCCAGGCACGGGTCTGGCTCGTGTTTCCCGCCCCTGGGGAGGGGGAGAAAAATCGTAGGGAACCACGCATCTGGACTCGAGCCTCTCCTTCATCCGAGACTCAGGGCGTCCCGGCCCCTAGCCCCTCCTCCCTCAGACCCGCAGTCCGGGCCCCCAGCCTCTTCTCCCTCAGACCCAGGGGTCCAGACCCCCAGCCCCTCCTCCCTCAGACCCGGGTGTCCAGACCCCCAGCCCCTCCTCCCTCAGACCCAGGAGTCCAGACCCCCAGCCCCTCCTCCCGCAAACCCAGGAGTCCGGACCCCTAGCCCTTCCTCCATCCACCTCTGTCCTCTTCCCCTAGGACCCAGAAGTCCAAGTCCGTGACCCCTCATCATTCAGGAACCTCAGCATCCCACCCCCTAGCCGCCTCTCCTGATTTGGGGGCCCTTGATATTTGGGCCCCCTCCCCCTTCCTCCCCCAGAGACCCAGGTGTCCAGTTCCCCCATACTCACAGGTACCAGGGATGTTTCTGAATTTGCTCCAGCTGTGAGGGGGGTGGGTGTTAGAGAAGCAGAAGTGAGGTTGTTTGAACACAGTAGGCGCTTAATGAAAGTTGATGGGGTGGCACTGGGGGTCCCTAAGTGCCCCCAACGCCCCCTCCACCAAGGGCGGGATGATGGCTCGTCTCCCCCTGGTGGCAGCTGAGCGCATTGCCCTGCGCACGCGCAGTACGACTCCCCCGCCGGCCTCGCTACACTTCCCGCATGCGGAGTGGCATCCTGCTACTTTCCGTGCCGCTTCGGCAGGGCCCGTCGGCGCATCCGCCCTCCCCCAGTTTGGAGGGGCAAGTTTGCAGGACCCCGGAATGAGGCTCAGGCAGCGACCCCCCCCCGCTAGCCGTCACCCCAGGGTCTGACGGGCAGGTCCCGGAACTCCATCCTCATGACTCTGCCAAGGATTCCGTCCTCATGACCCACTGTCCCCCCTTCCCCGCCCCTCCAACTCACACTGAGCCTTTTCTCGGGCTCCACTTCGATCATCCCCCTCAGGAGGCTCTGGCAGTCTGGAGGAATGAAGTGGGGCATGTGGAAGACGCCCCGTTTCACCTTCTCCAGCAGCTGGCGGAGGTTGTCATCATCAAAGGGCAGGGCCCCCTGGGTGAGAAATAACCAGACCGCTTACAGAGCTTACGGTACACCCGGCGGGAGTCCAGGCGCTTCACACGCCTTGACACATTTAGACCTCACACAAGCACAGGAGGTAGGGAACTATTATTATCTCCACTTTACAGATGGGGAAACTGAGGCACAGAGCTCGGAAGTGGCAGAGCAGGGGTTTGGCAATGGCCAGTCTGGCTCCAGGGCTTAAGAGGCTGAGGTTGCAGCTTGGAGGCTGTACCTTTAAAACAGGTTTCTCTCCAGACCAGTTTCAGGAGGGGTCACCTGCATTCATTCATTCAACAAAGGTGAGCATTGTTGTGGGTCAGGGATCTAGTAGTGAACAGAACAAGCCCTTGCCCTCCTACAGCTCACACCCCAGAGTCGGAGACACTTGTGAGCAAGCAAACATGATCAGCTATATAGTGACAGAGTGACTGAGGTGACACTGGAGCAGAGATCTGATGAGGCTGAGCGAGGCCTGTGGAAAGCTGGGAGTGTAGAGGGTTAAATAGTGTCCCCCCAAAATTGATGTCCACCTGGAACCTCAGAATACAACCCTATTTGGAAATAGGGTCTCTGCAGATGGAATTTGTTGAGGATCTGGAGATGAGATCATCCTGGATATAGGGTGGGCCCTAAATCCAATGACTGGTGTCCTTATAGGCAGAGGAGAGGAGGACACAGAGAGACACAGAGAAGCGAGTCACGGGAAGATGGAGGCAGAGACTAGGCAATGCATCTACAAGCCAAGGAGTGCCCCAGAGGTGAGCAGGTCACGTAGGGCTTTCGGCCTCGCAGAGGGGCACGGAGCACAGCGCTTAAGAGCATGGGTGCTTGTGCTGGCTGCCTGTTAGAATCCTTGCTCTGCTGCCTGGAGCTGCGTGACCTTGGGCATGTCCTGCCACCTCTCTGACAGCACCCACCTCCCAGGACGCATCAGGATTAGATGACAGTCCAGTGCTGGGCACATGGTAAGGACCACCTATGCCGTGTTAGCTGTTGTTACTCATTCCACAACTGGTTGCTCCCCTGCTGTCTCCCAGGTTCTGGTCTGGCCATGAGGGATGGAGCAGGGGACCAAACCAGATCTCTGTCCTCACGGGGCTTCGCCTAGGACAGGGCCTGGCATACACGAGTTAATAAGCAACAGTTATTGAATGAGTAGAAGTTGCATTCTAGTGGGGAAGGCAGACCACAAACTAAAGGATACATTGGGGGTAGAGCGAGATGGGAGCCCCATTTTAGTGAGGGAGTCGGGAAGGGCTCTTAGGGGAGGTGACACTAGACAGAGACTCGCAGGAGTGACAGTGTGAGTCTCTGAGGGCTTTTCCAGGTGTGGCAAGTGGCCAGGTGCCCCCAGTATCAGAGTCCTGTGGACAAAGAGTGTAGGGTATGGGTGGGGAGATGGGGAGAGGGCACCCCTGAATGCCGGTCCAGGGGTCTGGAAGCCTGGGTGTGACTTCTGGCTGCCTGTTGTTCTAGCACTGGCCTCAGTGTCCCCTCCTCTGCGAAATGGAGATAATGGTCCCGCCAGGCAGGGCTATGGTATGGATTAAAAATTACAATCATAAAACATAAAAACAATACAGTTGGTTCTCGTTATTCACGGTAGTCGTGTTCTATAAAGTCGCTATGAACGCTGAATTAGTGAATACTGAATGATTGCTCCTGGACAAAATATGGGGTTAGGTTCCTGCGAGCCTCTGGTCACAACACTGCTGTCAGCCGATCAATATATAACCTTGTTTTATGTGTGTTTCTGTTTAAAGACCCTGTTACAGACTGTATGTGTGCATCCTCCCAAAATTCATATGGGATGTGTCCTCCCTAATCCCCAATGGATGGTGTGTGGAGATGGGGCCTTTGGGAGGTAATTGGGTTTAGATGAGGTCATGTCCTCATAAGAAGAGGAAGAGACTAAACCTCTCTCTCTCCACTATCTGAGGACAGTGGGAAGGCGGCTCTCTACAAGCCAGGAAGTGGGCCCTCACCAGATACTCGATCTGCTGGCAACTTTTTTTTTTTTTTTTTTTGGCTGAGTAAGATTAGCCCCGAGCTAACATCTGTGCCGGTCTTCCTCTACTTTATATGTGGGTCACCGCCACAGCATGGCTGACGAGTGGTGTAGGTCCATGCCCGGGATCTGAACCCACGAACCTGGGCCACTGAAGCGGAATGTGCCAAACTTTAACCACTATGCCATGGGGCTGGCCCCACGCTGGCACCTTGACTTGGACTCCCAGCCTCCAGAACTGTGAGAAATAAATGTCTGTTGTTTAAGCCCCCCAGTGTATGGTATTTTTGTTATAGCAGCCAGAACTAAGGCAGACCTGCTATTTAACACGTGTAGCTGATTCACTAACACAGAGCTCATGGCCAACTGTGCTGTAACTCACGCCTGAATGAAGCTCATCTAACACGTGTATTCCCTCCGTGAGGCACAAAACAGGCCTCTTGAGCTGAGGAACACGAGACAGCACTTTGGCGCTACACTTGGGGGCCGTTTTAAACAATAAATCACTGACCAAAAGCACAAAAATGCAAAAAACGTGTGAAGGACACTTATTTACAAGATGAGCTGAAACAAGGGAAAGAAAGCAAAGCGTCGCCTTGTTCGACCTCAGCCGGGAACATGCGTGTTGGGGCCTCGAATCTTTTGCCACTCTGTGCACATCTGAGAATGACCTTGAAAGCCCCAAGAGCATTGATTTTGAGCTTACAGATAAACTTCAGTGAGTAGGCGAATCCGCAAATAATGAGGATCGACTGTAATAATGATAATAAACTACTAATAATAGTTATTGAAATATAAAAAATAACTATTGAGCACTGCTCTAAGGGCTTAAGATGCAACATCCTACCCACACCCTCACAATTACAGGTACTGTCATTACCCCCATTGTGCAGATGAGGAAACCGAGGCTTGGAGCAAGAAAGTGACTTGCTCGCTCCAGGGGCGGAGCAGGATTTGAACTCAGCTGAATGGGCTCCAGGACTGTGCTCTTAATCACTAACTGCAGGAGGGCTGGAACGTTCTTAGCTGGCTTCTCAAGTGCCCATTCTCCCCATGGGGCTGTGAGCCTGATGAAGGCACTGCCCAGTGGGCCTCGTTCCCCTCGGTGTCACCGAGCCCACCTGGTCACATAGCCTCATGGTGAAGAGACCAAGGATTGACCCCAGGTCTGCCACCTACCAGCTGTGTGCCCGTGGGCCTGTTGCTTCCCCTCTCTGGGGTTGTCAAGAGAATTACATCAGGTAATGTGTTTGGAACAGTGCCCGGCACAGAACAAACCACTTATTTATTCACGCCACATGCATTCATGGAGGGCTTATGATGTGCCCACTCTGGGGTCGAGATGGTGAACCCACAGAACAAAACACGCAAAGACATAAGCCCTAGATGTAGGCCCTGACCTCGGGGAGCCGATGATACAGAAGGGAAGGGAGATGCCACTCAAGGAATTACACAACTAAAAGCACAATGACAACTCTGATGGTTGCCGGGAAGGAGGGAGCTACCACAGGGGATCTGACCTCATGGGAGGAGGAAGGAGGAGGCCAGGGGAGGCTTCCTGGAGCAGTGACAATTGAGCTGAGAGCTAAAAGAAGTCTAGATACTAACTAGGTGAGCAACAGGGTTCACAGGGATGGAGGAGAGTTCTAGGCAGAGAGAGGAGCAGGTGCAAAGGCCCTGTGGCAGGAGCCGGGCTGACGTTTCCCAGTTTGGTTATACTAGTTATTACGATATTGCAACACCCTAGAATCAGTAAACAGCCACTGTCCCAAGCCCTCCAAGGGCTCCTGGCTGTCCCATCCCTTTCTGGGGAGCCCCTGGACTATCTCACAGTTCTGTGACTGAATGGTTAGCTCTAAGATCTTGGTCTGTTGGTTAATACCCCCCCACTTTCTTGATACCAGTTAAACATTTGGGAGACAATCCCTGAAGTAAGGATGGGACTTAATGTTCTGGGCTTCCACCAGTCAGGGCTGTTCTAGAAACGGGGCAGGAGAGGCGAGGGGCGCCTTACCACAAGCAGGGCGAAGAGGATGACTCCACAGCTCCACATGTCTGCCCGGCGGCCGTCATACTTTTCCCCCTGCAGGGAGAGGGAGCAGCCATGACGTTCACCCCTCCGCCGTGCTCCCTCCACCCTCCTCTCCCCTCCACCTGCGCCTTACTCACCTTAATCACCTCTGGACACGCATAGTGGGGGGACCTGAGGGAGAGAGGTGGCGTGAGCCTCCGTCCGGCTTCTGACCCCCTCCCTGGACTCAGGAGGCCGGGCCCCTACTCACCCACAGCTGGTCTCCAGGAGGCTGTCCCCCACCTGCAGAGACGCCATGCCGAAGTCTGCGATTCGGATGTTGTTCTTCTCATCCAAAAGCAGGTTCTCGGGCTTCAGGTCTCTGTGGCTGAGACAGGCAGGTGGGCTCAGGCCTCTGCCCTCCTCCCGGAGGCCTGGGCCCCACTCTCTCTCTCTCAGAGGGGGCAGGTCTGGAAACGTTTTATTGTGGACAATTTCAAACGTGCCCCAAAGTAGAGAGAAGGCTGTGAGGAAGCCCCACGCACCATCCCCCAGCTTCTCCCGTCATCAACTCAGAGCAAATCTCTCAACTACACCTCTGCATCCTCTCTCCTTCCCCCACTGGATTATTTTGTAGGAGACCCCAGACATCGTAGCATTTTATCCACAAATGTTTAAATATGTCTGAAGTGAGATATTTTGAGGTAAGCAGGGCTGATATCGAGCTGGCTCTTAAAATGTTGAAATATCTTTGTACTGAATAATAAAAAAATACTGCCATCCCAAGCCTATTGCTGGTCCCTCCCTCAGGACCCCCCCCTCTTTGGACCCCCAGGGGCCAAACTCCTCAAGATTTAAGGGTTAATGTCTGGGGGAGGTGGGGCCCCAGGATCCTACAGTTTCTGGTGGAAGGGCTAACTGGGTCATACTTGTGGTTAAATTTGCTGACTATCGCCCCCTGCAGGTCAGTGTTTTTAACGTCAGGGTTTTGACACCGTCTTGTCAATGGAGAGGTGTTGACAGTCTAAATAGGCTAGCTTTTCACCACCAAGCTTTACTCCCAAGCCTGAGCCCCTCCACCCTGATCCCCACCCCATCTGCAATCTCCACTGCAGAGAAGGAGGTGTGCAAACACATGAGGCTGAAAGACGAGCTGAAGGCATCCGTTTTGCCCCTTAATTAACCATAAAAATTCCGTATGGTTAACATCTTATTTTGAGAGCTGAAGGCAATTCAATGAGGAAGGGATGATCTTTTCACATGGACGTTCACATGCAAAAAAGAACTTCAACCCTTACCTCACACCATATACAAAAATTAATTTGAAATGGATCCCAGGCCTAAATGCAAGAGCTAAAACTATACAACTTCTAGAAGCAAACATAGGAGGAAACCTTAGTGACCTTGAGCTGGGCAAAGATTTCTTAAATAGGACAGAAAAAGCATGCACTGTAAAAGAAAAAAAATCAACAAACTTGCATTTATCAAAATTTAAAACTTGCTTTTCACAAGACATTGTTCCAAAAAGGCAAAAGCATGTCACAGACTGGGAGAAAATACGTGAAAATATACATTTGATAAAAGATTTGTTCTTAGAATAAATAACTCTTAGGAGTTACTCCTAGAGTTATCCTAGAATAAAGAACTCTTACAACTCAATAATAAAAGACAAATAATTCAATGAAAAATGGGCAAAGGATCTGAATAGACATTTGTCCAAGGAAGATATATGAATGGCCTATAGGCACATGGAAAGATGCTCAACATCATTAGCCAACAGGGAAATGCAAATCAAACCACAATGAGATCCCACTTCACACTACCAGAGGGCTATAATAACAAGTGTTGGCAAGGATGTACGGAGATTGGAACCCTCAGACTGCTGGTGGGGATGTTGAATGGTGCAGCCACTGTGGGAAAATGGTCCGTCACTTCCTCCAAAGGCTAAACATAGAACTGCCATATGACCCAACAATTCTATCCTAGGTATGTACCCAAGAGAACTGAAAATATAGGTACACACCAAAACCTGTACGTGAATGTTCACATGTCCTCATTATTCATAATAGCCAAAAAGGAGAAACAACCAAAATGTCCATCAACTGGTGAATGGATAAACAAAATATGGCATATCCACACAATGGAATATTATTCAGCCATGAAAAGGAATGAAGCACTGATATATGCTATAAGATGGATGAACCCTGAAAATATTTTGCTAAGTGAAAGAAGCCAGTCACAAAAGACCACATAGTGTATGATTCTGTTCATAGGAAATGTGCAGAATAGGTAAATCCATAGAGACAGAAAGCAGATTAATGGCTGTCAGGGGCTGAGGGCAGAAAAGACAGAGAGGTGACTGCTTAACAGCTACCGGGTGTTGATTTTTGGGGTGATGAAAATGCTCCTAAAGTACATAGTAATGATGCACAACATGTGAATATACTAAAAACTACCGAACTGTCCACTTTAAAAGGGTGAATTTTATGATGTGTGAGTTATATCTCAATTTTAAAAAAGAGATAAAAGATTTGCTTGGGGCTGCAACACACTGGCCTCTGGTCAGCCTGCCATGTGCTCCCAAGGGCCTCCCCTCAAGCTGCCCTCTCACCAGATGGAGTAGCTATGGCAGAAGTCCAGCGCCGACACGATCTGGCGGAAGAACTTCCGCGCCTCCTTGGGGGTCAGTCTCCCCTTCTTTACCAGGTAGTCGAACAGCTCACCTCCAGAGACGTGCTCCAGAACCAGGTACCTGGGGGACATGGAGGGGGCAGAGGGCTGGAAGGGGCATGTGGAGGACCGAAGAGCCTGGTCTCCCTCTTTCATCAGTCCCTCAAGCCCAGCACAAGACCTCAATCCCATTGGCCCCTGGAGGCAGAGAACTACAATTCCCATGAGTCTCTGGGAGGAGGAGACTCCTATCTCCATGAGTCTCTGGGAAGAAGAGATTCCAATTCCCATCAGCCTCTGGGAAGAAGAGACTCTAATTCCCATCAGCCTCTGGGAAGCCAAAACTCAATTCCCATCAGCCCTGGGCAGTAGAGACTCCTATGTCAACTTCAGGGGTCAAGACTTTGACTTATAGTTGTCCTCAGGAGATCAGGCAATTCCACTAGCACCTGGAGGTCAGAGATCCTAATTCACATAGGCGCCTAGGAAATAAAGCCCCCTATTCCCATCAGCCTCTGGGAAGCCAACATTCTCAATCTCATTGGTTTCAGGGATGCAGATAATGGAATTCTCATCTGTTCTTGGGCAATGACCTTTGCAATTCAACTGTCAACTTCTGAGGTAAAGACCACAACTCCCATCAGTCCCTAGGAGGAACATACACCGATTCCCATCAGTCCTTGAGGGGAAGAGACCCTAATTCCCTCTGGGGGAGGGAAACCAAAATTCAATTCCCATCAGCTCTGGGCAGCAGAGACTCCTATGTCAAATTCAGGGGTATTAGTACTTTGACTCCTAGTTGTTGCAGGAGAAAAAGCAACTCCATTAGCACCTAGAGGACAGAGACGCCCAATTCTCATAGGATCCTGGGAAATAAAGACCCCCCTATTCCCATTAGCCCCTGGAAAGCCAAGCCTCTTATTCTCATAAGCCTCTGGCATGAAGAAACTTGAATTCTCATTAATTCTTGGCAATAACAGATCGCAGAGTGCACTAATCCAAGTTAACTTCTGAGGTACAAGACTACAAGTCCCATCAGCTCCTGACAGGTTAAAAACTCCCAATTCCCATAAGCCTCTGGGACATACAGACTCCTAATTCCCATCAGCCACCTGGATTCTAAAGACTCCAAATCCCATCAGGCTCTGGGAGGTTAAAACTCTCTTAATTCCCATCAGCCCCTAGGAAACAAAAGCTCAATTTCTGGGAGCTTTTGGAAGGCGGAGATTCCACTGTGAAGCACAAACTCCCATGGGCGCCCCCCGCCCTACACAGATAGTGGAGTGGAAGTGATAGCTCCACAAGCGGGTGACAACGGCCCCGCCCTGCCACCACACCTGGGGAAGCCTGAGGACTACAATTCCCACAAGCACCTGGGGCCAGGGCAGCTTCCTGCCTAGGGAAACCCGCCCTAGGATATGATGGGTGTTGGAGTCAGTTCATCCTGGGGACTGCGTGGTGGGGGCAGGGGGGCTGTCCCCTTTCCCGCTGCCCAGCCCAGCTGTCCCTTGGGTCACCAGAGTCCAGACAAAGGCCTATTGTGTGGAGTCGGGACAGCTGGACCCCACCCCCATCCTTCCTGGGGGGTAATTGACTTTGAGATACGGACTCAGAACTTCTAAGGAGGCCCATTGTTGGGGTTCCAGTCATAGCATCCACAGTTATGTTGGGGGAGGAGGGGGGAGCTCCAGAGTGGGAGTTTGGGAAGAGGCAAGATTTTCACTGGGCCTCGGCCTTCACTGGGCTCACGGCCCCTAGTCAACAGGGAGCATCTGTCCTTAGCAAGTTGGGTCTGGCTGAGGCCATCCAGATTATCCAGTATGGCGTGCGCCCTGCAGTGCAGTAGGGCAGGGGACTGGGGCTGGGAGGAAGGGGGAGGATCAGCCTCTGTCCCCGACTCAGTACGGCTTAGCTGTCCTGTCGCTGGGATACATTCGACCCTTAGCGTGAGGCCAGGTCAATGTGGAAACAAGGAGGATTATGTGTGTGTGCGGGGGTGTTGCTGTGGGGGAAGGGAGTAGGGAAGGGACTGGGCCTTCACTGGCCCAGCTGAGAGTGGGCTTCCAGGCCCTGTCTGCAGAAAAGTCCCACCCTAGGAACTTGGGGAGGGCGCATGGGGGGCTGGGTGTCTATAAATACCTACAAATATTTCTTGTTCTCGTAGACGTCATGGAGCTTGAGGACGTGTGGATGTTCAATGAGCTTCAGGATGGCAATCTCCCGTTCCACCTAGGGGACCGAGGGGTGGGACACAGGAGTGGAGGTCAGCATGGCCTCCCTTCATTCCCCCTAGCCCCAAAGGGTCCCCCCACAACACACACACCTTCATCAGCACCGACTCGGACAGCTTCTCCCGGTTCACGATCTTGATCGCGACCTTCTGGCCCGTGATGCAGTGGACCCCGAGTTTAACCAGCCCTGGGGGAGCAGGATTGAAGATGTGGGGTGTACTCCCAGAGCATCCTCCCCGCTGTGGCTCCTAAGCCCCCCTTTCCACCTCAATTCCTCCTTCTTGCCCTGCTGGCTGTTTAGCAGTGGCCTGAATCACCCTCACCTGAACTCCTGTGGGCCAACAGCCGCCATTCCCACAAAACACAATTCTCTTCCTGCTTCCTATTGCCCAATTCTGTTCCTTCTGATTGTCCATCACCCACCTGCCTTCCCCTCCACAGCCGCCCCTTGATTCTCAATCCGATTCTCTCCCCTTCCGGCGTGCCCATTTCAGTTCATCTCTCTACATATTCTTTCCTCACTGAGTCTCCATAGTTTTGTCTCCCTCATTCTGCCTCCTTCAAACCTCTCTCTCTTTCAACCCATCACTTCCTTCAATTCTCTGCCTTTTAATCTAGAGATTCCACGTCTCCCAAGGAATATAATCGCACCTTTGCCCCCTTCCCAGATCATCCTCCTCCACCTTCTCCGAAACCCTGACCTCTCAATCCCCTTCTTTGATCTACTTTTAATAGCAGCTGCAGCTGGGAGCATGCAAACCCCAAGGGTAAGCCCCAAAGCCACAGACCCAGGAGTCCAAGCCCCCAGCCCCTCCTCCCTCAGACCCAGGAGTCCAGGTCCCCAGCCCCCTCCTCCCTCAGACCCAGGAGTCCAGGCCCCCAGCCCTTCCTCCCTCAGACCCAGGAGTCCAGGCGCCCAGCCCCTCCTCCCTCAGACCCAAGGGTCCAGGCGCCCAGCCCCTCCTCCCTCAGACCCAGGGGTCCAGGCGCCCAGGCCCTCCTCCCTCAGACCCAGGGGTCCAGGCGCCCAGCCCCTCCTCCCTCAGACCCAGGGGTCCAGGCGCCCAGCCCCTCCTCCCTCAGACCCAGGGGTCCAGGCGCCCAGCCCCTCCTCCCTCAGACACAGGGGTCCAGGCCCCCAGCTTCTCCTCCCTCAGACCAGGAGTCCAGATCCATGGCCTCTTCCTCACCCATAACTCAAGAATTCAGGTCAGCAACACCTTCACACTCTTACCACTAGGATCTGGGGGTCTGACCCTCTTCTCCTTCCTACCTCACACCCTGGCCCTCAGCTTCATACAGACCTTGGGCCCACCAGTGGACCCCCTGCCCAGGACACAGGTGTGCAGCTCCCGCCTCACACCTGCCCACCCCCCACCTGGCAGGAGAGAGGCCGTGCTGGTGGCCAGTGCTTAGCAACAGCAAAAGATGACCCCCCCATTCCACAGCCACTCCTGGGGGATTCGCCTCTTGCATCCACCTTTCCACCTCTCCATTCCTGGTCCCCACACTGAGCCAGCATGCTGGAGAAGGGGAAGAATGCTGTAGACCCCATTGCCCTGGCCTCCCCCTGTCACCCCAATGGCCTGCCAGGAGAGCCTGAGGCCCTCTTTGGCTAGAGGACAGTGCAGAGGGAAGCGGCTTCCTGGGGTGCACCCCCATCCCGCCACCTCACCCCAGTCTGCGGCTGTACTGCAGCAAGGAACTCTGCTCCCAGTACGGCCGGTCCCGCTGCGGCCGGCCTCCCTTCCCCACCGAGGCCAGGGAGCCCCTCCAACCTCTGCCCCAACGGAGTGGGAGCCTTCAGGCGCCAGACCTCCCCCGAGGAATCCAGGCCCCTAGCCCCCTCCTCCCCAGGACCCCAGAGTCTGAGCTCTCAACCCTTCATCCTGGGGATTCAGCCGTCTTGACCCCCAAGTGCCTTCTCTGTGAGGGACCCAGGGGTCTGGGCAGCCTCTGCATACCCATGAGTCCCGCCCTCTGCCCCCCAGCTCCCCTGCCCCCGCCCCAGGTGTCCCCTCCCCTGGCTCACCTGTCTGTCCTTTGCCCAGCGTCTTCTCCAGCCGATAGGGGCCCACATATTGGGCGTGCTGGGGTGGGTGTGGGTGTGGGTGCGGGAGGTGGTAGGCGGGGGAGCCCCCGCCCCCCTCCTTGGCCCCGGACGACATGGTGCCCTTGGTCCCGGCCCGACTGGCCCCCCGGCCACCCCCCCTGCGGCCAGTAGCCCCGTCTCTCCGGTGGGGGCCGGCGACCGCTCCGTCCCGGCCCCCCCGGCTGCCCCCCACCTCTCCGGGGGTCCCCAGGGGGCTGGGCTGGGCCCCCCCACTCGGCGGGCCGCGGAGCTGGGGGAGGGGGGGCTGGCCCGGGGGGGTCAGGCCCCGGGAGTCAGCATGGCCCGGGGGGGCTGCGCGGCCCCCCCTCCCCAGCCCGTCCCTGGCCGGCCCCCCCCTTCCTGCGCCTCCCCCCGCCGGGGGGGTCTGAGGTGCGGGCCGGCGGATGCTGCAGGCCGAGGTCCCCCCCGCCCCCCCCCGCGCCCTCTCTCCTCCGCCTCCTCCTCCTCTCCGCCTCCCCCCGCCACCTCGTCCTTTCTCTCCGGCACGCTGACATCACCATCCGGGGACTCCGGGCCCTTCCCCAAAGTTAACCCTTTCGGAAGGGGGAGGGGAGCGGGGGCAGGGGGCGGGCCCGGGAGCTGGAGGGATGGAGAGGAGGTGGGAGGATGCAGGGAGGGAGGGAGGGAGGGATGCAGGAGGAGAGAGGATGGAGCGAGAGAGACGCCGAGCAAACAGACAGGGGCAGAGATGGAGCTACACAAAGGGAGATGCAGTCTGACATAGGCACGGGGAAAAGGAGACAGAGATGGCAAGAGAGATGGAGACAACCAGAGACAGGGCTGGGGCAGGAGGGGAGAGGAGGAGTCCGCAGATGGGCAGAGACAGGAGAGACAGAGAGACAGGGAGGTGGTGAGAGACTCATAGGAAAGCAGAGACAGGGACAGAGGTGGAAAGAGTCAGAGACCTGGAGAGACAGACAGGCGGGAGAAAGAGGGAGTCCAGCCAGAGATAGGGGAGAGGCATGGAGAACAGCAGAGGCGGTGGAGAGACAGAGAGATGGGGGAGAGTAAAGAGACGGAGAAAGGAGAGAAGGTGATGGGGAGAGACAGAAAGATGGAGAGACAGGGATGGAGAAAGGAGAGATGGTGGTGAGGAGAGACAGAGATGGAGAGACAGAGATGGAGAAAGGAGAGACAGTCATGGGGAGAGACAGAGATGGAGAGACAGAGATGGAGAAAGGAGAGACGGTCATGGGGAGACACAGAGATGGTTGGACAGAGATGGAGAAAGGAGAGATGGTCATGGGGAGACACAGAGAGGGAGAGACAGAGATAGAGAAAGGAGAGAAGGTCATGGGGAGAGACAGAAATGGAGAAAATCAGAGATAGAAATGGAGAGAGACAGAGGTGAAGGAGAAGAGAGTTGGACAGACAGGGAACTGGGGGAAAACAGAGGCAGAGAGATATGGAGAGACAGATGGAAGAGAGATGAACAGAGAAAACAGAGCGAGAGATGGGGAGAGAACTGGAGAAATGGAGGGGATGACAGAAAGATACAAAGCTTTGGAGAGACGGAGGGAAGGGGGAGAGAAGTGGAGATAAGCAGAGACAGGGACAGAGAGAGGGAAAGGTGTGAAGGTTGTGGGGGGAGGTGGGCAGACAGACGAGGGAAGGTCAGAGAGCAGGAGGAAACTGGGAGAGATGGAAAGGGACAAGGGGGGAGGAAAAATAGAGACAGGTAGAGGGTGGGGGGAAAATAGCTGGAGAGACAGATGTAGAAAGAGAGCTACAGAGAGAGAGGGACGAGGAGAGGGATAGAGGTGCGGACAGCAAAATAATGGGGGGATACACACAGGTGGAGGGCTAGATGCTGGGGGAGATGGGGACAGATTGGAGGGCAGAGAAAGGGGGAGACAGGCAGAGAGAGGAAAAGAGTTTTGGGAGTTGCAGACTTCCCAGGCCCCCTTTCCCCACCAGCATCAGAGCCCCATATCCACCCCACAGCCCAGGGTGCATGTTTTCAGATTATCTTGGTTCCATACCTCCATCAAGGATCCTCCCTGCTCCCACAGAGAAACTTCTAGAACCCTCTGAGGCCTCTCTGTATTTTCTGAGACCCCTATGTATTCTCCGTGTCCACCACAGGGTCCCCTAGATCTTCATGTGGGCCCCCATATAATCGTACATCTCCACTGTAGCACATCCATGGATCCGTGCTCAGCCCATGGGTAATCCACAAGCCTCCACCAGATTTCCATGTAATCCAGGACTCCCCTATATCAAGTACCCAAAGGTGTTAGGATCCCATGTCATCCCCAAGTCCTCTATAGAGTCTACCCGTGAGCCTTTAGTCTCCTAGTCAACCACCTCCATTCCATGAACCTTTATGGAGTGCCGTCTGAGCCGGACACTCTCCCAAGTGGGGAGGGCACAGCAGTGAACCAAATCAACAAAGACCCCGGCCTGTGGAGCTCCCATTGCTGTGGATGAGGGAGGCGATAAACAAGAAAAACAAGCAAAATATACCAGTATGTTAGATGGTCGTGATCAGAGCTGAAGAGGAGACTAAAGCAGGGAAGGGGGCAGGAACTGTTTGTTGAGTGGGGTATGATTTAGATACGGTGCAGGAGAGACCTCTCCGTTGAGGGGATATTGAAGGAAATTGAGGGTCAGAGCCATGTGGATAAAGCACTGGGAGCCTTCCAGGCAGAGGAACAGTAGGTGCAAAGGCCCTATGGCAGGAGCGTGCCTGGCGTGTTGTTGGAACGTGGAAGGGGCCAGTGTGGCTGGAGGGGAGTGAGTGAGGGGAAGTGAGAGGAACCGAGATGAGGACGCAGATCGTATATGGCCTTAGAAGCAGGTGACCATATGTCCTGGTTTATGCCTGGTGTTCTGTAATTATTAACAGGGTCTGTTTTCACTCTCAAGTGTGTCGCTATGGGTGGAAAATTATATGGTCATTCTACTGATAGGTCATTGTAAAGGCCATGGCTTTTATAGGGTACCTGGGAGTTCTCATCCAGGCTACCCTCATATGATACATATATTTATATATATAATGTTACATATAATTACATGTTATATGTACGTATATGGTATTATGTAAATACCATATATGTAAATTATAGATAAATAGATTTGGGCATAGGTGTACATAACTGTGGTAGCCTGAATAACAGGTCCCCAAAGACGTCCATGTCCTAATTCCCGGAACCTGCAAATATGTCCCCTTACATGGCAAAAGGGACTTTGCAGATGTGATTGAGTTAAAGATCTTGAGATGGGGAGATGATCCTGATTATTTGGGTGGCCCTAAATGTAACCACAGGGGTCCTTATGAGAGGGAGGCAAGAGGGTCAGAGTCAGAGAAGGAGATAGGATGACGTTGGAAGCAGAAGCCCAAGTGATGGAGCCACAATCCAAGGAATGCGGGTGGCCTCTAGAAGCTGGAAAAGGCAAAGAAACAGGTTCTCTCCTGGAGCTTCCAGAAGGAGCGCAGCCCTTGCAGACACCTTGATTTTAACCCAGTGAGACCCATTTTGCATTTCTGACCTCCAGAACTGCAAGATAATAAATCTGTGTTGTTTTAAGCCACCAAGTTTTCGCTACTTTGTTAACAGCAGCCATAGGAAACTAATACAATAGGGTACCCAGGGACCCAGACCCCTGTCGGATAGCGATCCTCCTCAGTGCTACAAACACCACACACTCACACACACATGGCTTATGCCTTCTATCTTCCCATCTCTGCCCAAAATATCACCCCACACACCCCAAGCCTAGCAGTGTGCTCCTTTTTCTTGTGTGTGTGAGGAAGACTGGCCCTGAGCTAACATTTGTGTGAATCTTCCTCTATTTTGTATGTGGGATGCCACCTCAGCATGGCTGATGAGCAGTGCATAGGTCTGCACCCAAGATTCGAACCTCTGAACCCCGGGCCACTGAAGCAGAGCACATGAACTTAACCATTACGCCACCAGGCTGGCCCTGAGTGTGCTCAATATATCTGTGACTGTGATCCCCACCTGAAGTTGAGTACAACCTTTTCCTGGACCTGGAGGGCATCTTATAGCAGACCAGAACTAGGGTTTTTTTAAGTCCAGCCCAAAGCAAACACCTCCACAGACCAAGCACATGCCCAGACCTGAGCTCCAACCTGATGCGCAGAGGCTGTGAGCCTCCCAAACCACCTGGCCTGGGCATTTTACTTCTCAGCTTTCGGCTTCAAGAATTCTGTCCTCTGCACCTGGCAGGACCCAGGGAAGATTCCAGGAGGAAGAGGCTGGGTGACGAGGGGTCCGCACAGGAGCTGCAGTGTAGAGAATGGGCAGCCCTCTTTGACAAATGGGGACACTGAGACCAAGGGGGGGTGGGGTGGGTTAAACGCTGCCTAGGTCAGCTATTAGGGGTGGGAACCCAGGGCTCCAGTAAAAGATGGGGTGGGGGCCCAGGTAGAGCGGAAAAGGCCTGAGGATAAGGGAGCCCCACAACCTGCAGGGTCGAGATGGGGCGGGGCCGGCGTTGCAGGTATGGGGGCTGGGCTTAGGGAAGGGGCGGGGCTTAGCTGGGAGAGGCGGAAAGGCCTAGACGGGGCGGAGCCTGAGGTGGTGGGGCGGGGCAGAGTTTAGAAAGGGGCGGGACAGGTGGGGGTGGGCGGGGCCCAGCCGAAGCGGAGCCAGGCCTGGGGGCGGGGCCTACACCAGGGCAGGGGTGGACCTTGCAATGAGGATGAGGAGGCGGGGCTCACTGAGGGGCGGGATCCAGGCTTGAGCGTGAGGCGAGGGAAGGGGCCTACGTGAGGGGCGGGGCCGAGCGCAGCGTTGGGCCTGGTGGGAAGGACTTAAGAGGCGGGCAAGCTGCCTCGGCCCCGGCTACGGCCCGAAGTTGGGTGGGTGCTCCGGTGACTTCCGGGAGAGATCTGCGTATTTCCGGTTAAGATGGCGGCGCCCACCAGAGTCAGGTGCGGGCGACTCTGTTTTCAGTAGCGGTCGCGACTCGCTCCCGGGGAGGTGAGGTTCGCCCCGCTCTGGCTCCTGTCTTCGGAGAGGAGGGAGGAGATTTGTTGCTGACGATCAAAGGGAGGGCTTGTTGCTATGGAGGCAGGGCCGTGGCGTTGCTAAGAGACGGGAACGCGTGCAGTGGAGATGGGGGAGGGGGTTGCTAGGTTGCTAGGGAGAGTGGGTGGGGCCTGTTATTAGGGAGGAAGGAGGGGCTTGTGACTTTGGGGAAGGGTCCAGTTGGTATGAAGGGAGGAAAGGGGACTGTGGTTAAGGGGGGTGTGGGCAGAGTGGTTCGAGGTGATGGGGGCGCGCCGAGCTCCCCTAAAACGCCACCTTCTCAGCAGACCCCCAGGAGTCAACCCGTCAGGACGCCAGAGCTACTTCAGCGGTGACCACTCCTATCCCCAGCACATCCTTCCCTTCTTCACAAACAGCCCATGGCGAACCGAGACTCGACGGGCAGCCGCCTGCCCCTGGCGCTGCCCCCGGCCTCCCAGAGTTGCTCGTCAGGGGGCGGCGGCTCCTCGGCGGGGGGCTCGGGCAACCCCCCGCCCCCGCGCAACCTCCAGGGCCTGCTGCAGATGGCCATCACGGCGGGCTCGGAGGAGCCAGACGCCCCTCCGGAACCCATGAGTGAGGAGGTAAGCGATGGGGAAGCTGGGGTGAGGGGTGTGGGGACAGATATATCTTGGAAAGTGTGGCTTGGGGAGCTAGAAGCTGGGGTTTTCCTGGGTAGGGGGCAGGAGTCCAGGTGTGAAGGCATAGTTCGCTATGTTTGTGCCAGATGGGCTACTGTAGGCTGAAGGTCAGATCTCAGAAGTGTCTGCAGAGGCAGATTCCTGGGTCCCAGCACTGTGCTGGGAGGCAGAATAGCTTCATGGTAAAAAGAAAAGACCAGGGTCTCCAGAGCCAGACAGACCTGGATTCAGCATTATCCAGCTGTGTGACCTTGTGCATATCACTTAATCTCTCTGAGCCTCAAGTTCTTCATTCGTAGGTTGATGATGCTAATGAGAACAGCAGTACTACTTAGAGTAGTTCTGAGGATGCAGTTGAAGTAGGGCTCCACACAGTGCCCGGCAGGTAGGCTGTGCTGCTGAAGGCAGTGGGCTGTTCTCCTTAAGAGCACCAGTCTGTGGACAGGCTGCTTAGGCTTTGCGGATTGCTGACTGTGTGATCTTGGGCAAGTCATAAGCTTTCTGTGCCTCGATTTTCTCATCTGTGCAGGGACGATAACAATAATACCTCGTAGGGTGGTTTTGGAGATGAATAGCAATATTTGTTACACAGTCATGCGTTGCTTAACAACGGGGATACATTCTGAGAAATGCCTGGTTAGGCGATTTTGTCAATGTGCGAACATCATAGAGTGTACTTACACAAACCTGGATGGTATAGCCTGCTGCACACCTAGGCTCTGTGGTACTAATCCCATGGGGCCACCGTCGTATATGCAATCCATCGTTGACTGAAACGTTGTTATGCGGCACGCGACTGTTGATGATGTTTTGGTGGCCGTGGCGATTACAGTAGACGAAACATTGTGCTAATCCAGTTACATCCATGCTGTCATTGAACCTTTAGGACAGGGAGGTAGGAAACAGGCACAGAAAGATTAAGCATCCTGCCCGCATTTATCCAGGACTGTGACTACAGAGCCCTCATGGGAGCACTCAACACAGGGCCTGGCCAAAAAAAAACAAAATTCTAGTGGCCTTTTCTCAGCTCTTATCTTATTTGACCTACTAGCAGCATTTGAATTCTCCCCCTCCTTGATCTCTTTTTTCATTTGGCTTCTAGAACAACACAGCGTCCTGGTTTTCATCCCACTCACTTGCCCTTCCTCCCCATGTCCTCTGTTGGTTCTTCCTGGTTCCCTAGCCTCTCAGTGATGGAGTACACCAGGACTCTGCCCTTATCTGTGCTCACTGCCCATGTGACCTCATGTTGTGTTGGGGCTGTACTCTAATGCCTCTCAAGTTTATATCTCTAGGTCACTGGTTCTCTACTGGGGGCGGTTTTGTCTCCCAGGAGACATTTGACAGCATGTGGAGATATTCTGTGTTGTCACACACTGGGGAGGCTGCTATTGGCATCTAGTGGGTGGAGGCGAGGGATGCTGCTCAACATCCCGCAGTGCACAGGATGGCCGCTACCAGAGAACATCCAGCTCAAGGTGTCAGTAGAGCCGAGAGTGAGAAATCCAGGTCTAGGCTGGACTGCCTCCCTGAGCTTCAGGCAGCCTACTCAGTATTTTACCTTGGGTGTATAATGGATCCCTCAAACTTAACATGTTCAAAAATGAGCTCTTGGGGCCAGCCCCGTGGCTTAGCGGTTAAGTGCGCGCGCTCTGCTACTGGCGGCCCGGGTTTGGATCCCGGGCGCGCACCGATGCACCGCTTGTCGGGCCGTGCTGAGGCCGCGTCCCACATACAGCAACTAGTAGGATGTGCAACTATGACATACAACTATCTACTGGGGCTTTGGGGAGAAAAAAGGAGGAGGATTGGCAATAGATGTTAACTCAGGGCTTATCTTCCTCAAAAAAAAAAGAAAGAAAAGAGCTCTAATCTCTGCTCCTCCCCATCCACACCCACTTCTCCAGCTGTCTTCCCCATGTCCTTCTAGTTGCTCAGGACAAGAACCTAGGAGTCCCTGGTGCCTCTCTTTCTCTCACACCCCATAGCCAGTCTCTCTGTAGATCTAGTGTCTAGAAAAGAGTCTGTCAGTAGAAAAGATGCTCAATAGATGTCTGTTGATTGAAGGAACAGTCAGCTCTCATATGTTGGCCGTTATTATTAACGATTGTTATTCATGAATTAATTATTGATAGAGGTTTTCTTCTTTCCCCCACCCTTCCGCCCCTCCTCGTCCCCCAGAGGCGCCAGTGGCTGCAGGAGGCCATGTCTGCCGCCTTCCGGGGCCAGAGGGAGGAGGTGGAGCAGATGAAGAACTGCCTCCGAGTGCTGTCCCAGCCCACGCCCGCCTCGGCCAGCGAGGCTGAACTGGCTGCCGACCAGCAGGACCGCGAGAGGGCCCTGGAGCTGCTGGCCGACCTGTGTGAAAACATGGACAACGCAGCGGGTACACCGGGCCCGCCCCAGCGCACCGCCCAGTTGCCAGGGCCCTGCCCCTTCTGCCTCCTGGTCTCCCTTCTGTCTCTTGCCCCCTCCTCAGCCCCGTGTCCTGCTGCGGCTCAGCCCTTGTCCTTTGTCTCAGGGACCACGCTGCCGGCCTGCTCCCCAACCTCCAGCCTCCGCCTCTCCAGTCTGGCTCCAACTCAGGCCCCAGATGGGACTTCTCTGTCCCTCCCTGCTTTGGCCCCTTGCCACCAGGAGCAGTGATGGCACCTGCTCTCACCCCACACAGCCAGCCTGGCAGCAGGTTCAGTCCACTACCTCCCTGATAACTGGCCATTTTGCCCTCGTCAGCTGGGAGTCCACCATCATTCCCTAGAACATGAGAGAGGAGGTGGTTCTGGGCAGAGTGGTCAGAGAAGGCAACATTTGATCAGAGACTGGAAGTGAGGGCATGAGTTGTGGGACTGGCTCTGGAAAAAACATTCCAGGCAAAGGGAACGGCCAGTGCAAAGGCCCTGAGGTCGGAATGTGCCTGGCGTGTGCAGGAACAGCAGTGAGGCCAGCACGGCAGAGTGGAGAGAGGGATGAGGGGTAGGAAGTGATGCTGGGCGTGCAGGGCTTACAGGCCGAGGTAGGCGCGGTGAGTTTTATTCCAAATGCTGTGGAGCCCATAGAAGGATGAGACCTCACTTCCATTTGGAGGGGCGTGGTGTAGTCATTGAGGGCTGGATTTGTCTATTCTGGAGGTCTCATGTAAATGGAATCATAGACTATGTGACTGGCTTCCTTCACCGAGTGTGACATTTTCAAGGTTCTTCCATGTTGTAGCCTGTACTGGAACTCGATCCCTTTCTGTGGCTGGCTAATACTCCTCTGTGTGGCTAGTCCACATGCTGTATCCGTTCATCAGCTGCTGGGCGTTTGGGTCATTTCCCCCTTTGGTTATCGTGAATAATGCTGCTGTGAACCTTGGTGTGCAAATATCTGCTCGAGTCCCTACTTTCCATGCTTTTGGATATACATGTCGGCGTGGTCACATGGTGACTCTGTGTTTAACTTTTTGAGGAACCGCCAAGCTCACCAGTACTGCTTTATTTACAAAACAGGCAATGGGCTGTCCTTTGCTCACCTCTGGTCTTGTGTGTGCTTCTTCCACAAGGGATGTTCTGATTGTCACAAAGACTGGGGGTCAGTAATGGCATTTAGTGGGCTGGAGCCTGGGACCCTGACCCCCTAAATGCTGACATTGTTGAGACATACCGGCCTTGGAGGGGCCCCCGGTTGGGTGCTGGGAGAGAGCCAGCACTCGGAGGTAGGTCACCTGGGAGCCGGCCGCCCGTCCAGCCTCACGTGGTGTATTAGTCCATGCGTTTGGGCTGTCAAGCAATGCACCACAGGCTGGGAGCCTTAAACAACAGAAATCTATTCTCTCACAGTCTTGGAGGCTGGAAGTCCGAGATCAAGGTGTTGGTAGAGTTGGTTTCTTCTTCTTTTTTTTTTTTGTGAGGATATCAGCCCTGTGCTAACATCTGCCAATCCTCCTCTTTTTTGCTGAGGAAGACTGGCCCTGGGCTAACATCCGTGCCCATCTTCCTCCACTTTATATGAGACGCCGCCACAGCATGGCCTGACAAGCAGTGCGTTGGTGCGCGCCCGGGATGTGAACCGGCGGACCCCGGGCTGCCGCAGTGGAGCGTGCACACTTAACCACTTGCGCCACCGGGCCGGCCCCGAGTTGGTTTCTTCTGAGGCTTCCCTCCTTGGCTTGTAGATAGGGGTCTTCTTCCTGTGTCCTTGCGTGGTCTTCCCTCTGTGTCTGTGTCCTAATCTCCTCTTCTTATGAGGCACCAGTCATACTGGATTCGGGCCCATCCTGTGACATATTTCACCTTACCCACCTCTTTAAAGGCCCTCTCTCCAAATGCAGTCACATTCTGAGGCGGGGGGTTAGGGCTTCAACATGTGAATTTGGGGGGGACATAGCTCTGCCGTGACATCAGGCCTCCCTCCTCCCGTCTCTCCGGCACAGACTTTTGCCAGCTGTCGGGCATGCACCTGCTGGTGGGCCGGTACCTGGAGGCGGGGCCCGCGGGGCTGCGGTGGCGGGCGGCGCAGCTCATCGGCACGTGCAGCCAGAACGTGGCGGCCATCCAGGAACAGGTGCTGGGCCTCGGCGCCCTGCGCAAGCTGCTGCGGCTGCTGGACCGGGACTCCTGTGACACGGTGCGCGTCAAGGCCCTCTTCGCCATCTCCTGTGAGTATCCCGCGGGCTGCCTGGGAGGGGCACGGCTCCCCTGGCTGGGGGCAGAGGAGAGGGGCCTCATTTGTCCGTTTGTTCCCAGCACCTGTCGGGACTCTGTGCTGGGAACAGAGCAATGACCTTGCCAAACCCCCTGCTAGTCAGAGAGCCAGATCCTGCCTATGGAGGAACGCAGCTCAGCTTAAGTGCTCTACGCCCACCGGGGTTCTCAGCTTCGGCACTGTTGACATTTGGGGCCGGATCATTCCTTGTTTTAGGGGGGCCTCTCCATGGGGCTGCTTGAGTGTCCTCACAACCTGGCGGCTGGTGTCCCCCAGAGAGCGATCCAGGATGCCAGGCTGGAGCTCCAGGGACTGCAATGCCTTTTTTTTTTCAACTGATGTAAAATTCACATGGCCATTTGAAAGTGTGCATTCCAGTGCACTCATCTGTCTTTTTTTGGTGGGGGGTGACTGCAGGGCATGCCACTGTGTGGCAGCTACCATTTGGTAAGTTCTTAGAATGGCCAGCCTGGTGCTACAAGCCATTTGCAGGGCATGGTGTCCTGGCTCCTGCTTGACGTCACTGCGCCCCCTGCTCCACCCGTGAGGGCACGGAGGCTCGCAGAGGTTCCCCTGCCGGCCACCGCTCCTGTGTGCCTCTTCGTCTCCACAGAGAAAGGGTTTTGGAAAGATGCAGACCAAGAGAGGGTCAGATGGAGGAGTGTGAGACAGCTCAGAGGACGGGACGGGGTGGGGCGTTGGAGTGGGGAGGAGGGAGTCCCAGGGGGGATGCACGCCCTGCACCTCCCTTTGCTTAGCCTTCTTCAGGTAGACGCGTGGGCCTTGGCGATGACTTTGGCTTTTCACTGCGATGGCAGGAACCAAGGTGCATTTAAAGGGAACAAGGCGATGGAAGGCGGGAGGTTGGTTAGGACGTCACAGTGATAACCTAGGTGAGAGATAAACGGGGAGCGAAGCAGCTATTCTGAAACGGGGACGATTGTCCCTGCAGGGGACATCAGGCAATGTCTGGAGACACGTTTGCTTGTCACAAGTGGGGGTCTGGGGGCTACTGGCGTCTAGAAGTCGCAGGCCAGGGCTGCTGCTCAACATCCTACAGTGCACAGGGCCGCCCCCACCGCACAGAATGATCCGGCCCCAAATGTCAGCTGTGCCTGGTGGAGAGACCGTGGGGTAAAGGGAAGCGCTTGCTCCTGGATATGTCGTGAAGGGGAGTGAAGGGATGTGGAGGCTCGTCATGTCTTCTTCTCCCTGTTGGGTGTTCTTTTTTTTTTTTTTTAATTAAATAACATATTATTTAATCCTATATATCCAAAATATTATCATTTCAACCCATCATTAATATGGAATATTAATGAGATACTTTACACCTTTTTTCATGCTAAGTCTTGGAAACCTACTCTTAAAGCACATCTCAACTCAGACGCTGCATTTTTAGCGGTCAGCGTAAAGGGTAGTTCTGGTGAGGGGACAAAGTTGTGTCTAGTGGGAAAATATTTTAACACTGCTTCAGTTTTTATCTTCAGTTTAAATGAATTACACTCAAATGAGATTAATGACTCAGGGCCTCGGTCACACTTGCCACATGTCAGGTACTTAGCAGCTACGGGTTTCTCGTGGCTCCCGTCTGCCCTGGCCTAGAGCCTGCCCAAGAGCTGGCACCTCCTTGGAAGTGCATCCCGCAGGCCAGTTCTTATTCTGCTCAGAGGCCTTCCAGGATTCCCGTTGCCCTCAAGATGTAGCCTGGCTCTCTGGGCCTCAGTTTCCTCCTCTGTAAAATGGGATTTCTAGAGCACCTACCTCATAGAGTGGTCACGAGGATTAAAAAATGATAATGCGGACGGCCCCGTGGCTTAGCGGTTAGGTGCGTGCGCTCTGCTGCTGGTGGCCTGGGTTCGGATCCCGGACGTGCACCAACGCACCGCTTCTCTGGCCATGCTGAGGCTGCGTCCCACATACAGCGACTAGAAGGATGTGCAGCTATGACATACAACTATCTACTGGCGCTTTGGGGGAAAAAAAATAAATAAAATTATAAAAAAAAAACAAAACAAAACCCGATAATGCTTCTGTCAGTGGATGAATGGATAAACAAAATGTGGCATATCCAGACAATAGGATACATTCAGCCATAAAAAGGAGTGAAGTGCTGATTCATGCTGTAACATGGATGAACCTTGAAGACAATTTGCTGAATGAAAGAAGCCAGACACAAAAGACTACATAGTGTATGATTCCATTTATATGGGATGTCCAGAATAGGCAAATCCGTAGATATAGAAAGCAGACTAGTGGTTGCCAGTGTGGGGAGGGATTGCTAATGGGTATGGAGCTTCTTTTGGGAGTGATGAAAATGTTCTAGAGTTAGGTAGTGGTGATGGCCGGACAACTTTGTGAATATACTAAACACCACTGAGTTGTATACTTTAAAAGGGTGAATTGTACGGACTATGAATTACATCTCAATAAAACATACTTAAGAAGAGATAATGTTGTGAAGTGTAGGCCCATAGAAATCAATGATGATGATGGTAACGTTGATGATGGTGATGGCGATGACAGTGGTGATGGTGATAGTGGTGCTGGTGATCGTGGTGATGGTGATGACAGTGGTGATGGTGACAGTGGTGCTGGTGATGACAGTGGTGATGGTGATGACAGTGGTGATGGTGATGGTGATGTCGGTGGTGGTGGTGATGGTGGTGGTGACAGTGGTGGTGATGGTGATGACAGTGGTGATGGTGATGTCGGTGGTGGTGACGGTGGTGGTGGTTTTGATGATGGTGACGATGATGATGGTGGTGGTGGTAGTGGTGACTGTGACCTTGAGGCCCCACCCTCTCCCTCTTCCCAGGCCTGGTTCGAGAGCAGGAGGCCGGGCTGTTGCAGTTCCTCCGCCTGGATGGCTTCTCCGTGTTGATGCGGGCTATGCAGCAGCAGGTGCAAAAGCTCAAAGTTAAATCAGCGTTCCTGCTGCAGAACCTGCTGGTGGGCCACCCTGAACACAAAGGTGGGGCAGCCAGGGCAGAGGGAGGGCGCAGGTTGTGGGGAGGTTCCCAAGGGAGGGCAGGAGGGAGAGGGGCGGGAGAGTGCACAGGGGAGGGGTGGGACCGCGCCTCTGACCCCCAAGGCACTTCCCCCAGGAACCCTGTGCTCCATGGGGATGGTCCAGCAGCTGGTGGCCCTCATCCGGACAGAACACAGCCCTTTCCACGAGCACGTGCTGGGAGCCCTGTGCAGGTGCGCTGGGCCAAGAGGAGAGGCCTTCCTCGTGGGGATGGAGGGTTTAGGGTCAGAGAGGAGCAGGAGTCATGGTGCTGGCCCTCCCTTAGCCTCAGTTTCCTCACCTGTAGGGGCTGACACAGCAGCCTGGGGTGGAGGGGAGAGTCTTTCTTACATGCCACTGCCCCACACACAGTACGAGCAGATTAGTGTCTCAAAAATGGACAGAATGGAGCAGCCAAGCCAGCGGGCAGCAGCTCTCGCGTGTGGAGTCGGCTCCAGGCCAGGCACTGTGCTAAGTGCGCTGTTTTCTACAAGTCTCATCTTAGTCCCTGGGGCGGGGTGGGGGCAGTAGTGAGGTCCATCTTGCAGATGGGGAAACTGAGGCCCAGCACGGGGAAGCGACTTGCCCAGGCTCCCGTGGGAGCACTGGGGGGTGGGCCTGTGCAGAGGGAGGTTCCAAGGACTGCTCTTCTCTCCCTGCAGCCTGGTGACAGACTTTCCCCAGGGCGTGCGGGAGTGCCGGGAGCCCGAGCTGGGCCTGGAGGAGCTCCTCCGCCACCGCTGCCAGCTGCTGCAGCAGCACGAGGAGTACCAGGTACAGGCTGGCAGGGGCCCTGGCTGAGGGGACCCAGCCGGGGCTCAGCGGGAGGGACCAGCCCTGTCATCCTTGCCATTGGGGCCTCTGTGGTCTATTCGTCCATGCTTTCGTTTACATTATCTTTTTATTCGTGTGTTTCTCTAGTCATCCATTCAGCAGACAGTTACTGCCCCTCCCATGCGCCTCGTGTTGTGTTAGGACAGCAGGGAGAACGTGGAGCTTGGAGTTTCTTAAAGTGCTAACACATTAATTTATTATCCACATTACTTAATATAATTGTCTACATCATATCATTCAAATAGTTAAATATTTATTAGGTTGATAAATAATAAGTAAATGATAAATAGCCACCAATTAAATATTTAAATAGAAAGTAACAAATACATGATAAATAACAGATATTTAATTAGATAATAAGTAACGAGTGGTATATAACTCACTACATGGTTAAATAGATAAGTAAGTAAATGATAAATAATAACTCGTTAGGTATTAGATATTAAGTAACAAATAAGTGATAAATAACTCAGATATTTAATTAAATAGATGAGTATCAAATAAGTGATAAAGAGCAACTAATTATTCAGATAATTATTTAATTATTAAATGATTCTGTGATTTAGGTAACTGATCATTAAGTAGTTTACTCACTTGTTGAAGTACCGCCCAGATGGTGCTGCTTCAGCAAAGCTGAGCGCAGTGAATGTGCCGCCCTCCTGGGCCGTCCGTCCCAGGAGTCCATTCCTCCGTGGACACCGTCAAGCGTTTACAAAGGGGTGCTGGACGCTGGGTGCGAGGAGCAGGGGTGACCAGGAGAGGCTCTATGCCCACCCCCGGGTGCTTGCCCTGTGCCCTTGTCATAGGAACCCATGGAGATATGTGCCTGCAGGCTGTGGGGCAGGGGAGCCCGGGACCTGGCCTGGCCTGGGGCTTCAGCTGGGGAGCATGTCAGTGATTGCTTGATGCATTTGTGCCTTTGTCCCCTGAGCCTCTGGTGGGCCAGACCCTGGCACCAGACCCGTGAGGACCAACCTGGTAAGGGAGGCCTCATGTGAACTGACCAACACTCCTATTTTCTTTTTTTCTTTTTTGTGAGGAAGATCAGCCCTGAGCTAACATCCATGCTAATCCTCCTCTTTTTGCTGAGGAAGACTGGCTCTGAGCTAACTTCTATTGCCAATCCTCCTCCTTTTTTCCCCCAAAGCCCCAGTAGATAACTGTATGTCATAGTTGCACATCCTTCTAGTTGCTGTATGTGGGACGCGGCCTCAACATGGCTGGAGAAGCGGTGAGTCGGTGCATGCCCGGGATCCGAACCCGGGCCACCGGCAGTGGAGCGCGCGCACTTAACTGCGAAGCCATGGGGCTGGCCCTCCTATTTTCTTTTCAAAAAAATTTTAACAGCTTTATTGAGGTATAGTTGACGTAATAAACTGCACATGTTGAAAGTGTGCAACGTGAGAAGTTGTGACACACGTACACACCCGTGGAAACCTTTGTTCTTCCATCCCTCCATTTGTTAGGGGCGGGTGCCTGACCTGGACGCTGGGGATTTGATGAGGAGCAAAGGGATACAGACTTGGTTCTCATGGGGTTCATACGGTGACAGATACACACATAAACAAACACACACACATATGCATTTACAAATACACACATACATATCTAGTGTGTGTGTGTATGTATATGCATGTATAATATAGGTAATATGTGTTTATTTATTTATTTATTTTTGTGAGGGAGATTAGCCCTGAGCTAACATCTGTTGCCAATCCTCCTCTTTTTGCTGAGGAAGATTGGCCCTGGGCTAACATCTGTGCCCACCTTCCTCTACTTTATATGTGGGATGCCTGCCACAGCATGGCTTGATGAACAGTGTGTAGGTCTGCACCCGGGATCTCAACCTGCGAACCCTGGGCTGCCGAAGTGGAGCATGTGAACCTAACCACTATGCAACCGGGCCAGCCCCAATATATATATATATGTAGAGTTTAACATACACTGTTTATAATATGACATCAGGGAGTTAGAACTCCCATGAAGAAAAATTAAACTGGTGAGAGGATAGCGAGTGCTGGGCAGTGATATTCTAGGTAGGGTTGTGTATTAGTTTCCTGTGGCAGCTGTGACAGATTACCACAAACTGGGTGGCTTAACACAGAAATTTATTCGCTCACAGTTCTGGGGACTAGAAGTCTGAAGTCAACGTGTCAGCAGGGCCGTGCTCTCTCTGAAGTGCTTCCCTCTAGGGAAGAATCCTTCCTTGCCTCTTCCAGTTTCTAGTAGTTGCTGGTAGCCCTTGGTGTCCTTGGCTTATAGATGCATCACTCCAGTCTCTGCCTCCATCATCACGCGGCCGTCTCCCCTGTGTGTCTGTGTCTTGGAAATCTTTCCAGATGTGTAAATAGAGGTCTGCTTTAATTCCAGTGTAATTCAGTAATACAATTGCATAGTATTCTGTAAGGTGACTATATCATGATTTAGCCAGTCCTCTTTTTTAGGTATTTTTGTGGGCACTGGGTAAATTAAATTTTACCGATGCTTTTTGAATAGGTCCCATAGTCACGTGGTTCAAAATTCAAGGTGCACAGGAGGGTAAACAGTGAAGTCTCCCTCCTACCCCTGTCCCTAGCCACCTAGTACCTCTCCCAGTTCCTCCTGTGGCCTTCCTGAGATATTCTGTGCACAAAGAAGCAAATGTGCATATAAATTCTTTTCCTCATCCTCTCTCCATTTTGTGCCAAATCAGTGACCACTGTTCTGCTCCCTTTCACAACATCCCCGGGAGGAGTGCGCTGCGTATGGGAGCCCATGGCTCTTTCCTCTTTCGTTTTGTAGCTGTATGGTAGGGATCGTCTCTTTCCTGTAACTGCCCCTCTTGATTGACATGCAGGTTGCTTCCACTCTCTCGCTACCACCAACTCTGCTAAAAGAATAACCTTTTACATATGTTGCTTATACTGTGCGTGTGTCTGTAGAACGATTTCTAGAAAGGGAAACGCTGGGTTAAAGGAGGTTAAAGGTGAGGTTACAGGGTTAACCTATGGTCCTTACCTATGGCCAAGTTGCTCTCTATAGAGGTTGAACCGGTGGACACTCCAGCCACAAGGGTGCCCACCTTCCCACATCCTGGCCAGGACAGGGTGGCTCAACCATTTGACCTTTTTTCAAGCTGATTGGTGAAAAGTAGTCTGATCCAGTTTACATTTGCATTTCTCCCCTGAGTGAAGTTGGACATCTGTTTCCTTTCTTGTGAACCACTCATTCATATCCTTTGCCTATTTATCTATGGGGTGGTGGTTTTTGCAGTTGATTCATTACAGCTCTTGAAGTATTAAGTATGTTAGCCCTTTGTGATGAGTCACAGATATGTTTCACCCCAAATTGTTCTTATTCTTTCATTTCTGTTCCTGGCATCTTTTTGCCATGCAGATACCTTTTATGTTTATGTGGTCCAACCTATGAGTGCTCCATTCTTGGTTTCTGGGGTTTGTATCTGCGGAAAGGGTTTTAAAGAGGGATTAGTAGGGTTCGGTCATATCTGGGAGTTAGAAAGAGCCCAAGGGGGCTGATGTGAGGACAGACCAGTGGAGTGAGACAGGAGGCTGGGAGACCCTGGATTCAATAGTCCAGACACAGTGAGAAGAGAAACAGTGAGTCATGGAACTGAGCAGAGGTCACAGAACCCTGGGTGGCTTCTGGGGGCCGGGGTCTGGGGAGGCGTGGGTGGGCAGCTGGGAGGGAAGAGGAGCCATCTGTGAGTGCAGATTGTGCTGGAGGTAGGGGCCGGCTTCTGCACTCAGGGCTCCCGCTCTCATCCCCCCCCCCCCCCCCCCCCCCCGCCCCAATGCAGGAGGAGCTGGAGTTCTGTGAAAAGCTGCTACAGACCTGTTTCTCCAGCCCAGCAGACGACAGCATGGATCGGTGAAACCTGGTGGCTTCTCATCCCCTTTCTGTGGGAATCCCAGGCCTCTTGCCTCCCTCCCACCCACGAGGCCTTCTCCCAAGGGAGAGCAGGGCCTTGTTGGTGCTGGCCTGGGGCGTGCCAGCCCGTCGCTGCTCAGACCCCTAGGGAGACGCTGAGAAAGGCGCCGGCTCCTTGGACCCCACCTCTCACTCCCCTCCCCCTTCTCGTGTCCACGCTCTTCCAATAAAGGTGTTTCTCCTCCTCCACCTCCTTCACTGCCACCTTTGTCACTTCCCCTGGAGGGTGCCTTGGGAGGGGAGGAGGGGCCCGATCTTAGGGGACCTGGTGAGCCACGGAGGGGACGGCAGCCCAAGAAACCTGGGAATAATAAAAGTGTTGCTCTCTAAAATCCAGAGCCATCGTCTCCTTTCATTTTCCCAGCGTCTCTTAAGAGGGAGTGCAGAGGACACTCGTCCTTCTGTTTGGCCACCCATTGTCTCTGGTTTCTCCTCTGGTTTGACGAATCCCTACAGGAGACGCCCGCCGACCCCAATGTGGAAGCCACGTTCTTTCCCAGCATCCTTTGCAGCGGTGCATCACGTGACTTCAGCCCCACCAATCACAGCCCGCTGCGCGGCCTGCCGGGGAGCCAATGCCAGAGAGGCCGGAGGGCGTGATGGAGGCCGCTCCGTGTGCCCAGGTCCGGCCTCTGGTGGGGCGTGGGCTTCGCTCCCTACTGCCAAGCACCGAGCCTTCTCTCCAGCCTTCTCAGAGATTGGGGGGCGGGGGGGGGCTGACAGGGGAGCGGGGAAAAGGGACGGACTGCCTCCCCTCCTTTAGTAAATTTCTGTTCAGTTTAGCTAAAGGAGGTTTTGTCGTTTACAACCAGGAGTCCTGACTGGTGCCATTTTCCAGACGAGGAAGCTGAGCCCCGATGGTTAATCCGTGGGCAGGTTCACACAGCCACGATTCAGACCTGGGCTAATTCCAAAGCCGTGCTCCTCCTCCCGGTTCCCTGGGTTCCTAGCCCCATTTGATGCCAGACTAATTCCTCTCGTGTGGAATTTACTTGTACTCTTCGGATTTTGGAGGGACAAATTATTTTCACCCCTCTTCCCAAATTCAGAATAAATCGAAAGGTAGCTACAGGATCCGAGAATTGGAGATCAAATATTACCTTTATTACTATTAGAGCCAATCACAGAAAGTGGCTTTAGTCTTGCTGCTACTTCACCCTGGCGTTAGACGTGCTTGCCCGCCTGGTGGCAGGCAGCAGTGGGCAAGCAAAGGTGTCCCCTTGGGTGCAGGGAGCAGGCCAGACACTGGGCAGGCTGGCTCCAAGAGGAGGGAGACCTGGAAGGCTGAGCCATGATGCCCATCCAATCCGGTGAATCATTCCTCTGCCCCTGGAAGGGGTGGAGAGGCCAGGAGAGAGACAGTACGCAATAGAAGTTCCTCCATATGGAAATGTGAACAGTGGGGGAATGAGCGTTCCCACTATACACTTGAAGAGGCCCCTTCAATTCTAAGACAAATAACAGCATTGTCTACCTGTGAGTTCTGACAGGCTGGAGACCCAGCCTTCAGCCCTTAAAACCCCTGCCGCTTCCCAGGTTCTTGCAGACTGACTTCATCAGCTACTCAGGTTCCATTTGGTGGTTGAATATGGCCACACACACACACCCTGCCCCCCGCCCCCCAGTTCCTGAGCATACGTGTTAAAACAGTGTGGCAACAATCAGACTGGAAAAACAGCAAGCCAAATGCTGGGTAAAAGACAAAAGATGTAGGAGAAAAGATGACTCAAGGAACAGAAGGAAATGCCTCACAATTGCTTCAAGCTGTACAACAGGAACCGAGGTCCATTTTAAAACAAGACCTCAAAGAGGAAAAGGTAAGATTGGCAAATCTAAGGAAACAAATTGAGGACTGTGCCAAATTAGATGGTTCAGCAAATATTCATTCTCTTCCATTCCAGCTTCGTGAGAGAAGTACACTTTCCCACCCCATGGCGGGTGGAGTGCAGGTGCCTGCCCCATGACTTGGGGCTTGACCATGTGACTTGCTTCTACCAATGATGGTGGCAGATGAGAGGTGACCTGTGACTTGAAATGTGCTAACAGTTGGGCTTGATCTCTTGTGCTTCTGCCTTCCCTTATGAGATGGTGCCCTCAGGAGCCCACTGGTTCCAGATTATAAGAGACGTGAGGAGTGGGAACAGCCTTGCTGACCTTCACACCTGCAATTCCAAACCATGAACATGATACATGCCACCAAGGCTGTGGTTGTTTGTCACAAAGCAGTAGCTAACGGACACAAGGACCAAAAACCATCATATGCAACAAATACACTGGAAATAGCAAGGACCAGGAGAGACACGGCTGAAAAATGAAATTATTGACGTGGTAACCAGTGAATGCAGGTGGAAATGACAAAGATGAGAGCAATTAGAAGCTAACAGATGTGAAGGACAAATGCATAATTGGCTTCCTTGAAACAGAGGACAACCAACCAGAACCTGAAAATGTACTCAAACACATGATTCAATAAAATGTCCCTGAAATGAAAAAGGTAAATCTGCAGGTTAAAAAAAAAGTAAAAGTTGAGTCCTTACACACATTTACTCAACTTATCCTTACAGTGGGCCTGTAACCTGGTGCAAGTTGGGGAAACTGAGGCTCAGAAAAAGATGAGACCTTAATGCATAGTGATACAAGGTCTAGGAGGATCCTTCCAGTCGATGTTGTTAGAGGATGCTTTGTTAGAGGACACTGGCAACAGTAAAGCCACGGCCTGGTCAACCTAGAGGTGGGACTGAAGTCCGCTTGAAGCACAGAGAAGGCGTCGAGAGAAAACCGGGCGAGACAGAAGCGCTTGGCCTTGGCTGGAGAGAAAACCCGGGATGGATTCCCCAGGAGCTCGACCTTGGAGCCAAAGCAGGAATATGATTGGAGGAGACAGAAGAGCGCGTGGATTTCTAAAAGGAGCGAGCGGGAAGAGAAATCCTGGAGCAGGATTTTTCTCTGGACTTTGGAACGGAGTCGCAAGAGAAATGCCACCGGGTGTGCAGCAGCGCCTGCGCATTGAGTTGTCTGGGTTTATTCGGGGAGAAATGGTTGGAGCAAACTGGCGCAAGCGCATCTGCAACGGAGGTGTTCTGGCTGGGCGGGGTCGAGAGCGGCTGTGCCCAGCGCGCACGCGCACTGCAGGATCCGGGCGCGCGGCCTCCGGGCGGTTGCACACCGAGACGGCGGCGGGAGGGCGGGGCCTCCTGCGTGCCCCTGCGCTAGGGGGATTGTGGGATAGTGGCGGACGGAGCCGGGCGTCGGAGGCCCTGAAGAGGACTGGAAAGCCCGGAGACCTCTCCGGTTTGGGGAAGGGGAGGTGGAGGAAGTGGGCCTCGACTTCCGTCGGCCGCTGCTCAGCATTGCGGCCTGTTCGGACTGCGGAGGACGACGTCTTCCCCGACCGGCGTTTGCTTTCCTGCGGGCTCTGGGCCGGGCCGGGAAAACCGCGGCGACTTCCCCGCTGAGGGCCTGCGCGGGCCTCGCGACCCTGCTAGCCTCCTCCGGCCCCCCAGTCGCGGCTCGCGCCCACCTCGCCGGCGGCCCCGGACCCACCCCCGTCCCAGCCGGCGCCGACCCCTGACACCTGGAACTCGGCTTGCGAGGGCCCCCCTAGCCCCGAGGGCGCGTGCGCGAGCCCCGGCCCGGCCGCCTGCGCGAGTCTCCGCCGCGGCCCCCCGCCCCCACATACCGGGCCTCGGAGCAGGGGCCGCAGGGGCCGGAGCCGCCGGCGGCGGGGCGGGGGGGGCGCCCCGATGAGCCCCGAGTGCGAGGAGCCGCCGCCCCCCCGCGCAGGTGAGCCGGCCGCCCGGGACCCTCCGCCCGTCCAGGCATCCTCAGTCCCCGCTCCGCCCGCCCTCCTGCGCCCAGCTTAGGTACCCCCGAATCTGCTCAGCCCTTTGTCCTTTGGGCCCTTCACTACTTCTTGGGCATTCCCCTCCTCCAGTCTCTTCCTCCTCCGCCCCTAAGTCTTCTAGTCTCTCCCCTCAGCCCCCCAAGTCTCTCAGTCTCTGCCCCTCGGCCCCCCAGGTCTCTTAGTCTCTGCCCCTCGACCCCCCAGGTCTGTTAGTCTCTGCTCCTCGGCCCCCCAAATCTCCTAGCCTCTGCCCCTAGGCCTCCACCTACCCAGCCAACGTTCCCCAGTCTTCTCCCTTTGACCCCTGCACCTCCATTTTCCCCACCTTGGGACTCAACCCCACTCTTTTCTCCCCTGGCCACTCTCTCTCAGACAGCCTCCTCTTTTCCTCCTCAGCCCCTTCCCCTTGGACACCCCCTTGCCCCTCTTTCCCTGTCGCCGGCTGTCTAGACCCCAGCTTCTTGGGGACTCGCACCCTTGGTCAGGACGACTGGATAGTGGGCCTTCCCCTTCCCTTGACCGTGGCTCCCCCACCCCGTGTCTCTGGCCTCTTGTGAGGGGGGCCTTGAGAGCCAGCCCTCTGGAACAGCCGCCACTGGATCCCACTGCTGTGAGATGAGCCTGCTGAGGGCAGGGCAGGGAGCCTGCTGCTGGGTGTGAGGGAGGGGGACCCGCCTCTGCCCTGTCCTGGGGAGACAGAGGCAGAGGGACAGTCACAATTACTGGTGTTGTGATAGAGGTAACTCAGGGCACCACAGGAGGCCACAGCCGAGGGACTGGTGAGACTGGCTCAGCGGGTGGCTTTTTCTGTCTAGGAAGGATGAGTAGGAGTTGACAGATGGAGAGTGGGAAGAAGGGCCTTCCGGGTGGAAGGAACAGCACGTGCAAATACGTGAAGGTCTGTGCGCTGGCGTGCAGATGTGTCGGGAGGGAGTGGGGCATGACACCTGCCGGGGCTGCCTGTCCGGGCCCTTGAATGTGACCTTCTGGTGAGGGTCTTCCTTGCTTGCTCTTTTGCACACCTGTACGTCTGTGCTGAGGATGCAGATGTTACCATTAACCAGAAAGGCAGGATGTTTCTGGAAAGGAAGATGTGTTGTCAGGTGTGGTACGGGGTTCAGAGTTGTCAAGAAACTTCAGTGGGGTGTAAAGTGGCACTGACATCACTGCTCTCTGCACAGGGTGGCTCTGGGGACCTGTGCGCTGTTGGCAGAAGTCTGTAGCAGAATGCAAGGCACAGGACGTGCTCCAGGATCAGTAGCTTCTAGGATTATTATTTGGTTTGGGGTGGTCTCCTGCAGTGCGTTTTCAGCTGGGGGTGCATGTGTCCCCCAGGGTTCCTTTGGCAATGGCGGGAGACAGTTTCAGTTGTCACAGCTGGGAGGTGCTACTGGCATCTGGTGGGTGGAGGCCAGGGATGCTGCTCCACATCCTGCAGTGCACAGGACGGCCCCCACTGCAGAGGGTGACCCGGCCCCAAATGTCACTAGTGCCGTCTGGAGAAGCCTTGCTCTCTCGCTTGGGTATTATCTGTACTTTTGGATTATCTGCTCTGTTGCCATCCGTGGGGGGCTGTGTATTCTGAGTTGTGTGTTTTGATTTACTTTTGTGTTTTTGTTGGGTCATCTTGTGTGTTTCTGTTAGAGGAGAACCTACTCATTCCCCCAAAAAACTTTTTTTCATGATCTCTGGCCAAGTGACCTTAGCAGGTCACCTTCTCTCTCTGGACTTCAGTTTTCATTAATTCAACAAGTACCTCTAGCTGTGGGCCTGGCCTGGTGCTGAGTCCTGGGAAATTGGCATCTTCTGGGGGAGACAGGTGATTGAACAGGCAGAGCCTGTCACACAGCCCTCAGGTGCTGTCGTAGGTTGACCACGGAAGCCAGGGAAGCGTGGAGCAGGCCCTGAACACAGTCAGGGGAGGCTTCCTGGAGGAAGTGGTGTCTGCGCTGAAGCCTGAAGGACCCACGAGGAGCTAGTGAGGCTCAGAGAGCTGGAGGGAAGGCAGAGGGAGCAGCTGAGCCAGGGCAGAGGCGAGGGCGCGTCCAGCAGTCAGGTGTGGCGGGAGTGTTGGGCGCCATGCGGGTTGCAGCAGGAGAAGAGGTGAGAGGCCGGGGAGCCTTGGAGAGAATGAGAAGCCTTCCTGTCGCACCCGGCTCTCAGGCAGGCTCGGCCCTGGGGGTGGGGACGTGCCCTCCTTTCCGGGCCAAGCATGGTTTTCCCTTTGAACCCCGGTTTACAGTAGCTGTGAGGTGTCTCAGGTGAGGAGACTGAGGCTGTGTGGGTTAGGTCCCTGCTCGAAGGCCACGGAGATTGACGTTTGGAGAGACGAGGTTGGCCCCCAGCCTTTCTGACTCTGGATCACCCTGTAACACTTGCTCTGCTCCTCTCTGTTTTCCAAGGGCTGTTTCAAAATCTATGCCTTGTTCTTTTCCTTTTTTTCCTTTGAACCAGTGACCCATCCAGAAGAGGGTCCTGATGTGACCTCTCGGCCCCTCCTCAGTCCTTGGCCAACTGTCCCCAGTCTCTCCTATTTCCTAATTACTCCATCCTCTGGGGTTGGACCAGACTGCCACCTCCCCTGGGAGGTGTGCTCTGGGGTCAGAGGGGGTGGCGCCTAGGGTATCCCCTCACTGGGGACCCCCTCAGGCTTTCCCGAGCCATGGGAAAGTCCCAGCTCATGGTCCTGTGTGGCCTTGGCTGGGTCTCTCTCCCTCTTTGGCCTCAGTGGCCCCTTCTCCCAAGTGAGCGTCCCGCTGCCTCCCTTGCTGGGTTCCACATCTGGCACGTACACCAGGTCCTGCTCGGAGGTTATGGGGTCGCCATTACCGTCATCCCATTCTTGGAATCGGAAGTCCCCCACCCCCTTTCCAGATTTGGCCGAGAACTGACAGTGGATTGGGGGAAGTTAGAGGAGGGTGGCCTCGCTGTCCTCTGACCCACCCTGCCCTGCAAGGGCCTGGGGGCTGGCCTGCGGGTAGTGGGTTCCCTCCCCTCCTAGGGCTCGCCTAGTCCATGTCTCATTAGAGCTGTTGTGGGCCGGTGATGGCTGAGGGTGGCAGCAGTCAGCAGGCCTGAGATGGCCTCTCCCAGTGCTGGCGCGTCTACCGAGCCTCAGGGCAGCTCAGGTGGCCGCCTCGGAGGCCCTCCCAGAGGCCTCTGCGCCCTTGACCTCCACTTCCGGGTGCTTTAGGGACAGGGCAGGCGAGGAAGGGGTGGCAGATAAAGGATCAGCCCACAGGCCCCCTGGCAGGCGGAGCTGTGTTTGGACAGACGGTGGCAGCAGCAGTAGCAGCAGTGACAGTGGTGGTGGCCTGCGGGAGCCTCAGTCGGACCCTGTCTGAGCCCAGGCAGGGGCAGGGGCTGGCAGGCTCCTGAGAGGGGCAGCTGGTATCGGAGGCCTGAGCACAACACGGCAAAGCAAGAAACCCGAGGCGATGGTGCAGAGCTGGCGCAGGGAGAGGTAGTTTTCTTTTTAATGGCTTCCTTTCTCATTTACAGTTTCCCCTTCTTCCGTTTGCAGCCGGAGTCATGGTTTTCAAACGGTCGCTAAAAACCAGTGGTAGTCACTTCCGTTTTCTTGAAGTTTGCTAAAAGTTGCAAAGGGTGGGGGCAGCGGGGTGCGTGGCGCCCGCCAGAGTATTTGAATGACCTGACTCACTCCGGCAAATGGGGAGTCTTCTGTTTTCAGTGCCGTCACCCCTGAGGTAGAGGCTGTTTCCATCCCTCCTGCTGCAAGTGTCCAGGCTTCTGCATGGCCGCGGGGACAGACAGGAAGGGGCCAGCACTTGCCAAGCCCCTGATGTGTCAGGACCGCCTGCCTCAACCCAGCTTCTTCTCACAGCACGGCCTTGCCCGGCGGGCTGTGCCCCTGTTTCACAGATGAGGACACGAGGCTCCCGGATGCCAAGTGCCAGGCCCAGGTTATGCTGTTAGAGAGTGAAAACGAAAGCCGCCTCTCCTGTCCAGTTCCCAGGGCTTCCAGCAAGTTCCGTTAAGTGGGAAGGTGGGGTTGATCATCAGGACGTGAGGCTGGAGTGAACTGCGAGTTTGTAGCCGGGGAAAGTTTATTTCTCTCTTTTCCTCTTTTTGTGTTTTCTTTTCCCAGTTTTCCTGTATCTGCATCTTCTGTGTAGGGCTTGAGCACTGTTTCTAGGGCGCCGACCAGCACTCGATTGCATCCGATCCTTGCAGCCTCCTCTGGTTTTCGGAGGAGTGACCTGAGGTTCTGAGAGTTTAAGGGGCTGCCTGGGTTCTGAGGCCCCTGGAGTTCACACCCCATGCAACCCAGCACCCTCCTGTCTTGTTCCGGCGGGGTGCCCCACCTCCCCCCTCAACCCCAGTTCTCTGGAAAGCCAGCTCTGGGAGGGAAGTGCGACCTGCTGTCTGAAGCAGGTGGGTAGGTTGTAGTGGAGGTGGAGGGTTGGGGGCTTTGGGGGTGGGGCCGTAGCTGCGCCCTCTAACCAGGTGCTTTGGGAGTGGGTGGGTGGCCTCAGCTGTGAGAATTTCCGCCTCTAGTCAGGAGAGCAGGGCGGGCAGAGTCCTGGCTCTGCCTCTTGGTGGCTGTGGCTCTGCCCCTGCTGGCCCCCATCTCCACGTCTGTGAGATGGGAGTAATAACAGTGCTTCACCTCCCCATCTTGATGTGGGTACATGGGTTCTCTGCAGGTGCAGGCTGGGCCCTGTCCCTACCCTGGCCCCTGCTTGGGGGGCCTCCTGAGCTCAGGACGTTGGTAGTGATTGTGGGGAGAGGGACTTGGGTGTGCTCCCCAGGGCAGAGCCTTCACGTGCGTCAGCGCTGGGCCAGCTGGCATCTCGTCAGCTCTGGTGACTTGGATGTAGAGCAGGGCCTGGGCCTGGCCCCGTCACAGCAGCTGGGGCAGCTTTGGTGATGTTTGTTTTTGTTGAGATGTAATTCGTATGCCGTACAATTCATCCATCTCAAGTGCACAATTCAGTGGTTTCTTGTATATTCACAGAGTTGTGCAACCATCACCACAGTGGATTTTTTTAGGTGAGATATAATTGACAAATAAAATTGTATACAATTGATTTCAGAACTTTTTTGGGGTTTTCTTAGAACATCCTTTTCCCAGAAGGAAACCCTGTACCCATTAGCAGTCACCACCCCCCGCCCCACACACACACACACACACACGTGTCCCCCAGCTCCTGAAAACCGCTAATCTGCTTTCTGTCTCTATGGAGTTGCCTCTTCTGGACAGTTTGTGTGAGTGGAGTCATACGTGTGGTTCTTGGTGACTGGCTTCATTCACTGACTTGGGCGGCCTTTTGACCTCTCTGTTCTCTTGCCCCCGAGGACAGTCTCCCATGTAGAAAGGGGTGGTGCTCTCACCCTGTGAAGCTTCTTCCTTGCTTCTCAGGACCCGGGTGGCGGCCGCCCCTGGAGATGATCTGGTCCAGGTCCGCCCAGCTCAGGAAACCCGCCTGCCCCACCCAGCCATCAGTGCCTCAGGGCTGGTGAGTCACCTTTGCCGTGCCTTAGTTTTCTCACCTGTGGCCTGGGCCCTGTCACACACCCGTCATCAAGTCAGGGAGGACCTGTGGAAACGTCCCTCGAGGAGGTAGGCTCCGGGCAAAGGTGGTGGTTGCCCGAGTGCAGGGGAGCGCTGTTTGATTTCCTTTTGAAGCAGTAGTCCTTCCATATAGGACATGCTCTCCGCCCCTGGTGCAGCCCGCTCTCTCCTTCCTCCCCTCCCCAGCCTGCCCTGGTGGGTCCCCCCATCTTGTGACTGTGGTTTAGGAGCCCGTAAGTATGGCTGGGTGGGACAGGGTGAGAGCGATTCCCTTTACTGATGCCCTGACGGGTGTGTCGACCTCCTGCATCTGAGGGGACTCTCTGAGGGGCGAGCTTCGTGGTTTGTAGGTGGGGGTGTCTTTCAGCTAGTGTTTCTGAGCACGTAAATTTCTGAGCGTGTGTCGTGTGCCAGATTCGGTGCTAGGTGCTGTCTCTGGGTGCTCACGGCAGCCTCGCGAGGAAGGTTCTTTCTGGGTTGTCCGTCGTCCAGTCAGGGCACGTGTGTCATTATGTGTGACAGTGTAAGTGCCAGGCAGGTCGGGAAGCATGTCACAGAGCCGCTGGGCGGAGGTGGGGCTGGGGGACTGCTTTGGCCCCTCTGGGAGGGAAACGCTTGGCAGGAGACTTGAAGGATGAGAAGGAGCCAGTTATGGGGACGTCCCAGGCAGGTGAGGCAGCAAGAGCAAAGTTGCTGAGGAGAACCCAGGCTTGGTGCATTCTGGAAACAGAAGGCCAGTGTGGCCAGAGCAGGTGAGGAACTGTGGTGTGAGAGAGGCTGGAGGAGCCAGCTCGCGTGCGCCTGTCGGCCAGGGCAGGGTGTAGAGGTGTTATTTGAGAGCAGTGGGAAGCCCTTGGGGTCCTGAGCACAGACATGGTGTGATTTTCATTTCAGCAAGCTCTGTCTGCTGCCTGTAGAATGGGATGTAGAGAGGCGCAGGGGAGGCTGGGAGAGACGATAGGCCTGGTCCAGGTGGTGGTCGTGCAGGTTGAGGAGGGGGGCCGGGTTTTAGTTATGTTTTGGAGGGAGGGTCTGCGGTGCCTGGGTCTGGACAGGGACTTGAGGAAGCCCCTGGATTTCTGGTGGCCCTCCCAACTGCTCAGTGTCACACAGCCGGTGAGTGATGGGCGGGGTGTGCTGGCTCAGCAGGCTGTGGGGAGCCCAGGCCCAGGTCTCCTCCCTGAGTTCAAAGGTGTCTACTGAGTAAGCGCTAGACGTGAAGCTTAGCATCCCACCAAGCCCCCCTGAGGACCAGGAAGGAGCCAGCCTCCAGCTGCCAGGAGGTGTCGGCCGGTGGTAGGGGAAGGCCGTAGCCAGGGCAGAGCCAGTGCTGGCACAGACTTGGGCCTGAGCCCGCCCGTTCGTTCTGTAAGGGTTTATGGGCCGGCTGGGCCCCGGTGAACAGGACGAGGCTCCCGCGCCCTGAGAATTTACTCTCCAGGGGCTCGGGTGCCAGCTCCACAGCTCGCCAGCCCCCAAACCTGGGGTTGGGCAGTTACCTTGGTGCACCTCAGTCTCCTCACTTGTAAATTGGGGCCAGCAGTGCCTTCCTTAGGGGGCTTGTGAGAGGAGGTTGAGATAATGGCTGTGCGTCCTGAGGATGGTGTTAGCGCCACAGCCCGCACGGTTTGTCGACATCGTGTATCTGGTATGTCGTCCAGGGAATGCACACCATTCTTGCAAATCCGGGAGGCCTAGACGTCCAGCGTGGTGCGGGGGGCATCAGCGTCGCGCAGGCACCTTCTCAGGCAGGGCTGCAGGCTGTGAAGGAGATGCAGCCCGGAACGGCAGACCTGGGACGATGTGGGCTGGAGCTCACTTGGGGCGAGGGTTGTACTGGGGGAGGCGGCCTGAGCTCTGCCAACACTGGAGGTCTGCCGAGGGGACTGGCGGTTGTGAGAGCCTGGGGCAGATTTGGCAGGACTGTGACAGTGCCGAGGGAACAGAAGGTCCTGGGGTGCGGGTGGGCTCGGCCAGAGTGGGGCTGGGGGGCGGGCAGGGCCCTTAGAGTCCTGAGTGCAGAGACCAGGGGAGCCACTGCAGGGCTTTGGCTGGAAACGAACAGGAGACGCTCAAGTTTGTGTTTTAGAAAAGCTGCCGGGGTGGGGGTGGGGTGGAGGGCTAAGGAGGCGAGTCCCTGTGTGCTGTGGTGCAGGACCACGTGAGGCCTGTGGGGGTGGGGGCTCTCGAGGGCCCTCTCTCAGGCCTGGTGTCTGCCCCGTCCACAGTCCTCTTTCCTCCTGGCTGTCCCCACGCACAGGGCTGTTCCTCCACTCCACCTTCAGGCGTGGTGGGCAGGGGCTCAGGAATAGGAGTCCCCTCAGGGTTGTTGTGGATGTAGAGCCGTTTGTTCTGGTCTGGGCTGGGAGGTCACCCTGGGGGCCGGGAGCATGAGTGAGGAGGCCGAGAGCATGAGTGAGGAGGCCAGTGAGGCTCCTGTGGAAGCTGGAGGCTGGACGGGAGAGTGAGGTGCCCAGGAGGGCATCCTGGCCTCTTGGTCTGTCCTCAGCGGCCTCTGCCTCAGGTGGTCTTCACGAGGCAGGTGATGAGTGTGAGCTCTGGTCAGCACCAGCGTGGTGCTGGGGAGCCCCCAACTTACCTGGGCGTGGGCTGCCTGTCATGTGATGGGGTGACAGACCTTCAGAAGGGGCCGTGAGTTCAGGGTCCGTGGACACAGCTCCGGTACATAGGATGCATGCCCGGAGTGGGGATGAGTGGCTTTGGGAGCCCAGTGGTGAGCACAGGGTGGGTCTCCATCCGGGTGGTCTGGACTGGGAGTGGCTGAGTCAGTGTGTGTCAGGGGCTTGGACCTGCTTGACGCCTTGAGAGTGCTCCACATGAGATGCTCCTGCTGCCGGTTAGCCACCTGTGCCAGGGTGGCTGAACCGCAGCGGGGCGTGCAGGGTCTCGAGTGCCAGCCAGGGCGCCACCCTCCAGGTGGTGAAGCTGACTTTGTCCTCCTCCCTGCCGAGACGGTTACCCTGTCTTGGTTCCTTTGGGCCCCGGTCAGTGGCTGTTCTGGGAGCCTCCCCTTTCCTCTTCCCTGTCCTGGGCACGGGGTGGGGAGAGGGGGGTTGGGATGTGTTTGTGTGTGTGTATGTAGCATCCAGGCAACGGCCACAGCCTGGAGACGGTGCTGGCTTCCCTCTCGTCCCTGCTCCCGCCCCACACCCTGCACGTGGCGTGGTGGTTTGCTGGGCTGGATGGCAGCCGCGCTGCCGGTCATGGGCATTTGAATTTCTTCAGCAAATACAGATTGAAGCGAGTGTGATGGCAGGGGTTCTAGGATGAGCACGGCTCTGGCCTCACCCCTGGAGGTCCCTGCCCAGGTGTGGGGACACGACCGTGGTGGCTCCGTGTGCAGCCTCAGAGCTCTCCCTAACAGGCCCTGTGTGTGGGCCACACCTGGGGGCTGAGGGGTGGGCCGGATAGTTGGCCTCAGGTGGGAAGTGACCCCTGGACCGCAGGGCAGCCCTTGCAGCTGTCAGGGTTGTCTGGGCCAGAGGCAGCTGGAAGTGGAGGGAGGAGGGCGGGCTGGAGGAGAAGTCTGGGCAGCCGTCTGAGCCCAGCGTGTGACACCCCCTGCCCGCAGGGCGCCATGTTTTGGAAGTTTGACCTGCACACGAGCTCGCACCTCGACACGCTGCTGGAGCGGGAGGACCTGAGCCTGCCCGAGCTGCTGGACGAGGAGGACGTGCTGCAGGAGTGCAAGGTCGTCAACCGCAAGCTGCTGGACTTCCTGCTGCAGCCACCGCACCTGCAGGCCATGGTGGCCTGGGTCACCCAGGAGCCACCGGCCAGTGGCGAGGAGCGGCTGCGCTACAAGTGAGCTCCCGCCCCTTCTGCCCCAGTGCCGCCCTCCGTGTGCCCACAGGGGCTGCCCTGACTCACCGCTGACGTCACGGACTCCGTGTGGGGACGGAAGCCAGGCAGGGACGGGCCCGGCCCCTGGGTGCAGACTCACAGCCTGCGCTCCAGACCGCTCACCATACAGCTTCTTAAAAACGTCTTTATTATGAGGCTTTCCCGACACACCTCACGGGGAGGGACGAGTGGGGTGACCCCGTGGACCCTTCACGGGGAGCAGCGCTTGGGCCAGCTTGTTGCGTTGGGCCCCACCCCCACCTCTACCCCCACCCCAACTTATTTTTCCTGGTGTTTTCTTCAGTTGGATTTTTGCTGATGTGACTGTAGAATCACATGCAGTTGTGAGAGAGAATACGGAGTTCCCTGTACACTCTGCGTGGTGTCCCCCAGTGGTGACATTTTGCAAAATATAGTATATACAGTGTCACAAGCAGGATAATACTGGTTATCCTGTGGGATGCCCGCAGGCCCTGGTGTGGTGTAAGGCAAATCCCCTGATTGCAGGCAGGCCATTTTACCTGTAATCCTCTTGTTAACTTTCCTTTCTGGAGCGTGAGCTGCGGGAGCACTGCCCCACCCCAGGTCCCCGGTGCCCAGCACGGGGCCATCGCAGAGGGTGTGGCCGGGGGCGGGGTAGGCCAGGGTCATAGGTGGCCATGTGCTCCCCTCTGCCTCTCTCCCGCCTGCCCTCCTTTGCCCCCTGCCCCCCAGTCACTCTGCTGGTGCTCAGGGCCCTGGGATGTGCTGGGAGGGAGGGTGCGCTCCAGGTGCTGGCGGCGGGGTGAGGTGGGCAAGGCTGGCAGGGCCCTGTTGGGGGCTCGATTGGAATCGTCTCCGTAACCGGGGCTTTTGTCTGCCCCGGTCTCTGCTGCCTTTCTCCGGCCCTGCACAGTCCATCACAGACACAGACTCCCGTCCTGTACCGATTCCCTGGTGCTGCCCCTGCCCAGCCCCCTGCACTCTGCAGGGTGCACACGCGGTCCTCAGCACACCCTGCGTCTCTGTCCCTGGAGGCCTTGGGCCAGACGGAGCGTGGGTGAAGCTGCTCCTCGGTTTGCCCTTTGTGATGGTGTGTGGCGGCTGCTCAGTGCAGGCCCGGCACGCAGTGGGGACCTCTGGCAGGGCCAGCGGAGTGTCCCCATGCCCTCCCCCACCAGTCCATCAGATACCCGACCTCACGCGTGTCCTCTCCCTCCTCTGCTCTGACCTCTGCCTGTCCGGCCTCTGTCGCCCGTCCACCCTCACTTGAGCACGTCTAGCGGCCCTGTGGACTGGGCTCACAGTAGCAGGGAGACGCTGAAGGAGCCTCCATTTTGACACCTGCACCCCGCAGCAGGGCAGGAGTCCCTGCCCTGCCCCGCCCCAAGGAACCCAGTTTCCAGGGAAGGAGGACACTCGGGGTCCCCTGCAGTTTACGGGGCAGGGATGGAGCAGGTTGTGGTCACCTGGGGTCCCGGGTGGCACACTGGGCAGAGCGGCCCCCGTTCTTTGGGCTGTCGGGCACCATGTGAGTGTGTGGAGGAGGGAGGGGTTGAGGTTGGATTTTAGACAGGTCACGGGCAGGAAGGGTGGGGGGAGCACACCAGGACAGACTCGAGGGGCGGAGGAGGAGCTGGGGAGGTGGAGAGAAGGTTGTTGCTGAGGGGTCGGCCCTGGCTCAGGACGTTGCCTCAGGGGTAGTGGGGGGCCACGGGTGGGTTCTGAGTGGGAGGAGCGGTGAGGAAGGTCGCTCTGGCCCCTCCCCCGCGTCTGTCCCCCCTGGATGTGACAGCCCGCCCCCACAGGTACCCCAGCGTGGCCTGCGAGATCCTGACGTCGGACGTGCCCCAGATCAATGACGCGCTGGGCGCGGACGAGGCCCTGCTGAGCCGGCTCTACGGCTTTCTGCAGAGCAGCGGCAGCCTCAACCCGCTGCTGGCCAGCTTCTTCAGCAAGGTCATGGGTGTGCTCATCAACCGCAAGACGGACCAGGTGCCCACCGTCCCGCGGCACCCCGGCGGGCAGGTGCAGGCCAGGTCCTGCCGCGTGACGTGCCGTGTCCCCGTGTCCCCAGCTCGTGTCCTTCCTGCGGAAGAAGGACGACTTCGTGGACCTGCTGCTGCAGCACATCGGCACCTCGGCCATCATGGACCTCCTGCTGCGCCTCCTCACCTGCGTGGAGCGGCCGCAGCTGAGGCAGGAGGTTTTCACCGTAAGCCGGGGTGAGGAGGGGGCGCCGGGGAGGCAGGGCTGGGGAGGCCGGTCAGTGAGCGGAGCCCCGCCTTCTCACCCCCAGTGGCTCAATGAGGAGAAGATCGTCCAGCGGCTCATCGAGCAGATCCATCCCTCGAAAGATGACAATGTGAGTGCGGCCGCATGCTGCTGTGTGCGTGCCCTTCCGTCAGTCACTGACGGGGGCTCCCGCTAAGAACAGAAGAGGGGTCTTGCACACGTGGGACACTTCTCGTGAACCAAGAAGTTGGCCCTTCGTCCCTTTGGGGTCAGGGGTCTGATGAGGGTCCTCTGACTCCAGGCTCTGTCCCTGACCCCTTTGCTGCCACCCTTCCCGGGGGCCCCCCACTCCTTCCCTCCGGTTCCGGCTCTGTTGCCTGGCGACTCTTGCCATGTCTTGTGCCTGGACTAGCCCTGCTCGTCCTTCAGAGACCCCACTCGGAGGCCCCGTATCGTCACTGACTGCCTGGGGGGACCGCTCCTCATCTGTTTTTTGGGCCCACCAGCCTCCAGAGTGGAGGGAGGTGCACAGGTGCAGGGAGTCAGCACCTGGCACCTGACCAGTGCCCATCCCAGGAGGGTGATGACCATCCAGACCTCTGGCAGAGGGACGAGGGGTGCCCATGGCGGGCTCCAAAGTGCAGCCATGGCCTGGATGTGTCCGGGATCTGTGTGGGTGTAGGGTCCGGGTGGGTCTGGGGTCTGTGGGTGGGCCCTGGCAGCTGTCTGTGGGGTTAGACTTCTCTCTTTTTGCTTATACTTCTCTCTCTTTTTTTTTGTGAGGAAGATCAGCCCTGAGCTAACATCCATGCTAACCCTCCTCTTTTTGCTGAGGAAGACCAGCTCTGAGCTAACGTCTATTGCCAATCCTCCTCCTTTTTTCCCCTAAAGCCCCAGTAGATAGTTGTATGTCATAGTTGCACATCCTTATAGTTGCTGTGTGTGGGACGCGGCCTCAGCATGGCCAGAGAAGCAGTGTGTCGGTGCGCGCTCGGGATCTGAACCCGGGCCTCCAGTAGCGGAGCGCGTGCACTTAACCGCTGAGCCACGGGGCCGGCCCATACTTCTCTTTTTTTTATGGTAACAGTTTTAATTGAGAGATAAATTACTTTCATATAGCTCATCCATTTAAAATATAGAGTTCAGTGGCCTTTAGTATATTTACAGGGCTGTGTAGGCATCACCATGTCCATTTTAGGATAATTTCATCTCTCCAAAAAGGAAGCTCTATGCCCCTTAGCTATCCCTCCCCATTCCCCTCATGGTCTCCCAGCCCCCGGCAGCCACCAGTCTGCTTTCTGTCTCCGGGTTTACCTCTTCTGGACGGCTTGTGTAAACGGAGTCACAGTACGTGGTCTCTCGTGACTGGCCTCTATCTTAGCACCAGGTTTTCTGTGCTCATCTGTGTTGTAGCGTGTGTCAGTGCTTCTTCCCTTTTTAAAGCTAAAGGATGTTCAGCAGTTGGTGGATTTCTGGGTTACCTCCTTTGGCTCCTGTGAGTGGTATGGGGTTTGCATGGGATGTCTCCTCTTCCGAGAAGCCCTCCTTGGTTTCCTCTTTCTCCCCGCTGTTTCTCCTCTCCCACTGTTTGTGCCTTGTGCTCTCTCCCTTAGCACTCGTGTCTCTGTGTCTGTGCGATCCCCTATCCCTAAGGGCTGGTGCTGGGTGGTCACCTCACGAGGTTCCGGACAGCAGGGCCAGGCGGGGGTCCTCAGCTCTCTCTCCCCTTCTAGCAACATTCCAACGCGTCCCAGTCTCTGTGCGACATCATCCGCCTGAGCCGGGAGCAGATGATCCAGGTCCAGGACAGCCCAGAGCCCGACCAGCTGCTGGCCACCCTGGAGAAGTGGGTTTGCGGGCGCTGCTCAGGCTCGGGGAGGGGAGCCGTCCCTGGGGGGCCCTGGGTCCTCACCACCCCCGACCCCCGCCTGACTCCCCAGGCAGGAGACAATCGAGCAGCTCCTGAGCAACATGTTGGAGGGGGAGCAGAGCCAGTCGGTGATTGTCAGCGGGATCCAGGTGCTGCTGACCCTGCTGGAGCCCAGGAGGCCCAGGTGAGGGGCTGGCCTCCCCAGGTGGCTCTGCGGCCCTCAGCCCTGCCCTTCTGTCCAGGGGTGAAGTTGTTGGGACACAGCCTCCACGAGTGGTGTCTCCTTTGCGATGGTCTCACGGTCCCAGGAGAGGAGTCCTCCCGTTCCTGTCTGATAGATACCCGAGGAAACGGGCTGAGTGAACTGCCTGTAGCTTCGAGCCAGCATCGAAGTCTGGGGCCCCTTGGGCGTGCCTCCTTGCAAGGCAGTGGGGACTTCCACCCACAGCTGGGCGCCTCTCCCTTCAGTGCCCTGCCTGTTCAACGTGGAAGGGCTCCCAAGGGTGCAGCTTCTTACTCCCTTCCAGATGTGCTCCACACGCACATGCGCACACACACACGCGCGCAGGCCGTCCGGGCGGCTGACTGCCCTTCATGCTGTTCCCTGCGGCAGGTCTGAGTCTGTGACTGTGAACAACTTCTTCAGCAGTGTGGATGGACAGCTGGAGCTCCTGGCCCAGGTGACCCTGGACAGCTCTGTGTCCAGTGTGGGTGCCCTGCACGCCCTGCGCCCGCGGCTCAGCCACTTCCACCAGCTCCTGCTCGAGCCACCGGAGGTGGGCCAGGTGGGCCCGGGAGTGGGGTGGCGGGAGGGCGGCCCTGCAGCCCCGGGCAGCGCTGGGCTGGGAACTAAGCCTCCCACTCCTGCAGGTGGAGCCGCTGCGCACGACCTGGGGCAGCCTGGCCCCGCCCCTGGGCAACACGCGGCTGCACGTGGTCAAGCTGCTGGCCAGCGCCCTGAGCGCCAACGACGCAGCCCTGACCCAGGAGCTCCTGGCGCTGGACGTGCCCAACACCATGCTGGTGCGGGGGATGGGGGTTGAGGGGGGCGGGGGACGGCTGAGGGGCGGGCTTGGAGACTGGTGGGGAGCACGGAGGGAGGGCCGGGTGCTGGCCGTGGGCGGGGCCTCTCAGTGCAGCCTGTGCCCTCCAGGACCTCTTCTTCCACTTTGTGTTCAACAACTTCCTGCATGCCCAAGTGGAGGCGTGCCTGAGCGCCATGCTGGGCTCCAGGCCCCCTTCCCACAGCAGTGCTGAGACGCCTGCCTCCAACCCCGTCGTGAAACACGTGAGCTGGGGCTCCCGGGCTCCCCCCTCGGTCCCTGTGGGTGAGCTCTGCCATAGGCCTGCCCCTCGCCTGACAGGTAGTCGGTACCTGCCGGGTCATCCACGTACTGAGGGCTCGGCCTTGTCTTCAGGGCGTGTCTGGGAGACGTAGAGGATGACGAATGGGGAAGTGCCTCAGAAGGCAGCGGGCGTCCTGGGGACAGAGGGAAGGACTCTCCCGGGGTGACGGCTGCCGTGGTGGGTGGGGGTGCCTCGCTGGACGTAGCCCGGGGCCCCGGCGAGGAGCCGTTAAGCAGGAGGTGTGGGGTTTGGAAGAGCAGAAGTGGGAAGAAGGTGGAGTGACGTTGGAGTGTGTTGTGTGGATTGAGCAGGAGTTGAACGGGCAGAGGATGTTTCTGGGTGAGCAGAAGGGGAACGCAGGGAAGGAGGGGCAGATGCATGTGTGTGAGTGTGTGCAAGGGCGCGATGCACGCTCCTCGCACAAAGACCAGAGGCTTGGGTGCTGGGTCTGTCCCTCCCTTCCCTGTGGAGGAGTGTGGGGCTGCGGGTGCGGCCCCTGCCCCCATGCCGCCCCGCACTGCTCCCCCACAGCTGCTGCAGCAGTGCCGCCTGGTGGAGCGCATCCTGACCTCCTGGGAGGAGAACGACCGCGTGCAGTGAGCGTCCACGTGCCTTCCTGCCTGGGGAGGGCGGGGCAGGGGGGACCTGGCAGTGGGCAGGACGGGGCAGCTGGCTCGTTCAGCCTGTGTCTAGCTGTGGCCTCCATGCTTGCCCAGGTCCGGAGGGGGCCCACGGAAAGGCTACATGGGCCACCTGACGAGGGTGGCCAACGCCCTGGTTCAGAACGCAGAGAAGGGGCCCAACGCCGAGCAGCTGGGGCAGCTGCTGAAGGGTGAGGGCCAGGGCTCGCCTCAGGGTGGAGTGGGTGGAGTCTGAGGGGACGCCTCACGTCCTCATCTCCTCTCCTCTGGGCAGAGCTGCCGGGCGACCAGCAGGAGCAGTGGGAAGCCTTTGTGTCGGGACCCCTGGCAGAGACCAACAAGAAGAACATGGTGGACCTGGTGAGGCCCCTCTGCTGCGGGGCCTGCCTCCGGCGCTTTCCCGCTTCCTGCCTCTTCTGGTTCTCTCCTTCTTGGTCCAGTCTCGGCCTCCCCCTCCCCACAGCCCCGTCCTCGTTCTAGTCCCTCTCTGGGGGCTCCCGAGGCCTTGACGCCCCCACCCACCCACCCTCAGGTGAACACCCACCATCTGCACTCCTCCAGCGACGACGAGGATGACCGGCTCAAGGAGTTCAACTTCCCTGAGGAGGCGGTGCTGCAGCAGGTGGGAGGCTGGGGGTGCTGGGGCGTGGGCTCTGGCCCTGCCCAGCCCTGACTGGTGCTCCTCCACAGGCCTTCATGGATTTCCAGATGCAACGCATGACCTCAGCCTTCATCGACCACTTCGGCTTCAACGACGAGGAGTTTGGGGAGCAGGAGGAAAGCGTGAAGTGAGTGTGGCCCTCTGTGTGGGGTTGGCTGCAGGCAGGGGCCCAGGGAGGGGACCTGAGACGGCAGGTCAGACGGCAGGTGCTCCCTGCCACGTGACTCCTCCTGCCGTCCCTCCCTGTCCTCCCTGCTGTCCCCACTGTCCACCCCCTGCCCGCCCAGTCCAACGCCTAGGGCTCGGCCCGCCTCAGACCCCTCTTGGGGTCTCTCTTTGGGGGCCGGGTGGGAGGTGCGTGGGGGTCCTGGGACTCGGGGCCTGGCTGTGTGCAGAGGTGGGCCTCATGGGGCACGTCCGTCCCTCTCCCTCCCCCCCAGAGGCCTTGGGGTGACAGGAGAGATTTTTTTCAGTGACCAGTTTTGGTTATTTGTATTTGTTGTACAACAGCGGTTTAACATCGATCCCCTCTGGTGTTGGGTCACGAACTTTCTTCTCTGTCTTCCAAATTTTCTGCCACAGACGTCTGTTGCTTTTAGAGTCACAGAGAAAAATTAAAATTTTCTAACGTTGTGTAAATTGCCTGAGCAGGCTTGTGACAGCAGCAGGTAGATAGCGAAGGGCAGGGCAGGTGACCCGGTGAGTGTGGAGGAGACCAGGTCAGGGCGGGAGCTGAGCAGCCAGCGGTGGCCTTGTGGAGGGCAGTGAGGGGCCCCTCACCACCCACCTGGCTGGGGGCCTCGATTCTGGGCCTGGTTCTGCCACTACCCACCCCTGGCCTGGAGCAGGTCACTCGTGCAGGGCTGGGTTGTCCAGTGTGTGCCGCAGGGCTGGGGGACCCTGGGGGGCTTCCAGAGCCTGCCCTGCAAGGCCCCCTAGCGACGTGCTTGGTGAACAATGCCTATGAGCCGTCTGAGCAGAAGAGGTTACTTTTGAAGAATGAATCCGTGATGCCCAGAGCAGAAGCTGGACCCCACCACAGGGCACGGGAGGGAGATGTCCTGAGTCGGAGGGTGGGGGAGGTGGAAGAGAAAGGCCCGGCCGGCCCCCCAGGGTCTGGCATCGGGCAGCCAGGGGTGGGGCCCGGGGCCGGGGCAGGGAGGAGGGGCAGCGCCCCGGAGTTGTGAACATGCAGCTGTCCACCCATCTTTGTGGCCAAGCATTTCCTGAGTTGGAGAGACAGGGATAACCTGGGAGTATACCTCACACGTGAGACAGAGCCTGGACCCCAGTGTAGACATGGAGTGCTCTTTCCACGGAACAGGAGCAAGTGGGCGAAGGGTGCAAACAGAACAAGTTAGGAGACCACTGGAAAGTTGCACGCTCTGCTGCTAGGAGTATAAGTTGACGAATCCTTTTCAACCATTTGTGTCAGTATTTAAAATATGTGGATTTAATTTCTTAATTCAGAAAGTGCACTTCTGTGAGGCTTTCTGAAAGAGAGAATTGGGCAAAGCTGGCTGCAGGCTGATGTTTAAAACGGTGTTGTTGACGGGGAAGGATTGGAGGTAGGGCTGGTTGGGTGTGTTCTTCTGAAGCAGTACTCCCCAGCATAATCAGGCCCTGGCCAGGTCCTGCCCTCGTTGGGTGTGGGGCCCAGGCGGGAGCATTTTATTCAGCTCCAAAGGCGATTCTTTTGGCCAGGATTGAAGAAGGCGAGCCCGAGACTGAGCATCTCGGGTTGAGGGCGGCGTGCTTCGTGTGGTGTGGCCCTGTGCGAGGCTCGGCGCCTGGCCGAGTGGGTGTCTGTTGAGTCAGTGCACATCATCTGGGTGCTTGGGTGGTGCTGGCTAGTCCACTCCCCTGCAGCAGCGCCGCACGTTCTCGTTAGAAAGACGACAGCCCCCTGATTCTGGTCGGTGGAAAGGTCTCTTTACACTTGGTGTCTTAAAGTTGCCTGTGGCTGCCAGTATGATCAGAGGCCCGGCACTGCACAGGGTCACAATAGGTGCTTAGTAAGCGTACCTTCCATTCTCGTTTCTCGCTGCGGCTGCGTGCGATCAAGTCGCCGCGAACGTGAACCGTCACTCCTGGGGGAGGTCTGTACCTGTATGCCAGCATCTCACCAGGATTACAATCTTAAATCCTAAAAACAACTTGTCCAGGCAGGTTCTGTTTCCTTTATTTTATGACAGAGGAAATGAGGTTCACATGTGTTAAGTGACTTGCCTGGGGCCACCCCACTAGCACGTGCCAAAAAAATTCAAACCCTCTCCAGCCAGAGACTTGGTTCCCACACAGTCGTCGTCCTCCCCCCACCCCGTCGCCCCCCCACCCCGCCCCCGGCATCTCTGAGGCAGGAGGCGGAGCGTCTCCGTGTTGGACCTCAGCTGGGACTGTGCATGTCCAGCAACTCATTTTTCAGTGCTCTGCGAACGTCAGTAAGTGACCAGAATGCACCACAAGTGTTGATTTGGGGTTACAGATAAATTTTCGCGAGTTGGTGATTTTGCAGATATGGAGCCCGTGAATAGCGAGGGGTGTTGAGTGAATGAGGGAGAAGCAGGAGGCAGCCTCCTCTCGTGCTGTCCCCGCCCCGTGTGCCTCCCCCTCACTGCTCCCGTGCTTCCCCCCTAGCGCACCTTTTGACAAGACGGCCAACATCACCTTCTCCCTCAATGCCGACGATGAGAACGTGAGTGCTGCCCTGTCCTCTGGTGGTGGCGGGGGGCTGCGGGCAGTGCAGCCCACCCCACCTCCCACCCCCTGCACCCCACAGCCCAATGCCAACCTGCTTGAGATATGCTACAAGGACCGGATCCAGCAGTTCGATGACGACGAGGAGGAAGAGGACGAGGAGGAGGGTCAGGGCTCCGGGGACTCTGATGGGGAGGATGGTGCCTGGCAGGGCCGCCAGCTGGCCAGGGGCGCCCGCCTGGGCCAGTCCCCGGGCGTGCGGTGAGTCCCCCTCCCGTCGCCCCTCTCCAAGCTCCCCAGCGCAATGGGGCTGCAGGGCCCACGTGAAACGGTTTTCACACCTGGAACGAATGAGAAAAATAAGGAGAATGTGGTGTGTGTATCAGAGGGGCACTTGTGGTTTTGAGTGATAGAAACCCAGTTCAGATGAGTTTATCTACAAAAGGAATACGACAACAGCTTTTGTGTGGCTGGAAAAACAGGCGAGTCCTTCAGGTCCAGCTTGGTCCAGGAGCACCTGGAACTAGTGTCTCCCCTCCATCCCTTGATTCTGCTCTCCCCTCTGGCAGCTCTCATGCAGGTGTTCCCACAAAGGCGTCAGCCCTCTTCCCTAATTCCCGTAAAATGAACGATGATGATTGTCCCTCCCTCACGGGCCAGATGTGAGGGTTGGTAAGCTAGCTGTGACCAGTTCTTTGAACAAACGTTGTATTATTTTTCTGTAGGACTGGCTGGCTGGCCCCAGAATCAATGACTAAATAGATTCGTGCCTCGTAGATTTGCCAGCACGGATACCAACTCAGGGCCTGTAACTCTGAGCCTTTGCCCTTGTGGCTTCTGATTTGAGGATTAGAGTGTTTTAACTTTTTTTTTAAAATTATTTTACTGAGGTCATATTGGTTTATAACATGGTGTAATTTCAGGTGTACGTTATTATATATCACTTACTGTATGGAATGCATTGTGCTCACCACCAGTAGTCTAGTTTTCACCCGTCACCATAGATATGTGCCCCTTTACCCCTTTCGCCCACCTTCCCACTCTCTTCTCTGGTAACCACTAGTCTGTTCTCTTTATCCCTGTGTTTGTTTGTCTTCCACAATGAGTGACATCATGTGGTGTTTGTCTGTCTCTGTCTGGCTTATTTCACTTGACATCATACTCTCGAGGTCCATCCATGTTGTTGCAAATGGGACAATTTTGTCTTTATTATGGCTGAGTAGTATTCCATTGTGTATATATACCACATCTTCTTTATCCATTCATCAGTTGACGGGCACTTGGGTTGCTTCCACGTCTTGGCTATTGTGAATAATGCTGCAATGAACATAGGGGTGCATAAGTTTCTTTGAATTGTTGATTTCATATTCTATGGATAAATACTCAGTAGTGGGATTGCTGGATTGTATGGTATTTCTATTTTTAATTTTTTGAGGAATCTCCATACTGTTTTCCATAGTGGCTGCACCAGTTTGCATTCCCACCAGCACTGTATGAGGGTTCCCTTTGCTCCACATCCTCTCCAACACTTATTTTTTGTCTAGTTAATTACAGCCATTCTGACGGGAATGAGGTGATATCTCATTGCAGTTTTGGTATACGTTTCCCTGATGATTAGTGATGTTGAACTCTTTTCATGTGCCTATTGGCCATCTGTGTATCTTCTTTGGAAAAATGTTGGTCCATATCCTCTGCCCATTTTTTTAATCAGGTGGTTTGTTTTTTTGTTGTTGAGTTGTGAGTTCTTTATATATTTTGGAAATTAACCCCTTGTTGGATATATAATTTGCAAATATTATCTCCCAGTTGGTGGGTTATCTTTTCATTTTGTTCGTGGTTTCCTTTGCCTTGCAGAAGCTTTTTAGCCTGATGTAGTCCTATTAATTTTTTCTTTTGTTTCCCTTGCCTGAGTAGACACGGTATTTGAAAAGATGCCGCTAAGATCGATGCCAAAGAGCATATTGGCTATGTTTTCTTCTAGGAGCTTTACAGTTTCAGGTCTTACATTCAAGTCTTTAATCCATTTTGAGTTCATTTTTGTGTATGGTGTAAGACAGTGATCTGCTTTCATTGTTTTGCATGTGGCTGTCCAGTTTTCCCAACACCATTTATTGAAGAGACTTTCCTTTTCCCATTGTATGTTCTTGGCTCCTTTGTCAGAGATTAGCTGTCCATAGATGCGTGGTTTTATTTCTGGGCTTTCAATTCTGTTGCATTGATCTCTGTGTCTCTTTTTGTGCCAGTACCATGCTGTTTTTTTTTTAATTTTATTTATTTATTTATTTTTTCCCCCAAAGCCCCAGTAGATAGTTGTATGTCATGGTTGCACATCCTCCTAGTTGCTGTATGTGGGACACGGCCTCAACATGGCCGGAGAAGCGGTGCGTCAGTGCGCGCCCAGGATCCGAACCCGGGCCGCCAGCAGCAGAGCGTGCACACTTAACCGCTAAGCCACGGGGCCGGCCCATTACCATGCTGTTTTGATTACTGTAGCTTTGTAGGATATTTTGAAGTCAGGGATTGTGATGCTTCCAGCTTTGTTCTTTTTTCTCAGGATCGCTTTGGCTATTTGGGGTCTTTTGTCGTTCCATAGAAATTTTAGGATTCTTCGTTCTCTTTCCATGAAGAATGTCATTGGGATTCTGATTGGGATTGCATTGAATCTGTAGATTGCTGTAGGTTGTATGGGCATTTTGGCTATGTTTATTCTTTAATCCGTGAGCATGGAATATCTTTCCATTTCTTTATGTTGTCTTCAATTTTTTTCAATAATGTCTTATAGTTTTCAGTGTATAGGTCTTTCACCTTGTTGGTTAAGCTCATTCCTAGATATTTTATTCTTTTTGTTGAGATTGTAAATGGGATTATATTCTTTTTTTTATTGATGTCATAATAGTTTATAACATTGTGAAATTTTAGTTGTACATTATTGTTTGTCAGTCACCATATAAAGGCACCGCTTCCCCCCTTGTGCCCACCCCCACTACTCTCTTGCGCCTGGTAACCACCAAACTGTTTTCTCTGTCCGTGTGTTAGTTTATATTCCACATATGAGTGAAGTCATACAGTGTTTGTCTTTGTCTCTCTAGCTTATTTCACTTAACATAATACCCTCCAGGTCCATCCATGTTGCTGCAAATGGGACAATTTTGTCTTTTATGGCTGAGTAGTATTCCATGGTATATATATATACCACATCTTCTTGATCCAATCATTAGTCGAGGAACACTTGGGTTGCTTCCATGTCTTGGCTATAGTAAATAATGCTGCAATGAACATGGGGGTGCATAAGCCTCTTTGGATTGTTGATTTCAGGTTCGTTGGGTAGATACCCAGTAGTGGGATAGCTGGATCATAAGGTATGTCTATTTTCAGTTTTTTGAGGAATCTCCATACTGTTTTCCCTAGAGGCTACACCAGTTTGCGTTCCCACCAGCAATGAGTGAGGTTCCCTTTTCTCCACATCCTCTCCAGCATTTGTTGTTTTTTTTGTCTTGGTGATTATAGCCATTCTAACTGGTGTAAAGTGATATCTTAGTGTTGTTTTGGTTTGCATTTCCCTGATTATTAGTGATGTTGAACATCTTTTCATGTGCCTATTGGCCATCTGTATATCTTCCTTGGGAAAGTATCTGTTCATATCCTCTGCCCATTTTTTGATCGGGTTATTTGTTTTTTTGTTGTTCAGTTGTGTGAGTTCTTTAATATAATGGAGATTAACCCCTTGTTGGATGTATGATTTGCACACATTTTCTCCCAGCTGATGGGTTGTCTATTCCCTTTGATCCTGGTTTCATTTGCCTTGTAGAAGCTTTTTAATCTGATGAAGTCCCACTTGTTTATTTTTTCTTTTGTTTTCCTTGTCCAAGTAGACATGGAATCCAAAAAAACCTCTTTATGACCCATGTCCAATTGTGTACTGCCTATGTTTTCTTCCAGGAGTTTTATAGTTCCAGGTCTCACCTTCAAGTCTGATCCATTTTGAGTTAATTTTTGTGTATGGTGAAAGAAGATGGTCTACTTTCATTCTTTTTTTTGTTTGTTTTCCTGTGAGGAAGATTAGCCCTGAATTAACAGCTGCCACTCCTCCTCTTTTTGCTGTGGAAGATTGGCCCTGGGCTAACATCTGTGCCCATCTTTCTCTACTTTATCTGGGACACCACCACAGTACAGCTCGACAAGCGGTGTGTCAGTCCACGGCCGGGATCTGAACCTGTGAATCCTGGGCCGCCACAGCAGAGTACGCAAACTTAACCACTGTGCCACCAGGCCGGCCCCTACTTTAATTCTTTTGCATGTGGCCGTCCAGTTTTCCCAGCACCATTTATTGAAGAGACTTTCCTTTCTCCATTGTATGTTCTTAGCTCCTTTGTCGAAGATTAGCTGTCTTTAATAATTTTATTTATTTATTTTTTTCCCCCAAAGCCCCAGTAGATAGTTGTATGTCATAGCTGCACATCCTTCTAGTTTATGTGGGATGCGGCCTCAGCATGGCCGGAGAAGCAGTGCATCGGTGCGCACCCGGGATCCGAACCTGGGCCACCAGCAGCAGAGTGCGAGCACTTAACCGCTAAGCCATGGGGCCGGCCCGGATTAGCTGTCTTTAGATGTGTGGTTTTACTTCTGGGCTTCCAATTCTGTTCCGTTGGTCTGTGTGTCTGTTTTTGTATCAGTACCATGCCGTTTTGATTACTACCACTTTGTGTATATTTTGAAGTCAGGAATTGTGATGCCTCCAGCTTTGTTCTTTTTTTTTCAGGATTGCTTTAGCTATTTGGGGTCTTTTGTTGCCCCATATGAATTTTAGTATTCTTTGTTTTATTTCTGTGAAGAATGTCATTGGGATTCTGATTGGGATTGCATTGAGTCTGTAGATTGCTTTAGGTAGTATGGACGTTTTAACTATGTTTATTCTTCCAATCCATGTGCATGGGATATTTTTCCATTTCTTTATGTCATCATCGATTTCTTTCAGTAATGTCTTATAGTTTTCATTCTATAGATCTTTCACCTCCTTAGTTTAATTTATTCCTAGATATTTTATTCTTTTTGTTGCGATTGTAAATGGGATTATCTTTTTGAGTTCTCTTTTTGTTAATTTGTTAACAGCATACAGAAATGCAACTGATTTTTGTAAGTTGATTTTGTACCCTGCAACTTTGCTGTAGTTGTTGATTATTTCTAATAGTTTTCCAGTGGATTCTTTAGGGTTTTCTATATGTAAAATCATGTCGTTTGCAAATAGTGAGAGTTTCACTTCTTCATTGCCTATTTGGATTCCTTTTATTCATTTTTGTTGTCTAATTGCTCTGGCCAAACCTCCAGTACTGTGTTGAATAACAGTGGTGAGAGTGGGCACCCTTGTCTCTTTCTTGTTCTCAGAGGAATGGCTCTCAGTTTTTCCCGTTGTATGAGTTTTCAGAGTATAAGTTTTATGCTTCTTTTGTTAAATTTATTCCGAAGTATTTTATTTTTTTTGATGTAATTGTAAATGGAATTGTTTTGTCAGAATCATTTTGAGATTGTCACAGGTGTGTAGAAATATGGTAGATTTTTGTGCATTGATCTTGTATCCTGCACCGTTGCAGAACTCACTAGTTCTAACAGTGGATTCCTTAGAATTTTCTAGAGACAAGATCATGCCATCTGCAATTAGAGAGAGTTTTGCTCCTTCCTTTCCACTTGACTTCACTTTCTGTTGCCTAAGTGTCCTCCAGCACGGTCTGGACCAGAGGCGGGGAGAACAGCCCTCTTGTCGTGTTCCTGATCTCAGGGGAGCACTTGGTCCTCCCCGTCGAGTGTGGTGTTAGTAGCGGGTGTGATGTCAGTTGCGGGTTTGAGAGATGCCCTTTTCAGGTTTAGGAAGCTGCCTCCTCTTCCCCGTTTGCTGTTTATCTTAGTGTATTTTTAACTCTGTGTAGGTATAGTCCTTTCTGGTTAGAGCAGTGGATGACTATTGTGACAGCGGCGTGCTCTCAGCGTTGTAGAAACCCTGTAGTTTGCTTAGCTGTTGGCCAGTGGGTGGACACAGGCCAGTCGGACTTTCTCCCCGGTCCCGAGTCGCCTCTCGGTCAGCATTCAGCCGGTGTCATTGGAGCAGCTGTGCATGTCGGACTTTGCTCTCAGCCGAGGACATGCTGGGGACACAAGTCCATCCGAGTTTCCAGTTAGAGGAAGAGCCAGGTCGGCCGTCCCCTGAGAGGCCAGACCAGGTGGTGGGCGGGTCCGTTCCGTGCGGACCCTGCGGTGAGGCTTTTCCTGCCCTTGGTGCTGGGGGTTGTGCTGCTCTCCACACGGGCACCCGTGGTTCCTGCCCGCCTTCCCGTGGTGGGACGCAGGGCTCTCTCTCCAGGCGTCTTCACACTCTGGGCTGGGGGGCCTCTGACGTGCCCTCCCGTGGCTTCCCTGCTGTCCCCTCCCCTCCATCCCTTTTGTCACCTCTGTTCATTCCCTCACAGATGTTTGCCTGGTCAGTGCTGGGTGGTCGGAGGGTGGAGACGGGTGTCTCTGTTCTGCACTGCAGCTGACGGGTGGTTTCTGGGGGCAGGAGTGGAGGCAGCACAGACAGCGAGGAGGAGGAGGAGGATGATGAGGAGGAGGAGGAGGAGGAGGACGGCGATGGCCGGGCAGCCAGCAGAGGGGCCGGGCCCCCTTCTTACCCCAGCCCCGGCCCTCAGCCTCCGGGTAGGTGAACGTGTGGAGTGGGGCGGGGTGTGGGCACATGCAAGATGTCTGCCTGTGGTGCTCACCCTGCCCCCACCCCACCCCAGGCTCCAACTGGACAGCCAGCTTTAAGCCAGTGCCTACGGACGCCATGACCGGCCCCCAAGATTCCAGGGAGGAGGAGCCTCGCCCTGGGTCCCCGGTCCCACAGGGGCCCCTCGCCATGCCCTGGAACCTCACAGCCCAGAGCCCAGCTGGCCCTGCAGCCCGTGATGCCCTGCAGCTCAGGTGAGGCAGGAGGCAGGGTGGGGAGGCACTGGCCTGGGTCCTGGTTCCCTTGGGCTCAAGTGCTGACCCCAGCGCCCCTTGGGCTACTTCTCTCGCCTCCCAGGTCTCAGGACCCCACACCCCCCTCAGCACCTCAGGAAGCCACAGATGGCAGCAAAGTAGCGGAGCCCTCGGGTAAGCCCCTGCCCACCACTGCTCTCCACACCCCGTCGCCCTTCCCCGCCGTCCCCGGGCCTTCTACATGCCCACCTGAGGAGCGAGGCAGCACAGAACCTGCTGAGTCTCCAGCCTCTGGGCCTCTCTTCCCCCGCACAGCCCCCTGCCAGGCCTTGGTCAGCATCGGGGACCTCCAGGCCACCCACAGAGGGACGTGCTCCACCCCCAGCTCCTTGGACAGGTGACCAGCTGGGGCCAGCTGCTGGCCAAGGGGGAGGCGGGTGGAAGCTGACCCTGGGCTGTCCCTGCCGCGGAGCTGCTCTGAGGGGCCCTTGCCGGACACCTGAGGTCCGTGCCACTGCCTTGGGCCTCGTGGCAGCTGCAGGTTGTGCCTATGGCCACACGTGGGCGCAAGAGAGGGATCGTGGAGCCCAGAGGCCCCCGGGAGCTCAGCCTCAGGGGCCAGAAGGCTTCCAGAAGCGGACGGGAGTGTGCTGAGCCCATGTGGAGCTCCCGTGGACGTGCGGGACTCCCCTGGCTGTGCGCTCCTTCACCGCTTACCCAGTGGGCTGGGAGGTGAGAGCGTCCAGCAGGGCATCGGTACCATAACCCCTCTGACCCTCTTCAGTGCAACCAGAGACCCTGCTACCTCTGTCCCAGCCCCTGGGGCCCACCAGCCCCCCCAGACCGTGGAGGGGGAGAAGAGCCCAGAGCCCTTGGGGCTCCCCCGAAGCCAGAGGTGAGCACGGGGTGGCCTCGCGGGCAGCAGGCATTGTGTGGGGAGGTACTGACCTCTCCATGCCCTCTCCCCGACAGTGCCCAGGCCCTTGAGCCGCCTCCGATACCCAATGGCTCTGCCCCGGGAGGGCCGCTGTGCCCGGGCTCCCAGTGAGTGACTGGGGCAGGTGGACTGGGGGCTGCGGGTAGGGCTTGGAGGGCGGTGGGTGGCTCCTCACACGGCTCTCTCTGTCGGTTCCCAGGTAACTGCCTGGTCCCAGCTGTGGCGGCCAAATCCTCCGTACTCCATGTGGACCTGCCCGGGTGGGGGGCAGGGCGGGTCCCACGATGGCCCGGTTGCCCCATCACCCCACCCCCGCCCACGCTCTTTCTGGACTCCAGGAGGCTGGTGCAGGGAGATAGGCCCCCCACCCCCACCCGCATCTGCACTGAGAAAAGAAATTACGGAGTCTGTCTCCCAGAATAAAGATAAAGAGTCGAGTACAGAGAGAGGAGAGAGAGAGAGAGAGAGAGAGAGAGAGACCTATATTATATATTATATATATATATAAATATATATATGTATTGAGGGGGAGAGAGTGGGCGGGAGGAGAGCCAGAAGGAAGCCAGGCCGAGGGGCGAGGGGGGACCTTCACCGTGTCGCAGCGGGGCCCCTGCACCCTCTCCCCTCCCGCCACGCCCCCGCCCTCCGGTGCAGACGGCCTCTCAGCTCAGGTCACCTCGGGGAGGGCCCGAGTGCGGGCTGTGCCTTTGCCCACCCCCGGCCCCGGACCCTGCACTTTCACCCGAGCTGGGAGCTAAAGGACCCTCTGCCTGGCCCAGCCAGCTCTGTGGGGGCTGGGGTCCCAGTCCCAGGGGGGCCGCCTTGGTGTCATTCCCACGGGGCCCTGATGCACTCACCGAGACCCCCGCACCTCCCATAGACCCAGAGGCAGGGGTCCGGCTGGGGTCCCCCTCCCATGCCCAAGGGCCTGGGGTCCAGCCCAGCTGCCAAGTGACCTTGTCCCAGCTCCCTCTCCCCAAGCCGGCGTGAGTGTGCGTGTGTTCGTGCTGAGCTTCTATTTCATATTGCAAATATAAATAAATAAAGGAAGACAGTTGAAGACTCCTGCTGCTCAGACCTGGGGTTCTGGGCCCAGGGGTGGGAGAGCCTGAGCCGCTCCCACACCATGCCACAGGACCTCGGCCCTCCCTCAGCCTTGGGGTGCAAGCCTCAAAGAGTGGAAGGAGGCTCCAAACCTCTGTCCTCTGCTGGGGATGGCGACACCTCTGTTCAGACCAGGAAGGAGTCTCCCAGGAGGAGGAGCCAGGAGTGGCCCCCCTTGTCTGGGACCTGGTCCTGGCAACCATTTCCGGGGACCCAGTGGGTCCATGCCTTCCACGCAGAAAGTTACAGCACAGACCAGGCACGCCTGCCCGACATGTACGTGACATCCAAAGCTGGGGGCCGGCACGGTGACGGTGACCTCGCACAACTCCTTGGTGTGCACTCGTCCAGCAAGCGTTTGTGGCGGAGGCCACCAAGGCCTGTCTGTCCTGCAGGGAAGGAGCTGGGGCAGCCCTGCTGAGGCCAGAGCCCAGACCGCAGGGGTATGGCGGGGAGAGGATGAGGCAGTTTCCGTCCTGTCCCGTGGCTCTGGCAGGGTGGTCCTGCTGGCCGAGACGTGGGCTGATGGCACCACCTTGCCGCAGCACCCCATCCCTTTGATTGGCTGGCACGGCCCCCCAGGGACGGGGGCCTGTGAGGAGAGTAGGGACCCCTGGGTCCTGAAGGGGCACCTTATCAGTGGGTACCAGGCGGCTCCCTGGGCCCTGTTATCAGTCCCAGAGTCCACGGGACGCCCCTTGGGTTAACGTGTAACCACACGCCGTCCCCTCCACCCCCAAAGCCACTGGTGCCTACATATGAGCCACTCTGGGGGGGTTATAGGCCGACATGGATGCCGGGGAAAAGGGGCTTCCCCAAGAGTCTCGCTTCTCAGCCCAAGTGAGGACCGTCCAGCGTAGGAGGGACTGGGCCTGGGTTTCGGGGAACCCAAGCAGCCTGGAGGTATTGGGGGGCCTCCCTTCTGGGAGGCTGGGTCTGTGGGCCTGGATGTTCTGGTCCCTGAGCAGCTCCTCCAACCCTGCACCGTGGCTGGGGTCCCCAGGTCAGGGTGGGGTGGAAGCCCCAAGACCTGCGTTCTGGTCTGGTGGGGCCTGACCGCCAAGGGCTGGGGATTGGCTGAGGCCCCTGAGGCCAGGAGGGTTTTGGAGCCTTGTCTCAGGCGCTGGGGTAAGCCCCAGAGACTCAGCAGCCCCCTTGTCCCCCGAAGCCGCCGTACGTGGGCAGGTGGCTGAGCCTCTTCTTCCTCACCTGTGCTGTCTACCTCCTTCTGTGGACCCCCGAGGCCCCGCCATCCTGGGTCGGCGCCCTGGTCAAGTGCCTGCCTGTCCTCTGCCTGGTGGTGCTCCTGCGGGCCGTGCGCTCCAGCGCGCTCCTGCAGGGGGGCCTCCTGTGCTCGGCCGTGGGGGATGCCTGCCTCCTCTGGCCCGCGGCCTTCCTCTACGGTGAGTGGGGCCGCACTGCCCCTGTCAGACCCCACACAGAGGGGTCCGGGGCGCAGGGGGCTGCTCCCCGATAGAGTGCCTGCCATGAGCGGGCAGCGTTGAAAGGCACCAGGGGCCAGCAGTGACTGAGACACACGCAAACCCCTGTCCTCATGGAGCCCTTGTTCCACTGAGAGTCAGGTAGTGTCCCCTTAGGAGGCGTGAGTGGTGCGGAGGGGAAACAAAAGCAAGGGACTAGGGGTTGCGGTCGTGAGTAGACCGGTTGAGGACAGCCTTGCTGAGAATATAATGTCTTGAAGGGGGTGCGGGAGCCAGCTTATGTCCATCCGGGGAAGGCTGGTCCAGGCAGAGGGTCCGGCCAGTGCAAAGGCCCTGGGGTGGGGGCATGCGGTGTGTCTTCCAAGTGGCCTGGTGAGTGGAACTGAGCAGAATGGACAATCGGTGGACAGCTGTGAGCAGAGTAAGGACAGGACACAGCGTGCGTTTTAGGATCGCTCTCGTGCCAAGGGTAGGGAAAAGGGAGACAACCATGGAGGCCGGTGTAGTAATCCTGGAGGATGAGGGTGCTGGGGCCAGGAGAGGAGCTGGTGCTCCGGCACAGTCCTGTCCTTCAGGCTCTGGGCAGCGAGCTGAGTTGGGGAAGCAGGACTCGGCGGTTCACGGGGCGCCCCCACCTCTGTCTCCTCCAGGCGTGGCCGCCTTTGCTGCGGCCCACTTGCTCTACCTCTGGGCCTTCGGCCTCACTCCCCTGCGGCCAGGCCTTCTGCTGCCCATCGTGCTGGCCTCGGTGCCGTACTGCGGCCTCCTGCTGCTGTACCTCTCACCCGGCATGGTGCCGCCCCTGACGGCCTACGCCCTGGCCCTGGCCACCATGCTGTGGCGTGGCCTGGCCAGAGGTGGGAGCGCCAGCTGGGGCGCCCTGCTCTTCACGCTCTCCGATGCTGTGCTGGCCTGGGACACATTCTTCCAGCCCCTGCCCCACGCCCGCATGGTGGTCATGGCCACCTACTACTCCGCCCAGGTCCTCATCGCCTTGTCGGCCTTCCAGGGCCCTGGGCTCCAGACCAACTGACCAGGGGCCCAGGCGGGCGGGTGTCTGCCCCTTCCCCTCCTGCAAGGACCTGGGCCTCCCAGACCTGCCCCCCTGGCCCGCCTGAGAAACACCCTTGGGGGCGGGAGCCAGGCTCCCCCGCCTCCTGTCTGCAGGCGCTGGTCCTCTGGAGACGTGTGGGAGCTGTTCGCACAACTCCGAATCCACCGCCAAGTTCCCGCCACCTCCCCGCCGTCCTGACTCCAGGCCCCCACCCAGACCCACGCTGTGCCCTCCCGCCACCTACCCTCTTCCCTCTGGCTCTAAGCTTCTTTTTTGTTGCCTGAGTAAAGTGGACTTTGAAACTGCCACATCTCCGTTATTTTGAGTGGGGTGTTGGGGGAGGGGTGATCACAATAATAACAACAAACAGTTGTTTTTTTTCTGCAACAAAATTTACCGTTGTAACCATTTTTAAGTACGATTCAGTGACGTTAAGGATATTCACAGTGTCGTGCACTGCATCTTTTTTTATTCTCGTGGTAAGAGCACTTACTGTGAGGTGTATCCTCGTAGCACATTTGTACGTGTCCAGTGCGGTATCGTTACCTATGCACACAGCAGACTCCCCGTGAGCAGGCCTTGTGCCCAGGGCTGGTGGGACATGGAATCCACCCCTGCCCCGGGCCCTGTGTGGGTGCCAGCAGGGCTTCACTGTGCCCGTTGTACAGATGAGGAGTTTACAGATCTGAGGCTGAGAGGAGGCTGGTCGGTATGTTAGTTTCCTACAGCTCATGTCACAAACTGCTGCCAACTGGGCGGCTTAAAACAACAGAAATTTAGTCTCTCCCAGGTCTGGAGGCCAGACGTCCAAAATAAAGGCGGCATCAGGGCCGCTTCTTCCAAGACTCAAGGGGACGATCCTTCCCGCCTCTGCCAGCCCCTGGTGGCCCTGGCCATCCCTGGTGTTCCTTGCTCTCTGCCTCCATCCTCACAGGGCATTCTCCCTCTGGCTCTGTCGTCCCAAAGGACACCAGTCGTGGGATTTAGTCCCACCCTAAATCCAGGGTGATCACATGTTGAGATTCTTAATTACATCTGCAAAGACTGTTTCTCAAGAACATTACATCCATAGGTACTGGGGCTTGGGACTTGGACTCATCTCTGTGGGGGACACAGTTCAACCCACTAGAGTCACATAGAGTATCAGCAGAGGAGAGGTTGAGGAGGTGAGGAGACTCAAAGATGAGGGGACCTTGGAGGAAGGAGTGGGTAATAACAGAGTGGGAACAGAGGTGTAAGGAAGAAAGAACCCAGGTGTGGCCCTCGTGCTGGCTGTGACCTTGGCAGCCCACTGCCCCTCTCAGCCTCAGGTTCTGCATCTGAGAACATGAAGTGGTCAGAGCTGCTCTCCAAACCCTAGTCGACTTCTGCATCTGTGATGTGTTTTTAGGGACTCTTATGGCAGAGAGGAGACTTGTACCTCCATGATGTACATTTACGTACTCTTACAGCAGAGAGGAGACTTCTGTGTCCATGATGTACTTCAAGGGACTCTTAGGAGACTTTCTACATCCATTATGTGCTTTTAGGGACCCACAGAACCCAGCCCTGCTGGTCAGTCCCTACCTCACCTTCAGGCAAGTGTGCCTGCTCACCATACAGGAAGGCCTAGGGCCAGATGAGGCAAACATGCTGTGGTGTGATCTGGTCAGGGGTGGGTTTTCTGGGTGGGGTGCCCTGCTCTTCACAATCTCAGATGGCTGGGACACCTTCATTCAACCCCTGCCCCACACTGCTTGGTGGTCACGACCGCCTGCTATGCTGCCAGGTCCTCATCGCTCTGTTGGCCATCAAGAGCGGCAGGCTCTCTACAGACTAACTGGGTGGGGTGGGGAGTAAATAAAGTGGGCACCTCTCTTCCCCTCCTAAAGGGCCCCCAGAACAACCTCCACCCCAGGCGAAAATGCCAAGGAGTACGTTCCCAGCCTCCATCTGTTTGAAGACCATGTTCTATTTTATTTATTTATTTATTTATTTGTGAGGAAGATCAGCCCTGAGCTAACATCCACGCCAATCCTCCTCTTTTTGCTGAGGAAGACTGGCCCTGGGCTAACATCCGTGCCCATCTTTCTCCACTTTACATGGGACACGGCCTCAGCATGGCCTGACAAGCGGTGCATTGGTGCGCGCCCGGGATCCAAACCCGGGCCGCCAGCAGTGCAGGGTGCGCACTTAACTGCTACGCCACGGGCCAGCCCAGTTGTTTGCCCTTTGGGTCCCTGGCGCTTGTTCAGCCTACGGTCCAGCCTGCAGGAAGCTGCAGATGTTGGGTAAGTAGCTGAGGGGTTGGTTCAAAATGGTGAATGAATACGGATTTAGTTCTTGAAGGAACCATACAGGGAGAGGAAAGTATGAAGCAGAGGGACTAACAGCCGCAGAACAAGAATGGGTGGAAACGTGGGGCGATTGAAGGGGGTCATGAACTGGTGGTGGACCGGGGACAGGGTTGGTGGCTGGAGTGGGCTAAAGAGAGGATTGCCACAGGAGGGCGTAAAGAGAGTTTGGCCTCTCCTGGGTATATACCCAACAGGACTAAACACATACACCCACACAAAAACTGCAATGTGGATATTCAAGCAGCATTATTCATAATGGCCAAAAGCGGGGGACCCAAATGTCCATCAGTTGGTGAATGGGTAAACCAACTGTGGTATAGCCATACAACAGAATACTATTCAGCCGTGAAAAGGAATGAATTATGGATTTTGGGTGGTTATCATGTGTCAATGTAGGTTCATCAATTGGAACAAATGTACCACTCTGGTGGGGGATGTGGTTAATGGGGGAGGCTATGCATGGGTGGGCGCTGTGGGTATATGGGAAATCTCTGTACCTTTCACTCAATTTTGCTGTGAACCTAAAAGTGCAGGTAAAAATAACTAGGTCATGAGCTGGCAAATTTTTCCTGTAAAGGGCCAGATAATAACCACTTTGTGGGTCCAGAGACAAAATCGAGGATATTATGTAGGTACTTAATAAAAGAAAAGACAAATTTTCACAAATTTTTTATTGATGCAGTTAAAAATATAACGTTCATGGGGCCGGGCCAGTGGTGCAGCGGTTAAGTTCACGTGCTCCGTTTCAGTGGCCCAGGGTTCGCAGGTTCAGATCCCAGGCGCACACTAATGCACTCCTTGTCAAGCCATGCTGTGGCGGCATCCCACATATAAAGTAGAGGAAGATGGGCACGGATGTTAGCCCAGGGCCAATCTTCCTCAGCAAAAAGAGGAGGATTGGCAACAGATGTTAGCTCTGGGCTGATCTTCCTCACACACACACACACACACAAAAAGCATAAAAAAATATATAACATTCGTAACTGAATGCAATTTTTTGTAATACTAATGAGAAGAATGGTGTGTTAGTTTGCTAGGGCTGCCGTAACAAAGTACCACAAACTGAATGGCTTAAACAACAGAAATTTATTGTCTCAGTTCTGGAAGCCGGAAGTCCAAGATCAAGGTGTCAGCAGATTTGGTTCCTTTACAGGTCTGTGAGGAAGAATCTGCTCCATGCTTCTCTCCGAGCTTCTGGTGGTTTGCTGGCAATCTTTGGCATTCCTTGGCTTCGCTAGGGTCCATTCCCACAGAGAACCAATCACTTCCTGTCAGTCATAGCCCCTTAAAAAAAAAAAAAAAGGGTCTGTGGAATATTATTTGGTCATAAAAAAGGAATAAACTTCTGTTATATGCTGCAAAATGCATGAACCTTGAAAACATTACACTAAGTGAAAGACGGAACACCAGTTCCAAAATATCATTATTATAGGATTCCATTTATATGAAATATTCAGAATAGGAAAGCCAAAGAGACAGAAGTAGATTCCTGGTTGCCTGGGGCTGGGGGCGTGGATGGCACAATGAGGGGGTGAGAGCTAAATACAGAGGTGGAGACACCTTGGATTCTGGTTGCCCCTCCCCTACTGAAGATGTAGTTAAAAGAACCCTTCAACATCACGGTAGGACTTCAAGAAACTCCCAAATTGTTACTCAGGGCAGACTTGAGTGGCTGGTGGGGCAGGCAGGTTCTGCTGACGGGGGAAAGGAGAATAAATCCCCATTTCCTTCCTCCTGCCCAGGGAAATCCGTCCATCTGCTCCAGATCTTCAAAGGGCATCCTGGTTGAGTGTTTTGCTGATCACATCAGGAGAAGGACAAAGGAAGTGTCAACTGAAAAAGCAAATTTGCCTGTTGTTTGATCTCAAAAAGAGTTTATTTGGGAAGAGCCAAAAGAATTGCAATTCAGGATGTGCATGCTATGGTGAACCACAAGCAAATCCAGAAAACAAAGGAGGGGGCCGCTTTTATAGAGAAAAACGGGGAGCAGGCAAGGGCCCTCCTAAACTAAAGTCCTTTCGGCGAAAGTAGCAGTTCAGGGTGGCAACAGCTTCTCATTGGCTGAGCTCCCGTGTTTCTCATCGGCTTGGCTGTTGCCAGGTGGGGAGAGAAATCTTCCCTCAATAAGAAAGTAGTTGTACTTGTGTCCAGTGCAAGCCTCAATCCCTTCCTGGTTGAGGTAATTGACGATGTGCGATGTGGGTTGAGAGCTCCCCCTACAGGCCTTCCTGACCAAAAAAAAAAAAAAATGGTTTCTTTTATTGATTTTCACAGAAGGCAACCATGGCTTTGCCCAGAACTTCCAGGTATGGTGGGAGCTTCCGGAACTGAGTTGGGAGTCCTTGGTGCCCAAGCCTTTCAGGCCTTTCCTATTCACGTTTGTACATGTCCATCCTCCATGGTACAAATGAAGATCCCCACTCGAAGCAAGCCTCACGTTGGCCATCCTGCCACCTGGAAGCTCCCTTCCTCAGGCTCCCCAGGCTCGCCTTTCTTTTTTCAGTTATTGAGAGAAGGGAGCCAGGACACCTGAGTTCTCCTACAATATGAGGCAGGCTTCCATAATTTCCTGAATCCTTCAATCCTGGCTCCACACAGATATGGCTGGGAGAAAGGAAAACAAGGGCTGAATTGGACAGAGGGGCAATGAAGTAGGAGTCTGGACTGGTTCACCAGCAGATCAGAGAAGGTCTAATCCCAAGTTAAAGACAGTGGGAAGGGAGTGAGCTTGTGTGAAAAGCTGGACTGGATCATTGACTGTGGACTGGATCTTGACTGACATCTTGACAAGACTGATGACTTGACACACACAATCAAATTCAGGTTAAGTGCTATTTCCCGAGTCCTTCAGTGTCCAGGTGCCGAGTTGGCCCCGTGGCTCCAGAGATGGATAGACTTGTCTCTACTCTCAAGAAGTTCCCACTCCGACAAAAGAAAGGAGAAATAGACGTAGCCACATACAATGTTATGAGTATTATAATAAGAGATTTGCTTAGTTAAGCTCATGCAGGAGGGAGTGGTCACCTGTGTGTAAGGTCAACCAGAAGGGGAAGGAGCAGCAGGCATTGGGTGGTGGAGAAAGAACTTGCCAGACAGAGGGGACGGCATGTGCCAAGACCTAGACTGTGCAAACAGCCTGGAGTGCCTACAAAAAACATTAAGAAGTTCTGTGTAGCTGGAGCAAAGCTAGGAGAGGAGGCTGGTGAGGTGGGCAGGGAGCAAATCAGAAAGAACTCAAATGGTAAAACAGACTTCATTCATTCATTCATTCATTCATTTAACTAATATTTATTGAGAAACCAAAAAATCTGTATAAATATCTCTTACAGTAAGGACAAATGGCTAACCAACTGTGAGGTGGACCAGAGTGATGTTGTATGGCATGACGGGGTGATCGAGGTCCCAGAGGGAGCCAGAGAGAGGCCCAGTGTGCTGCTGTCCCTGTCAGGTGAAACAACACTGCCCTTGCTAACCAGCATACAGGAAAAAAGCATTTTCCAGTTCCTTAGCTGCATACCAGGGCCAGGGGCTGTGTTAATTTGCTGAAGGAGTCCCCGCCTTGAGAAGAGAAGCTACCACTGACAGGATCACCTGATTAAGTTGAACATATCCACTTCCATTGCCCAAGATCCCTTGACTCCTACATAGACCAATCATGGGAATGGAAGGAGCATGCCTTAGGAATTGCCACAGCTGCATCTCCCAGGGTTTGACGGTAGCACCAATCTGCTATTTCCCTGAGAGGTATTTCCTTGGAAAGGTTGGAGATGTTCTAGTGGCTTCCATTGATCCTTCCCACCATAAAAGTCCTCACTCCACGGATCAAGGAAACCGAAGTGTTGGGTCTACCATTTTATTTCATTTATTTACTTATTTAAGTATTTTTTTTGTGTGAGGAATACCAGCCCTGAGCTCACATCCGATGCCAATCCTCTTTTTGCTGAGAAAGACAGGCCCTGGGCTAACATCCGTGCCCATCTTCCTCCTCTTTATATGGGACGCCGCCACAGCATGGCTTGACAAGCGATGTGTCGGTGCGCTCCCAGGATCTGAACCTGCGAAACCCGGGCTGCCACACAGCAGAGTGTGAGCACTTAACCTCTGCTCCACCGGGCCGGCCCCATCTACCATTTTATGAGTATGGCTATTCCAACTACACTCTCAAGAACTGAGAAAGGGACCACACAGTATTTTTCCAGTCCACACAGCCCACTGTATGAGAATCTCGGGCAACCCTCCATTTTTTACCTGACCCCCCCCCAACAAGGCACCAGTCAGATCATGGACCACAGTGGCATTTTGTGCCCTTATAGATTAGTATTGATTCAGAACCAGCATCTAGCAACCCTTACCTTCCCTTTTCCTAATCCACAGTCACGTTGAAGTTGGCCTCCAGGAAGTCAGGAGGAAGATTTACAACATACACTTTGGTTAGTATCAGCGGGTCCTTCCTGAAGGAAAAGCATCCCCCACATTAAAGGCGCTCCAAATCTGAGAACTGGCTCTGGTCCAGCAACTGGTATGAGGCTGCACGGGGTGTATGTGTTGGTGCCCAACCCGGATCTCCTTTAATGGCACAAAACACCCATCTCCCAGCTCCTAGGAGTGTCAGCTGCTCACAGATGACTCATTCTTAAGAGAATTGCCTTTGACCTAACAGAAACTGTCTTACCGGGAAGGTTATGAAACTTTCACCCCTGGAGAAACCTATAGACATAGCTGGGGGTACAAAGTTCAGACCCTCGCCCCCATGGGTAGATTACTCTCAAGTCATAGCCTCACTCAGCTCCTTCCCCTGCCCCATACTTCTTCCCTCACGCCCTTTCTCCTAAAAGCAAACCCTCAAAAAAAATGGTGAGCATCCTTGTCTCAGTCTCTGCTTCCAGAACACATGAGCTAAGGCACTGAGACGAGCCACCAGGGTGACTCAAGTCTATGCCTGCTCATCAGACCCAGAGAAACCATCGTTATACAGATCAAGTACCTCTTGTGCTTACTATCACGTTTGTAAGAAGGGATGAAAAGAACTCGAGTCTGGAGGGTTGTGCCAACTGCGGCTCCCCACAGTGACTCCGTGGAGAGTTCTGTTCTTAAGGGCAGAAGAAGAGAAGAAAGATCCTGCATGTTTCATTTCTGGTGTGCCTTCCCCATGCACGGGAATCTGCCAACATGGGGAAGAAGCAGCTGGGTTGTGTACAGGCAACTCTGTGGAGAAGTTGGGTTTTGAAGAGAGGGCAGATGAAGGATGACAGGCTGGTGTCGGTGGAGTTGAGAGAGGTGATTCTTTTCTTTTTAGGCAGGGAAAGTAAGCCTGTGTACAAGTTGATGGGAAGATCTGGGGGGTGGGGGGGGGAGGGGGGGAAAGACTGAGAGAAACAAAGATACGGGAAAGAGGAAAAGGCTGGAACAGAAACCTAAGCTGTTGAGAGGAGATCTGATCCATTGCCCACTGACAGGGCATTTGGGGAATATTTTAACCAGACTCTTCATTATACAGATGGGGGAAATTTCCCAAGAACAGTCTTGTGAGAACTGAGTTCTGCAGTTAAAATGGGATGTCTCTTCAAATAATATATATTTTCTGGGGCCGGCCCGGTGGCGCAAGTGGTTAAGTGCGCGTGCTCTGCTGCGGCGGCCCGGGGTTCGCCGGTTCGGATCCCGGGTGTGCACCAACACACCGCTTGGCAAGCCGTGCTGTGGCGGCGTCCCATATAAAGTGGAGGAAGATGGGCACGGATGTTAGCCCAGGGCCAGTCTTCCTCAGCAAAAAAAAAAAAAAAAAGGAGGATTGGCAGATGTTAGCACAGGGCTGATCTTCCTCACACACACACACACACACACACAAAAGTAACATATATTTTCTGAGTATAAAATATGCTTATGTAGGGGGCCAGCCCGGTGGCACAAGCGGTTGGGTGCACTTGCTCTGCTGTGGCTTCCCGGGGTTCGCCGGTTCGGATCCCGGGCGTGCCAATGCACCCCTTGTCAGGCCATGCTGTGGCAGGCGTCCCGTGTAGAGTGGAGGAAGATGGGCATGGATGTTGGCCCATGGCCAGTCTTCCTCAGCAAAAAGAGGAGGATTGGCAGATGTTAGCTCAGGGCCGATCTTCCTCACACACACACAAAAATATATGCTTATGTAATGAAAGCTTTAAATCAGAGAAAGCATAAGGAAAATTAAAAATTCTTGTAGGGCCAGCCTTGTGGCATAGTGGCGCGCTCTGCTTTAGCGGCCAGCGTTCAGTCCCTGGGCATAGACCTACACCACTCATCAGCCATGCTGTGGCAGTGACCCACATACAAAAAAAACAAAAAATAGAGGAAGATTAGCCACAGATGTCAGCTCTGGGTGAACTTTCCTCAGCGAAAAAAAAAAAAAAAAAAGTCTTGTATAGTTCCAATCGTAGGGTATTCAGGAATGCCCTGGGGTCAAGGGTGAGATGCATGAATCCACACATCTCAGGGGTGTGCAAGAGGAGTGAGTGAAGGGCAGGCAAAGTTCAGGCTTAGTGGCAAGTATTGAATTCCCAGGTCACATCGCCTCTGGGCCCCAGCCTCCTCCCCTGAAGTGAGAACAAAGTCCAAAAACTGAGATGCTCCAGAGCAGCACAGTACGTGTTAGTTCCTTCTCCTTTCTCATTTGTAACGTGTGCTTGACGCATGGGGACTGATATTACAGAAAGTGATAAAAATGGCCAACATTCATGAAATGATTACTATGTACAAATATGATGGGGTAGCCACGTCCATCCAAGACGTGGTCCTCACTTTCTGGTTTTCACATTTTTGGGGAGTCCCCTCCCACATGGAAGAGGTTGACCAGGGTAATGAGTTGGATATGCCAGAAATGGTGGTGTCTGCCTTCTGAAGCCATAAAAGACACGGAGTTCTGTCTTGTTCTCTCTCCTGGACCGTTGACTCTGGGGGAAGCTGGGAGCCATGTTGTGAGGATGCTCAGGATGCATCACAGTGAGATCCACGTGGTGAAGAGCTGAGGCCTCCTGCCAACAGCTGTGCAAGTGAACCATCATGGAAGTGGATCTTCCAGCCCCAGTCAAGCCTTCAGAAGAACGCAGCCCCAGCAAACCTCTTGACAGCAACCTCACAAAAACTCTGAGCCAGAACCACCAGGCCAGACCACTACTGAATTCCTTGCACACAGAACCTGAGAGACAGTAAGTGTTTATTGTGGTTTAAGCCACTAAGTCTTGGGGTAGTTTATTACACACTAATAGACAACTTATATATATGTATTTCCTCAGTATATCTCACCACAACTTTTTGAAGTAGACAGTGTTTTAAAATTTTATTTTTGTTAAGCACTACATAATATACTGCATGCTACATAATACACTACAGAACCTTCTAGCAGGGGTAGGTGAGCATAACTGAGTTGTTTTTCCATCACTCACGAAAATGCCTCCTTAGTCAATCAATGTTCTCCAAAGTCTTTGATACATAGTAACAATTAATGCCAGAGATGCGCCTACCTCTTTCCATCAGACTCTGCTGAGATGAATAACGGGCCACCCTTTTTTCAAACAGGGGACCCTGAGCTCTCCATGGCTCCAGAACTGGCCAGAAGTGGGTAGCTACTGTGTATCTGAGCTAGACAGTACTTTTAATTCCATTTCAAACACGAGGAGACAGAGACAAAGAGAGGCTGGATGGATGACGTTCAAGAGCACATAGGTGGTTAACGGCTGAAATGCGAACACAGGCATATGGCTCCAGTACCCACATTCCTCGCTTTCATACGTGTGTGAAATTAAGGCAGCTCGTGTGTGCATATAATCATCAAGTCCACAAAAACACCCGGAAAAGCCCTTCCGCACACTGGAGGTCTAGGGATGAACCAAAAATAGATGTGGCTACGATTTATGGAGTGTTTAAAAGAAGCCAGGCCTTATTCTAAGAGTTTATACATAGGAAAGCATTTCCCACAGCGTAATTATCAGCGATTGTGCCCATTTTTTTATAGATAAGGAATCTGAGTCACTGCGAGTGTAGCCACTTATTTAAGGTCACAGGTGAGTGTGGCAAGGTGAGTATGCAAATATGCTACCAACAGTCTGGGGTGTGTTGTAGAGACGGCCTAGGTTCCTGATGGGGCTAAGAGGGCGTCTGACCCAGCATGCGCGGTCTGTGAACTGAATCCTAACGGAGGAGCAGGAACGAGATCGCTGGAGAATAGGAGGAGGGTGCACCTCGGGGGAAGTGTGGGGAGTGGGGGGCGTGGACCGCACATGCAAAGGCCGGGAGGCAGGAACATACTGGGCTCCTTCTGTGAGAACTGCAAGGGCTTGTGGGGAGGCAGGAAGAGGCAAGAGGGGCCAGAGACTGAATCGAAAGGCAAACCCCACTTCGGGACAGATCTACCCCGGCCTGGTCTTGGTGGTAAGTGTCCACCTGTGAGATGCAGTAGTAAGACATCTTGCTCCCCTCGCTCCCTCCTGCTCCCTTCTGGGCCCTGCGAGTGCGTTCATACAGCAGCGCCTAATATCAGGATGTCTTACTTCAACTGAGTGAGGAAGGGGCCTTGGCAGGATAAAGCGGGGCCAGGCGGGGGCTGGAGGGGAGAACCCGTGACCAGGGGTGCAGGAGCGTCCAGAGACGAGGACCCGGGTTGAGGGCGGGGCTGCGGGCTCTCACGGCCGGCCTCCACTTCCTCCTCCTCCCTCCCCTGGGCTGTGGCCTCACCGTCGGGCTGGGAACCGGGAAATTGTTATGTTTAAAGTCCAGCAGGTGGAAGGTCCGGGGCTGGGACACCTGGGTCCCTTGGCAGTATCTGAGACATGATCGGCGCTGGCGGGGGCCTCCGGGCCTGGGGGAGCCTGGTGCTGCTGGTAAGTGTCCCCAGCCCCAGGGGAGCAGGGTCACAGAGAGGGTACATGGGGGCACACTCTAGGGTCTGAGGGAAGAGAGAGCTGGGGTCCCTGAAGTGGGGTCCTGAGGGAGTGGGAGCTGATGATTCTGGGGAGGAGGAAGCAGGCTTCTACGTTGGTGGAGATTGTCTGGGAGACTTACACCTGGGCTCTTAGATATTGCTGTGTCTGCTGCAGAGTCAACTCTGCTTTCTGGCAAGACTCAGGTATGCTTACAAAGACCAGGGAGTCAGGCCCCCAGCCTCCTCCCTCAGAGCCAGGAGTCCAGGCCCCCTCCTCCTTCAGACCCAGGGATCCAAGCCTCCAGCCCCTCCTCCCTCAGACCTAGGAGTCCAGGCCCCCAGCCCTCCTACCTCAGACCCAGGGGTCCAAGCCCCCAGCCCCTCCTCCCTCAGATCCAGGAGACCGGGCCCCCGGCCCCTCCTCCCTCAGACCCACGGATCCAAGCCCCCAGCTCCTCCTCCCTCAGACCCAGGAGACCGGGCCCCCGGCCCCTCCTCCCTCAGACCCAGGAGTCCAGACCCCCAGCCCCTCCTCCCTCAGACCCAGGAGACCGGGCCCCCGGCCCCTCCTCCCTCAGACCCAGGAGAACAGATGCCCAGCCTCCTCTCTCAGACCTGGTGTCTGGCTCCTGGTCCCCAGCCTCAGTCTCTTCCCCTGTTCCCAGTTTGTTGATTACGTCCCTGCCTCTAGTCCTCCAAGGCCATATTTCTTGGGAAGTGAAACCATTGAGTTTATCTCCCGGCCTTATCGGTGAAGCCAACCCTGGCTCCTGGGTCCCTGGAGCCCCGCCCCTGCCATGCTCCTCTGCCCTCCCCATCAACACACACACACCCAGAAAAGACTGACGTTAGAGTGACCTTTGTCAGAGCCCAGGCTGGAGGAGGAGACACTGCGTGGTGTCCCTCCTCTCTCTTAGGCAGCAGTGACCCCAGAGATGGGGGGCAAGGACAGAAGGTCGCTGGCTGGCCAGCCCAGCCTTGCAATCTCACCCTGGCCACGGAAGGTGAGGCTCCAAGTCTCATTGTCTCTCTCTGGGCTCTCCCCAGGGCCTGTGCAGCTGGACAGGAGCCAGGGCTGCTGGTGAGTGACCCCTGCTGAGTCCACTGCCCACACGAAGAAGTTGCACTCAACTCCCGCGACCTTCTGAGGGGGGTCTCCACGGAGGGCGCTGTGATCTGTGGCAGGCGCTGATGGGAGCAGTCCTTCCTGGACTCGGGGCAAAGACTAAGGGCGGTGGATGGGACAGTAGTGGTCTGCTCCCCTGCTCTCACCCCACCCTCCTTCCCAATTCTCAGCCCCCAACCCAGTCAGAGACCTGACCATGGAGACTTGGACCAACCGCTCCATCATCTTGCACTGGGCGGTCCCTAAGAACCCAAGCCCTCAAAACTATACCTACTGGTCCAGTGGCCTACAGATAGGGACAAAAATGAGACCTGAAACACACAATGACCAGTTATGCAGTGGATGGACTCACTTCGGCGTCCTCATATGAATTTTCTGTATGGACAGGGGACAGAGGCCCCAGGAAGACTGTCGAGGGTTCCACAGGAGAGAAGCACCCATGTCCATTCCCTGCTTTGTTCCCTTTTGTTTTGCATGGAGGAAGGTGGTAGGAGATGACTGAGAACCTACTGGAGAAGGTGTCAGCATGTCTGGCCCCCCTCTGCCCACAGTGGGGGCTGACATGTCCCTAGGTCTCGTTGGGCCAGACCTTCAGTGAGTCTGCAGGAGAGCCTGGCCACTTCCCAGGGATTGTCCATGGGCCCTCCTGGCTCGCCGTTAGAGGTTGGGAGAGTTTTCTAGACCATCATTTTAGGGGATGTCTCTCCTTAGCAACCAGGGTTGTGTAGGGGGCAAAGGCACGTTCCCTGAGCTCCGGGAGGCATAGGTACTATGGAATATGGACACTTTAACCCTTTGACTCTTTTCCTAGTTCACAAATGTGTCACCGTCTCGAGGATGGAAGCTCAGCTCATCAGCTCTGTCACCTTCACGTGGACAACATTCTGCTTTAGACCTCTGTTATCCAATATGGTAGCCACAAGTCACGTGGGGCTATTTAAATTTAAGTTCTTTAGAACTGCATAAAATTGCAGATTCACTTCCACGTTTCATGTGCTCGAGAGTTCTGTTGACATTCTCCCAGTGCCCCCTCAGCCTCCCACCGGGCTAGTACCTGCTATATGGAACAGTGGGAGAGCATCTCCACCATCACAGGCATTCTATTGGAAAGTGCTGGTCTAGATCCTTGCTGCTCAAAGTATGGTCCATGGGTGGGCAGCACCAGCATCCCTCGAGAGTTGATTGTAAATGTGGAAACTCAGTCTCATCTCAGACCTACTGAGTCAAAACCTACATTTTAACCAGATCCCCAGTGTTATGTATGCACTTTAAAGTTTGAGAAGCCCTAGTATAGACCATACATCCCACATGTCCTGGGCCAGTAGTTGAGGCAGGACTAGGAACTTATTTTGAGGGCTGAAATGCCCACTGGCTGTTTCCTCTATCTGCTCCCCTGCTGACCTGGATCCTTCTTCCTAATTTCTCAGCCCCCAACCCCGTCAGGGACCTCAGCGTGGAGGCTCAGACCACCAGCTCCATCACCCTGAGGTGGGTGGCGCCCGATGACCCTGACCTTCAGGACTACACCTACTGGATCCAGTGGACTGGTGATGGCGACAAGCCTGAGAACACAAGCACAACAGACACGAAGGTCACAGTGGATGGACTGAAACCTGGGTCCTTGTATGAATTTTCTGTGTGGGTGGAGACGAATGGATCCGTTAGCCCCCAGGAAACTCTCAATGCCACCACAGGTGAGAGGCAGCCACCATTCATTTTCATTCTTTCTTTCTTTTTTTGTTTTTAATGGGAAGTGACAGGCGGTGGTGGAGAGTTGAGAGGAGAACATGGCATATTCTGTTACCCCATGTTCCTTTTGGGTCACGTTGAGCAGGAGATGAAGAAAGAACACCTCCGGGGCCTCCAGGTTCTGAGTTGGGATCAGTCAGGTTGCAGGAATCTCTAGAATGCAGACCATAATAGTAGGAGGTGCAGAGCTGTGTAGGAGGCCAAAGCATGTTCCCTGAGCTCGGGGGGTGGGAGGGCTTAGGTACTATGGACTGTGGACAGTCTGACCCTCTGACTCTTCTAGTTCACAACTGTGTCACAGGCTTGAGGACGGACGCTAGGTCACCAGCTCCATCACTTCGACGTGGACAGCTCCTCTGCTCTAGACCTCCAGTGTCCAGTATGATAGCCACTAGTCAGGTGTATCTAGTTACACTTAGGTTCATTAGAGTTGTACAAAATTGCAAATTCAGTTCCACATTTCATGTGTTCAAGAGCTCTGTTGACGTTCTCCCAGTGCCCCCTCAGCCTCCCACTGGGCTAGAACCTGCTATATGGAACAGTGGGAGAGCATCTCCACCACCACAGACATTCTATTGGAAAGTGCTGGTCTAGATCCTTGCTACTTGCAATATGGTCCATGGGTGGGCAGCCCCAGCATCCCCGAGAGTTGATTGTAAATGCAGAAACTCAGTCTCATCCAGGACCTACTGAGTCAGAACCTGCATTTTAACCAGATCCCCGTGGTATGTATGCACATTAAAGTTTGAGAAGCCCTGGTCTAGACCATACACCCTACATCTCCTGGACCAGTAGTTGAGGCAGGACTAGGAACTTATTTTGAGGGCTAAAATGCCCACTGGCTGTTTCCTCTGTCTGCTCCCCTGCTGACACTGGATCCTTCTTCCTAATTTCTCAGCCCCCAACCCTGTCAGGGACCTGAGTGTGGAGGCTCAGACCACCAGCTCCATCACCCTGAGGTGGGTGGCGCCCGATGACCCTGACCTTCAGGACTACACCTACTGGATCCAGTGGACTGGTGATGGCGACACACCTGAGAACACAAGCACAGCAGACACGAATGTCACAGTGGATGGACTGAAACCTGGGTCCTTGTACGAGTTTTCCGTGTGGGTGGAAACGAATGGAGTCCTTAGCTCCCGGGAGACTCTCAATGCCACCACAGGTGAGAGGCAGCCACCACTAGTTTTCATTCATTCTTTTTTTCTTTGAACATGACATATTCTGTCACCCAGTCTTCCTTTTGGGTCACGTTGAGCAGGAGGTGAAGAAAGAACATCTACGAGGTCTCCATGTTCTGAGCTGGGATCCGTTAGGTTCTAGGAATCTACAGAATGCAGACCATAATAGTAAGGGTATCTTTCCTTAGCAACCAGGGCTGTGTAGGAGGCCAAAGCATGTTCCCTGAGCTCTGGGGCTTTAGAAATGTGGACATTCTGACCCTCTGACTCTTCTAGTTCACACTGTGTCACTGGTTTGAGGATGGACGCTAGACCACCAGCTCCATCACTTTAACATGGACAGCTCCTCTGCTCTAGACCTCCAGTGTCCACTACGATAGCCTCTAGTCACGTGTGCCTATTTAAATTTAAGTTCTTTAGAACTGCATAAAATTACATGTTCCGTTCCAGATTTCATGTGCTCAAGAGCTCTGTTGACGTTCTCCAAGAGCCCCCTCAGCCTCCCACTGGGCTAGAACCTGCTATATGGAACAGTGGGAGAGCATCTCCACCACCACAGACATTCTATTGGAAAGTGCTGGTCTAGATCCTTGCTACTCAAAGTATGGTCCATGGGTGGGCAGCACCAGCATCCCCCAAAGGTTGATAGTAAAGGCAGAATCTCAGTCTCATCCCGGACCTACTGAGTCAGAACCTACATTTTAACCAGATCCCCGTGGTATGTATGCACATTAAAGTTTGAGAAGCCCTGGTCTAGACCATACACCCTACATCTCCTGGACCAGTAGTTGAGGCAGGACTAGGAACTTATTTTGAGGGCTAAAATGCCCACTGGCTGTTTCCTCTGTCTGCTCCCCTGCTGACACTGGATCCTTCTTCCTAATTTCTCAGCCCCCAACCCTGTCAGGGACCTGAGTGTGGAGGCTCAGACCACCAGCTCCATCACGCTGAGGTGGGTGGCGCCCAATGACCCTGACCTTCAGGACTACACCTACTGGATCCAGTGGACTGGTGATGGCGACACACCTGAGAACACAAGCACAGCAGACACGAATGTCACAGTGGATGGACTGAAACCTGGGTCCTTGTATGAATTTTCCGTGTGGGTGGAGACGAATGGAGTCCTTAGCTCCTGGGAGACTCTCAATGCCACCACAGGTGAGAGGCAGCCACCACTAGTTTTCTTTCTATATTCGTTTATCACAGGAGATGATAGGCGATGGTGGAGAGTTGACAGGAAAACAGCATATTCTGTCACCCAGTGAACCTTTTGGGTCACCTTGAGTAGAAGGAGGTGAAGAAAGAACATCTCCAGGGCCTCCAGATTCTGAGCTGGGATCAGTCAGGGTCTAGGAATCTCTAGAATGCAGACCATAATAGTAGGAGGTGTGTCTCCTTAGCAACCAGAGCTGTGTCGGGGGCCAAAGCATGTTCCCTGAGCTCCGGGGGTGGGGGGGCTTAAGTATTGTGGACTGTGGACAGTCTGACCCTCTGACTCTTCTAGTTCACAAACTGTGTTACAATCTTGAGGATGGACGCTAGGTCACCAGCTCCATCACTTTGATGTGGACAGCTCCTCTGCTCTAGACCTCCAGTGTCCAGTATGACAGCCACTAGTCAGGTGTATCTAGTTACACTTAGGTTCATTAGAATTGTATAAAATTGCAAATTCAGTTCCACATTTCACGTGCTCAAGAGCTCTGTTGACGTTCTCCCAGTGCCCCCTCAGCCTCCCACTGGGCTAGTACCTGCTATATGGAACAGTGGGAGAGCATCTCCACCATCACAGACATTCTATTGGAAAGTGCTGGTCTAGATCCTTGCTACTCAAAGTATAGTCCATGGTTGGGCAGCTCCAGCATCCTAGAAGAGTTGATTGTAAATGCGGAAACTCAGTCTCATCCCAGACCTACAGGATCAGAACCTGCATTTTAACCAGATCCCCAGTGTTATGTATGCACATTAAAGTTTGAGAAGCCCTGGTCTAGACCATACACCCTACATCTTCTGGACCGGTAGTTGAGGCAGGACTAGGAACTTATTTTGAGGGTTAAAAGTGCCCACTGGCTGTTTCCTCTGTCTGCTCCCCTGCTGACACTGGATCCTTCTTCCTAATTTCTCAGCCCCCAACCCTGTCAGGGACCTGAGTGTGGAGGCTCAGACCACCAGCTCCATCACCCTGAGGTGGGTGGCGCCCGATGACCCTGACCTTCAGGACTACACCTACTGGATCCAGTGGACTGGTGATGGCGACACACCTGAGAACACAAGCACAGCAGACACGAATGTCACAGTGGATGGACTGAAACCTGGGTCCTTGTATGAATTTTCGGTGTGGGTGGAGAAGAACGGAGTCTATAGCTCCTGGGAGGCTCTCAGTGCCACCACAGGTGAGAGGCAGCCACTATTTGTTTTCTTTCTATTTTTCTTTTTTTTATGGGAGGTGATAGGTGGTGGTGGACAGTTGATGGGAGAACATGGCATATTCTCTCGTCCAGTGTCTCTTTGGATCACGTTGAGTAGGAGACGAAGACAGAACATCTACGGGGCCTCCAGGTTCTGAGTTGGGACCAGTCAGGTTGTAGGAATCTCTGGAATGCAGACCATAATAGTAAGGGTGTCTCTCCTTAGCAACCAGAGCTGTGTAGGGGGCCAAAGCATGTTCCCTGAGCTCTGGGGGCACTTAAGAATGTGGACACTCTGACCCTCTGACTCTTCTAGTTCACAACTGTGTCACAACCTTGAGGATGGACGCTAGGTCACCAGCTCCATCACTTTGACGTGGACAGCTCCTCTGCTCTAGACCTCCAGTGTCCAGTATGATAGCCACTAGTCAGGTGTATCTAGTTACACTTAGGTTCATTAGAATTGTATAAAATTGCAAATTCAGTTCCACACTTCACGTGCTCAAGAGCTCTGTTGACGTTCTCCCAGTGCCCCCTCAGCCTCCCACTGGGCTAGTACCTGCTATATGGAACAGTGGGAGAGCATCTCCACCATCACAGACATTCTATTGGAAAGTGCTTGTCTAGATCCTTGCTACTCAAAGTATAGTCCATGGGTGGGCAGCTCCAGCATCCTAGAAGAGTTGATTGCAAATGCGGAAACTCAGTCTCATCCCAGACCTACAGGATCAGAACCTGCATTTTAACCAGATCCCCAGTGTTATGTATGCACATTAAAGTTTGAGAAGCCCTGGTCTAGACCATACACCCTATATCTCCTGAACCAGTTGTTGAGGCCGGACTAGGAACTTATTTTGAGGGCTAAAATGCCCACTGGCTGTTTCTTCTATCTGCTCCCCTGCTGACACTGGATCCTTCTTCCTAATTTCTCAGCCCCCAACCCTGTCAGGGACCTCAGCGTGGAGGCTCAGACCACCAGTTCCATCACCCTGAGGTGGGTGGTGCCCGATGACCCTGACCCTCAGGACTACACCTACTGGATCCAGTGGACTGGTGATGGCGACACACCTGAGAACACAAGCACAGCAGACACGAATGTCACAGTGGATGGACTGAAACCTGGGTCCTTGTACGAATTTTCCGTGTGGGTAGAGACAAATGGAGTCCTTAGCTCCTGGGAGGCTCTCAGTGCCACCTCAGGTGAGAGGCAGCCACCATTTGTTTTTCTTTCTATTTTTTTTAATGGGTGATGATAGATGGTAGTGGAGAGTTGACAGGAGAACATGGCATATTCTGTCACCCAGTGAACCTTTTGGGTCATGTTGAGTAGGAGATGAAGGAAGAACATCTACAGGGCCTCCAGGTTATGAATTGGGATCAGTCAGGGTCTAGGACTCTCTAGAATGTAGACCTTAATAGTAGGAGGTGTCTCTCCTTAACGACCAGGGCTGTGTAGGGGGCCAACGTATGTTCCCTGAGCTCTGGGGGCACTTAGGAATGTGGAGACTCTGACCCTCTGACTCTTCTAGTTCACAACTGTGTCACAGTTTTTTTGTGTGTGTGTGAGGAAGATAAGCCCTGAGCTAACATCCATGCCAATCCTCCTCTTTTTGCTGAGGGAAACTGGCCCTGGGCTAACATCCGTGCCCATCTTCCTCTAGTTTATATGGGATGCTGCCACAGCATGGCTTGACAAGCAGTGCATCGGTACACCCCAAGGATCCGAACCCGGGCCGCCAGCAGCGGAGCGCACGCACTTAACCACTACGCCACGGGGCCAGCCCCTGTGTCACAGTTTTGAGGATGGACGCTAGACCACCAGCTCCATCACTTTGACATGGACAGCTCCTCTGGTCTAGACCTCCAGTGTCCAGTACGATAGCCACTAGTCACGTGTGGCTATTTAAATATAAGCTTATTATAATTACATAAAATTACAAATTCAGTTCCATATCTCTTGTCCTCAAGGCCTCTGTTGAGAAGCTTCCAGTTCCATATGAGAATCCCACAGGGCTAGCGCTTGCTATATTGGACAATGGAAGAGGATTTCCATCTTCACAGAAATTCTGTTGGAAAGCACTGATCTAGATCCTTGCTACTCAAAGTATGGTCCATGGGTGGGCAGCACCAGCATCTCTCGAGAACTCACTGTAAATGCAGAATCTCAGTCCCATCCCAGACCCACTAGGTCAGAACTTGCATTTTCACTACATCCCGAGTTATATGCACGGAAAATAAATTTGAAACGCACTAGTCTAGACCATGCAGCTTAGCTGTGAGTGGGGGAGATGAGCAGGCTCAGATATGAGGGTTCTTGAGGATCCAGCTTCTTGAGGTGCTATCCTCACTTCTCAGCTCCCAGTGAAGTCATGGATCTACAGATTGAAACTCAGACCAACAACTCGATCACTCTGTCATGGAAGGCCCCCGCGGACCCCTACTCTCATCTCTTCATGTACTGGGTCCAGTGGGCCAGTGAGGGACATCCTCAGAGGGAGCGAGATCTCCGAGGACTTCAGACCAACCAGACAGGCAGTACCAATGCGACCAGGTATGAAGTGGAGACCCTGGAGCCCGGGACTCTGTACACCTTCAGCGTGTGGGCAGAGAGGAACAATGTAGCCAGTTCCAAACAGAGCCTCCGTGCATCCACAGGTGAGATGGGCCTCCTTTTACCTGGTGAGGGGTGTAGGTCAGACCTTGGGGGCAAGGAGGGGTGAGTGGACTACAAATCCCATTAGGCCATGGGGGGTCATGACTTAATAAGCTGCAGTGATACAGAGAGTCCAAGGGCTCATGGGAGTTGCAGTTTGAGGTGACCTGTTGTGTGTCCATTTGAGGACAATGGGAAATGAGGAATGAAGAGGTATTTTGGTTTGGGGGAAGGAAAGGATGGACGAGTTCTCAAAGAATTGGTGTCACTGATGGTGAACTGGGGGAGGGATGGAAAGCCATCTTGGAGGGCTCCTGCTGATTCCTTTTGTTCTCTCCACCTAGCCCCGGACCCTGTCACCATCACCTCCTGCATCAGCACCTCTGGGGGCTATGGGGTCATCCTGACCTGGTCCTGCCCCCCAGGAGGCTATGAGGCCTTTGAGTGGCAGGTGGGTAGACAGCAGGGCTCCCAAGACAATTCTTCCTGTGAGACGGGTGTATCCGTGTTGGGTCTCCAGCCGGCTTGGTCCTACACAGCCACCGTTACGACCATCTGGGATGGAATGAGGGCCCCGTCTACCCCCAGGACTTGCAACACCGAGAAAGCAGGTGAGCAGAGCCCCACGGGGACAGAGAGCTTTGAAGAAAGTCTCTCTAGACCCCATCAGGCTCTGTTGTGAGGGAGTGTCATGAACCCACGGGGGCCTTTTTGTTTGTTTGTGTTTTGTTTCCTGCCGTTTTAAAACAGTATTATTGAGACAGAATTCATATAACATACAGTTCACCCACTTAAAGTACAATTCAATGGCTTCTAGTATATTCTCTGTATTGTGCAACTATCATTACTATCAATTTTAGAATATTTTCATTATTCCATAAAAAAATCTTGCCCTTTAACCATCACCCCTTAATTTTTCCCCAGTTCCCTACCAACTATCCATTGGCAATCTCTAATCTACCTACTGTCTCTATAGATTTACCTGTTTTGGATGTTTACTAAAAATACAATCATACAATGTGTGGTCCTCTGTGACTGGCTTCTCTCACTATCAAGTTTTCAAGGTTCATCCGTTTGTGGCGTGTATTAGTGCTTCATTACTTTTCCTTGCCAAATAATATTCCATTGTATGGATAGACCCCATTTTGATTATCCGTTCATCCGATGATGGATCAGTTGGGTGGTTTCCATTTTTTGGCTATTATGAGTAATGCTACTATGAACATTCATGTACACGTTTTTGTGTGGATGTATGTCTTCATTTCTCTTGGGTATGTACCCAGGAGTGGAATTGCTAGGTCATATGGTAACTCTACGTTTAACCATTTGAAGAACTGCCAGATTTTTTTCCACCATGGCTGCACCATTTTTCACTCATCGGTGGGGTATTTGAAGAAGTTCAAACCTCATGCTCAGGAAATCTTTGGTCATGTACCATTGACTGTGGTTGTGGGCCTCCCTGGGCCACATCAGTCACTTCCCAGGAATCAGAGCCTCTTATAAGTTTGGGTCTCTCCTCTGGAGAGATACTGCAGGTTGGTGAAATGATAAATGGGTGCTACTCCAAACAGGGCTTGGGTGGATCCCACTGTCCAGGAGTGTCCCTCGCTTAGCAAAAAGTGTCTCTGAGAGCACAGATCCTCTTGGATCTTGGGCTGGATCACTCTTTGTGGCAGGGGACTTTCCTGTGCATTGTAGAATGTCGAGCAGCATCCGTAATTAGAGGCCGGTGGCACCACCACCCTAGTTGTGACAACCAAAAACCTCTCCAGACATTGCCCGATGTCACCAGGGGGCAAAATCACCCTTGCTGAGAACCACTAGTCTAGGTCAAGGAGGGGGAAAGTTATTCTTCAGCAACCAGGTCACCTGAGGAATGATGTTTTTGGACCAGGCTCCTTGGGAACCAAGAGTCTAAGAGGAAAGGTTGGGTGGGAGGTGGGGCTTTATCCAGAAGATTTCTCCTTCCCATTCTCTGCCCCAGCATCCACGCTGCAGGCCCTCTGATCACAGTCTGAGCAAGGACAGACCTAGGAGAGACAGGACACAGGACATAAGACCAGGGCTCTAACGCTCCCCATGCATCCTCCCCCAGGGGTCATTGCCGGAGTCGTTGTCAGTGTCCTCCTGCTTCTCATCATGGTGGTCCTGGTGGTTTTCTTCCTGAAGAAGAGGTAAGACTTGGTGCAGGACTCACCAGCCACCTGGAGGGTGGGGGCTGGGGGAAGGGTGAGGATTCCTGGATCCAGCCTCACTCCCTGAGCCTTTCATCCCAATGTCCTTTTCCCAGGCGTAAGAAGAGTGAGAAGAAACCAGCACCCATGGATCGAGACTACAGGTGAGAAGGAGGTTTTGTGGAGCATCCAAAAGAGTCGCTCTCAGGTCAAATCAAGGGGTATTTTCTGGTCATTGGATAGGTTAGAGGGCGGGGTCAGTGAATCCACTCACACAAGCCTAATGATCTCTGTGACAGCGATCACCTTCTATGTGTCAGGCACTGTTCTAGGTACTGAGGAAACAGTGAGTTAAGCAAAGATTCCTGCCTTCATGGAGCATACATTCTAGCACAAGAGGACATTAATAAACAGGATAATAAAGAATGTGACACTTACTTGGAGACAAACAAAGCAAGAGGTGGGGACAGGAAGGGTAGAGAAATATTCTAGAGAGGGTGTCCAGGAAAAGCCTTCCTAAGATGATGACTAAGAAGAAGTCATTTGAGCATAGACTTGAAGCAAGTGAGGGGAGGAGCCATGTGCACATCTGGGGAAAAGGCATTTCCAGGCAGAGGGACCAGCAGGTGCAAAGGCCCTGAGGCAGGAGCCTGAATGAAGGGGAAGGTAGAAGGTAGTAGGAAATGAGGTCAGAGAGGTATCTTGTGGGGCCAGTTCAGGTAGTTCCTTGTAGATGAAAGTAAGGACTTTGGTTTTATTCAGAGATAGGAGTTTTGGGAGGGTTTTGAATAGACCAGTGACACAATCTCACATATTTAAGAAGCAGAGGCAAAAGCAAGGAGACAGAAGAAGAAGGTTGTAATAACCCAAACAAGGGGTGATGGGTCTTGAACCAGCAAATGGTTAGAGGTAGTCAGATTCAAGATATAGTCTGAGTGTTTAAACAACAGATCTGCTTAAAGGATGGATGTGTGGTATGAGATTCAGAGAGGGCTCAAGTGTGACTCCAAGGAATTTAGCCTGAGCACCAGGGAGACTGGGATCACCATTGCTTGAGATGAAATGACTATGGATGAGCAGCTTGGGGGTATCAGGTATCAGGAGCTCACCTGTGGACACATTAAGTTTGAGACGTTTGTTGGACATGCAAGTGGAGACGATGAATGGGCAGTTGGATCGACAGCTCAATGGTTCGATTGTGCAAATGTCTTCATCACTCTGAATCCTCTTTTTTTTTTTTTTTTTTTTAAATTTTTTGTTTATTGCAGTAACATTGGTTTATAACATTGTAAAAATTTCAGGTGTACATCATTGTACTTCTATTTCTGCATAGATTACATCATGTTCACCACCAAAATACTAATTACAACCCATCACCACACACATGTACCCAATTATCCCTTTCACCCTCCTCCCTCCCCCCTTCCCCTCTGGTAACCACCAATCCAATCTCTGTCCCTATGTGTTTGTTTATTGTTGTTATTATCTACTACTTAATGAAGGAAATCATACGGTATTTGACCTTCTCCCTCTGACTTATTTCACTTTGCATAATACCCTCAACGTCCATCCATGTTGTCACAAATGGCTGGATTTCATTGTTTCTTATGGCTGAGTAGTATTCCATTGTGTATATATACCACAGCTTTTTTATCCATTCGTCCCTTGATGGGCACTTAGGTTGCTTCCAAGTCTTGGCTATCGTGAATAAGGCTGCAATGAACACAGGGGTGCATGTACCTTTGCAAATTGGTGTTTTCAAGTTCTTTGGATAAATACCCAACAGTGGAATAGCTGGATCATATGGTAGTTCTATCCTTGATTTTTTGAGGAATCTCCATACTGTTTTCCATAGTGGCTGCACCAGTTTGCACTCCCACCAGCAGTGTATGAGAGTTCCCTTCTCTCCACAACCTCTCCAACACATGTTGTTTCCTGTCTTGTTAATTATAGCCATTCTGACGGGTGTGAGGTGATATCTCATTGTAGTTTTGATTTGCATTTCCCTGATAGTTAGTGATTTTGAACATCTTTTCATGTGTCTGTTGGCCATCTGTATATCTTCTGTGGAGAAATGTCTGTTCAGGTCTTTTGCCCATTTTTAATTGGGTTGGTAGTTTTTGTTGTTGAGATGCATGAGTTCTTTATATATTTTGGAGATTAAGCCCTTATCAGATGTATGGTTTGCAAATATCTTCTCCCAATTGTTAGGTTGTCTTTTCGTTTTGTTGATGGTTTCCTTTGCTGTGCAGAAGCTTGTTAGTTTGATGTAGTCCCATTTGTTTATTTTTTCTATTGTTTCTCTTGCCCGGTCAGATGTGGTGTTTGAAAAGATGTTGCTAAGACTGATGTCGAAGAGCGTACTGCCTATGTTTTCTTCTAGAACTTTCAGTTTCAGGTCTTACATTCAAGTCTTTAATCCATTTGGAGTTAATTTTTGTGTATGGTGTAAGGTAAGAGTCTACTTTCATTTTTTTGCATATGGCTATCCAGTTTTCCCAACACCATTTGTTGAAGAGAGTTTCTTTTCCCCATTGTATGTTCTTGGCTCCTTTGTCAAAGATTAGCTGTCCATAGATGTGTGGGTTTATTTCTGGGCTTTCGATTCTATTCCATTGATCTGTGTGTCTGTTTTTGTGCCAGTATCATGCTGTTTTGGTTACTATAGCTTTGTAGTATATTTTGAAATCAGGGAGTGTGATACCTCCAGCTTTGTTCTTTTTTCTCAGGATTCCTTTAGCTATTCGGGGTCTTTTGTTGTTCCATATAAATTTTAGGATTCTTTGTTCTATTTCTGTGAAAAATGTTGTTGGAACTTTGATAGGGATTGCGTTGAATCTATAGATTGCTTAATCTAAAAAAAAACCCAAACAAGCCAAGCTTATAGATACAGAGAACAGATTGGTGATTGCCAGAGGCAGAGGCTGGAATGGGTGAAAGGGGTCAAAAGGTACAAACTTCCGGTTATAAGACAAATAAGTTCTGGGGACATAAAAAACAAACAACAACAAAACACCTTTTCTTTTATCCCAAGAGAACAGGATTAAAGAAGGTTAAATTCTTTGCGGCCCCCTCCCCACAGCTTTGCAGGGCACATTTTGGCAGAAGACTTTGCTGACCACGTCAGGGAAAATGAGAAGGACAGCAATTGTGGCTTCGCAAATGAGTACCAGGTGGGGTGGAAGGAAGGAGGCTGAGCTGAGCCCCACGTGCCCACCCCGGACCTCTCACACCTTCGGGAGTCAACAGAATCAGTGACACACGCTTTGTTGGCTCAGACAGAAATTCTCAGGCACGATTATCTTTTCAACTCATTGAAATCTTACACTAAATACAGGTCCTTGGGTCAGTCCCAAAGAAACACCTATGTTTTCCTCTGTCACCTTCTCTCCCATTGACCTCTCCAGTCCCCATCATCCCCCCAGTCCTTCCAAATGCCCCACGGGGATGGTGGCACAGAATTCCAGGGTGTGAGAGTAAACGGGGTGGTGCTGAAGACAGCAGAGGGATCAGCGGGGGTGTCCTGGGGGGAAGGTGGAGAAATTCCAATGCCCATGCACCTCTCCTCTGCCTCTGCCCCCAGCAATTGGTCCTGGAGGGCTACAACCAGCCTCAGATTGTGGCCTCAGCTCCGGAAAACAGCTTCAAGAATCGTTATAGAAATGTGCTGCCCTGTAAGTCTCAAGCCTCTACAACTTTGTCCCCAATTGTGACTTTGTCAAACCCCCATCCCTGGTCCCCATCCCTTATCCCCCTGTGAGAGACAAAGCTCCTGCCTCTGGTGAGGGGACAGCCCCTTGACCCTCTCCTCCCAGCTGAGGTCCCTCCGTCTCTCTCTGAGCTCCCAGTGTCTGTCGGCACCTTGGCATGACTTTCTGTCCTTGGGTCTCGGTCTCGTCTCCATGCCTCTCTGAGTCTCTCGGTCTCTCTCGCCTCTCTCTGCATCACTAATGCTGGCCTATCCCCTAGATGACTGGTCCCGTGTGCCCCTGGCATCCCTCCACGAGAAGCCAGGCTCCGACTACATCAATGCCAGCTTCATACCTGTAAGGTTGCAGTTGGGAGCTGGGAGGATGCTGAGCGAGCCTGAGAAGATAAGGGCCAGGGGGGTCAGGACTGGCCTGTTTTTCTCCACCAGGGTCTCTGTGATCCCCAGGAGTTCATTGCAGCCCAGGGCCCCCTGCCCCAGACCGTGGCTGACTTCTGGCGCCTGGTGTGGGAACAGCAGAGCCACACCTTGGTCATGCTGACCAACTGTGTGGAGTCCGGCCGGGTGAGAGACCTGGGTCCTGGGTGCTGCCCCTTGAGCTCTAACCTGTGACCCTGCCCCGGACACTGATCCCAGTGTAGACCTTGACCCAGACTTCACTCATTCCCTCCATTATGACCCCAGCCTCTTCCATCTCCCCCAGTCCATCCATTGGTCCATATATGGGGTGAAGCTGATCCCAATGACCTTGAGAAGGGGTGCTCCTGGCTGGGAGGAATTGACCCCTGGCTGCCCGTGGGTCTTGCCTCATTGCCAAGGCAGGAGACATTCCCCAGCACTGAATACAAGAGCCACGATGCAGAGGGGCATCAGGGGAGGTTCTCCAGGGCCTCCTGTTCTCTGACCCGCCAGTCCTCCCCCCAGGTGAAGTGTGAGCATTATTGGCCCCTAGACGCCCAGCCCTGCACCCATGGGAACCTACAAGTGACCCTGGTGGGTGAGCAGGTGATGGAGAACTGGACGGTACGAGACCTGAAGCTTTGGCATGTAAGTCCTGCCCCCGCATCAGCCCTGTCCTGGCCCTCAATTCCTCCCCATGACATTCCAGGCAGCCCCCTCCTCAGAACTTCCAATGAAGTCTAACCTTCCGTCACTCCCCCAAGGGACCACAGTGTGCCCCAGGGATGCCCCAGTCAGAACCCAGCCCCCGGTCCTCAGCTCTCCCTCGCCCAGCCCCCTCTCCCCCTCGGTCTAGATGCAGGAGCAGAAGACTCTGTTCGTGCGTCAATTCCACTACATGGCCTGGCCAGACCACGGCGTCCCCCACTCCCCAGACCCCTTGCTGGCTTTCTGGAAGATGCTCCGGCAGTGGCTGGACCAGACTCGGGGGGAAGGCCCCCCCATCGTGCACTGCAGGTGAGGACCCTCTCCCTGTGAGAGAACCACCCCCTCGGGACTCAGGAAACGGGGTTATCTGGGTCTTCGGGAACTTGTAGAGGAAGGAGACAGAAGAGAGGAGAAGGAGATGGAGGAGATGGAGGCAGAAGGTAAGTGGGTATTGATGCAGACTAAGAAGAGAATGAGGATAAGGGTGGAAAGATGGAGAAGAGAGAGGACAAGGTCGAGGAGGAGATGGTACGAGTGAGGAGCAACAGAAGGGAGGAAGGGGAGAAGAGCAGGAGGGGGAGCAGACAAAGGTTTTGAGAAACATTTGAAACACCTCTTGGGCTCCTGTGCTGGGCCTCACCCATCAATCGTTCTCCTGATAATTACGCTGAAGTCTCCGTAGATGAGATTTCACTAACTGCACGTAGGAGGGGGATGGGAAGGGGCTTGCTCCCGAGTGACAGACAGCCTCTGAAATGGGGGCCCTGGTTTCGGTGACACTTGACACTTAGGGAACACGGATGTGTGTCAGTTCTGAGTTCAAGGCCAGTAGTAAGTGGCTGAGTGGATGTCCATGGTGGTGCTCTTCACCTCTCTGCTGAACTGCGTCCTAACACCTTCCCTGTCCCCAGATAGTACCCTCTGGAGGTGTCCCCAGCAGAATGTCGTCCCTTCCCCCAAGTGCAGAAGGGAGTCTTGCATATAGTGATTTTTTTTTTTTAAAGATTTTATTTATTTATTTTTCCCCCAAAGCCCCAGTACATAGTTGTACGTCATAGCTGCACATCCTTCTAGTTGCTGTATGTGGGACGCGGCCTCAGCATGGCTGGAGGAGTGGTGCCTCGGTGCGCACCCGGGATCCGAACCTGGGCCGCCGGCAGCGGAGCGCACGCACTTAACCGCTAAGCCACGGGGCCGGCCCTGCATATAGTGATTAAGACGATTAGCTTGAACCATAGAAAGGAATGAAGCACCCATTCATGTGACGACGTGGATGCTGGAAAACAGTATGCTGAGTGAAAGGAGCCAGACACGTCAGGCCACATAGCGTACGATTCCGTGTACATGAAATGTCCACAATTGGCAAATCCACAGAGCCAGAAAACAGACTGGTGGTTGCCAGGGGCTGGGGAGAGCAGAGAATGGGGAGTGACTGATAATGGGTATGGGGTCTCCTTTCGGGGAGATGAAAGTGTTTGAGAACTAATTAGAGGTGGTGGTTGCACAACATTGTAAATGTACTAAATGCCACTGAACTGTTCACGTTAAAATGGTTAATTTGGTGGCCGGCCCTGTGGTGTGCTGGTTAAGTTCAGCGTGCTCCACTTCTCCAGCCCGGGCTCACAGGTTTGGATCCCGGGTGCGGACCTACACCACTCGTCAGCCATGCTGTGGCAGCGACCCACATACAAAAAAAATAGAGGGAGATGGGCACAGATGTTAGCTCGGGGCTAATCTTCCTCAAGCAAAAAGAGGAGGATTGGCAACAGATGTTTGCTCAGGGCGAATCTTCCTCAGCAAAAAACAAAAAACGAAAAAAGGTTCATTTTATGTTTAAACATTTTTTTAAATTATCGGCTTGGGAATTCATCTTCTGGTGTGTGAACCCCAGCTCTGTCACTTATGAGCCGAGTGACCTGGGACAAGCGACTTCACCTCACTCAGCCTCAATTTCCCCATCTGTGAAATGGGCATGCAAATAGTTCTCGCTTTTCAGGCGTGGGAGGAGTGAAAAGGCACCTACTGCACTTGGGACAGGGCCTAGCGGATGGAAAGAACTCAGGGCAGAGTCCTATGTAATTACTTTCCTCTTAATTAATAACCCCCACTTACACTGTATCCCTCAGAATAGTGTCTTGCTGAATAATACCCTGACCCTGGGTGCTCCCCAAACAGATCCCTCCAATCTGACAAGACTCCCCCTCCCGTGGTCTGACCCCTTCTTGTCCCTGCCTAGTGCTGGCGTGGGCCGCACGGGCACCCTCATCGCCCTGGACGTCCTGCTGCGGCAGCTGGAGCGTGAGGGCCTCGTGGGGCCCTTCAGCTACGTGAAGAAGATGAGGGAAAGCCGGCCGCTGATGGTGCAGACTGAGGTGATGGGGTTCCTGAGGGGCACAGGGCGGGTGGGGGGTCCTGGAGGAAGGCAGGCCAAGACTCAGGAGGGCACCCCTCACCCCCTTGTGCCCCCTCCCAGGCCCAGTACATTTTCCTGCACCAGTGCATCCTGCGGTCTCTCCAGCTGCCATCCCCAGTCCTGGCTGAGAAGGAGGCCACATACCAGAATCTGCTCTACGAGAATGTGGCCGCCATCCAGGCCCAGCAGCAGGAGGCCTAAGCTGTGGGAGAGCTGAGACCCCAGCCCAGCTAGACTCAAACTCTGCATCCCTACTTCAGCCCAGATTCCTGGACCCCTGGGTGAGGAGAGGGCTGGGGTCGCAGACTCCTGGGTCCTGCAGGAGGAGAGGGCTGGCAGCCTAAACTGTTTTCCTAGGGGGGAGAGGTCAGGTGGAGGCCAGGATCCTGGATTCCTGGTTCCTCGAAGGAGGGGAGGGATGGGAGGTAGGATTTCCTTGTTCTGTGAGGGAGGAGGACGCTGGAGGACCGGGCTGCGGGGTCTCAAGGAAACAAGCTGGATTCTGAGGAAGCAAAGAATTAGGGTCTGAATTCTGCCTACCCAAGGAGCAAGGACAGGCAGGATCCTGCCCATCTTTTACTCCAGAAGCCAAATCAGTCTTCTAGGATCTGAGGTTTCCCTGCACCTCACTGCCTGTATATATATTTTTTCTTCTATCCCATAATTTATTAAATCACTATTTTCTCCCAAGATGCTTGCCCCTGTGGATTTCTGGGTCTGGAAATAAAACTGGGGTAGGGGTGCAGGTGGGTTCCTAATGTCTAGGTACTGAGGCAAACGTCCTAGGGAGGAAAGTAGAGGGACTCAGAATTTTTCACCTGAAAAAATGTAGGTTTGGATGGTCGAGTCTCTCAGTGAAGGCTGCAGGTCCAGACTTCTGTGCCCAGGGTCTGGGGCAGTGTGGACGCAGTTCCCTTGAACTAGGAGCGTGGGGACTTGCCTCTTGGGCCTGGCCATAGGGGAACTTAGACGGTAGGGTGATGTCTCAGCCTGATTTGCTGGAGACTGACACGCTGAGTCTCGCGTATGGATATCTGAATACTAATATCTCCGGGGAGGGTCTCCTGGGGCCTAGGATCGGGTAGCCTGGCGCCTGGTTCTTTGGACAGGACAGAGTGTGGGGAGAGGGGGGCTGGATGCCAGATGGCTGGAATAGAAGTCAGAAAATCCTGGGGGACGAGGATAAATAGCAGTGGGCTCCTTGGTGGCTCCTGGCTGGGGGGCGGGACGAGGGGCGGGGCGGGAATCTCCACCTACTCGGGACCGAACACGCACGCGCGCGCGCGCACACACCCTTTCTTTCTTTCTCTTTCTCTGTTTCTCTGTCTGTCTGTCTGTCTCTCACACACACACATCGGCCCGGCTCCGCCCCACCGCACCCTCGCCCCACTGCGCTCCGCGATCAGCACCCAGGACAGCGCCAGCCGCGTGCGGGGGCGGGGTCCGGGCGGGGCCGGCGCCTCAGTGTCTCCCGGGAGGGTCTTGACCAGCCGCCGAGCAGGTAGGAGCCGCTAGGACCCCCTCCCTAAGCCCCAACCTCATTCCCATCCCTAGGGGAACGGGGTGTGCGTATGGGGATGACACTGGGAGGGACCAACAGAGGGAGTGGGAGGGCTGGAACCTGAAACGGGGAGATTGGGATTTAGACACAGGTGTGGAGACAAAGAGCCAGAGGGGAGGGAGGAGCAGGCAGGGGAGACAATGAGAGACCCCGGGAGACAGGGACCAGACAAAAGGCAGAGGGCGAGAGAGACAGACGGCGGAGCGGCAAGGGGCCAATGGGGGACGTACAGAAATAGGGAAGACCTCGATTTGGAATCAAGAGCGAGAAGAGGAGGCCGAGGAGGTCACGAGGACAGGTGTGAAGACAGAGCTCGGGATGCAAGGAAGAGACAAACAGGCCTAGGAGGATGTGGGGGCCCAGCAGAGCAGCAGGGCAGCCCCCTGCCCCCCACATTCCCTGCAAGAGTGGGAGATGGAAGGGAGCCTGAGTCTCTGCTCCCAGGGCCAGATGTGGAGGGAAGAGCCAGCTGTGGGCGCATGGACCGACGGGCAAGGCCGCCCCCTCCCCACCCTCGCTCTTCCCGGGATCCGGGGCTTAGGTCTCAGGCCCGACAGGGCTCGGAGCGAGCCTGCCCGAGCCTGCCCCGCCCAGACTCAGCCTCTGTGCGTAAGCCCCGCCCGTTGTCGTGGCAACAGGCCGTTGCCGGGGCAACCAGCTTTGCTCCCACCCCACCCTAGTGGAGCCAGTCGTTGCTCTGGGAACCTGGTCCGCTGGTTCCCACGCCCGCCATCGTCCACCTCCGGTTCAGGCCCTGGGGAGAGACAAGGAAGGGGGGGAAGTCAGTGGGATTCCAGGCGGGGCCCTAAGAGGGAGGAGGCGTCTCTTTGGGATAGAACTAGGTCCTGGAACCCACCTCCAGCGGCCGCCCTCCGTCGCAGGGAAGCGGAAACTACAACCCCCAGCATGCCTCGCGGCGGCTGGCCGATTCTTGTGCGGCCAGCCGCCCAGGGTGCCGATGGGAGTTGGAGTTCTTTGTTGTTCGAAGGCCTCAATGGATGCACGGGGTGGGCGCGGGGGGCTGGGGCGCTTCTCCTCCGCAGAAAGGACTGTAAGACGCCGCCGCCATGTTCCCGGAGCCCTCAACCCCGGGGCCTCCAGCGCCTGACACACCTCCTGACTCGAGTCGCATCAGCCGCGGCCCTGGTGAGCAAGACCCGGGGCCAGAGCGGAGGGAAAGCGCAGCCAGGGATTCCCAGGGGCAGGATTCGGCCGGGTGTGCTTAGGTTGGCAGACTGGAAAATCCGGGTGGGATCACAGTCGGAATCCTGGACTGGAATCTAAATGAAATGGAGAAGGAACAGGTTTGCAGGCAAATCGAGAACCAGATCAAGGGGTGTGGAATGGAATGGAATCTTGGATGGACTGGTGAATTGGAAGGTCCACGTCTCCCTTCTTTTAAAGACAGGGAAACCGAGGCCCAGGGAGGGGTTAAAGCTTCTAAAAGCATCAGGAGTTGAGCAGAAATTAGAATGGGGGATGGGAGGGGCCGGCCCGGTGGCGTAGTGGTTAAGTTCCGCGCGTTGGGCTTCATCAGTTCGGATCCTGGGCGCGGACATACTCACCGCTCATCAAGCCATGCTGAGGCGGCATCCCACATAGAAGAGCTACAACTCTACAACTATGATACACAACTATGTAGTGGGGCTTTGGGGAGGAAAAAAAAAAAAGAGGAAGATTGGCAACAGATGTTAGTTAGGGCCAATCTTCCTCAAAAAAAAAAAAAGAATGGGGGTGGGAAGGGAGGTGGAACCAATAGGCAAGAAAATCTGGGTGGTGTCAGCCTGGATTAGGGCATCAAATTACTTTATAGGTGAGATTGGTTGGAGGGAAAACACGGTGGTGGGAAAATGGAATGCAAATGGCTGGAGGGAAAACAAGGTCAGGCTTCCAGCTCCCACGTGTAATCCATACTGAATCAGCCAGCCTACTTCCGAGGGCCTCACCGAGTGTTGTCTCCACGCCCTCCGCAGTGCCCCCCTGGGCCCTGGCCACAATCGTGCTGGTCTCAGGCCTCCTCGTCTTCAGCTGCTGTTTCTGTCTCTACCGGAAGCGCTGTCGGAGGCGGACGGGCAAGAAGAGCCAGGCCCAGGCCCAGGTCCACCTGCAGGAAGTGAAGGAGCTGGGCCGCAGCTACATAGACAAGGTGTGGCTGGCCCAGCCCCTCAGCCCTGCACCCCTGCTCCTCGCCACGGCCCAGCAGCCTCAGTCCCTGCTCCCTTCCCTCCTACGCCCACCTTATTCCCTCATCTCCCCTATATGCCGAGCCCTAAACTGGCCCTGGGGGACTTGGAGATGGACCAGACCTAGTCACTGTTCACAAGAACCTCCAGTCTGGTGGGGAAACCAGACACTCACACGGACAGTCACAATACAGGGTGGTGTGTCCCATTAGGGCGGCACAGGGCATATGGGAGCGCAGAGACACCACCTGACAGCCTCGAGGGTCCCAGGCGGCTTCCCGGTGGAGGCGACTTCTGTACTGAGACCCAAGGGACACACAGAGTTAACCAAGCATGGAGAGAAGGACATTCTAGCTCAAGTGTGCTGAGGCCTGGCGTCCAGATTCTGAGGCATATTTGGAGAAGTCATTTTTCACAATAGCTGGGGCGTAAATATATACTTTGCTCTAGAATGAGGCACCTGAGAGCTCAGGAATATCTACACATAATGAGAGGGATTGGGAGCCTCGGAAGAGTTTTGAGTGGGAGAGGGACAGGGTCAGATGGTGTTGGGATGAATCTTCTGGAACACATATGGAGGACAGATTTGGGGCAAGGAGACCAGGGAGGAGGTTGTATGGCAGCCTTGAGAGGATGTAAGAAACCTGAGTTGGAAATGGCCATTGGAGTGGAAAATAAACGGGTACAGATGCAAGGACCTGAGCATTAGGCCTCTGAATGCAGAGTGGAATGATGCTCGCCTGGGAGCCAGAGAGTCCTAGGTTTCCAACCCAGAGGAACAAGCTGTGTGAGCTTGGGAAATTCACTGTCCCTCTCTGAGCCCCAAGTTCGTGTCCATAACTAGTATTTCCCCTCCTCCCTTCTCAACAAATAGCTGTTATAATTATTACCCATAAGGGATGCCCTTTAGGGTCCTGGTATCCAGCCTCCATCCCTGCCCCTTAAGCCAGTGGCTCCAGAGACCATCTGCAGCAGAATCACCTGAGGTACTTGTTGAAATGCAAATTCCGGATCTTGCACCAGACCTCCTGAGTTGGAGTCTCCAAAGCGAAGGCATTTTACCACACTACTCAGGGGAATTGTGATTCATACTGACTTTTAAAAATTGGTGGTTTAGGTTAGGGAGAAATCTTGTCGTTCTGGTTTAGAATGGCAAGTACACAGTAAATATGCCATTTCTCTTCTATGTTGTTCTGTGGCAAGACCATTAATCAACGTGGCCATTTGGACAACCACCCCAACACATCCATTAGCATGTGACATAAAATCTGCATTCTCCCTGAAGGCAATGAGACACTATCAGCACTTGTCTTTCTAGCCTAGGCATGACAAACACACTGCATGTGTCACCATGTCTATTCCCTGCCCATAGCAGACATCACTAATCAAACACTGACAAACATACTACACCGCAAATTGCCATGGCTATTCCCTGCCCGTGGCAGACATCACTAATCAAACACTGACTCTGCTTAGCCTGCAAGTGCTCAAGTATAGTCCTAGAGATCTGTGAGTCTCCCTTGGCTTCTGGGCCTGGAGGATACCACGATCAGGGGAAGAGTTCATGTGCCCTTGCCCCTGGCTTCCCAAGGTGCAGCCAGAAGTGGAGGAGCTGGAGCCGGCACCATCTGGGCCAGGGCAGCAGGTGGCAGAGAAGCATGAGCTAGGACGATTGCAGTACTCACTGGATTATGATTTCCAGACTGGCCAGGTGGGTGCAGAGGAGGGGGATGCTTTGGAGGGGAGGGTCCCAGGGGTTCTAGCCCCTTCTTAGAGGAGGCTGCAGAATGGAAAGCTAAGACGAGGGTCTCCTCATCACTGTACAGCTGCTGGTGGGCATTCTGCAAGCTGAGGGGCTGGCAGCCTTGGACCTGGGTGGCTCCTCCGACCCTTACGTGCGGGTCTACCTGCTGCCAGACAAGCGGAGGCGGCATGAGACCAAGGTGCATCGGCAGACGCTGAACCCACACTTTGGGGAGACCTTTGCCTTCAAGGTGAGCTCTCAGCCTCAGTGCCCCATGCTCAGCAGCCTGCCCCGAGTCCCTGGAACACTGGGAACCGACCCCTTCAGCTTTTTCTGGAGACAGCCACATCTCAGGTGGCAGCTACCAGCTCTTGGGACTATTCCACTGGACCCTGGGTTGTCCCTTCGGGGCACTGCTGACCCCTGGGCTGTTCCCTTGGTCTTTGGGTGTCCCATTTGGGTTCCATGGGCCCCCTCACTTGTTCCCTTGGACCCTCGCTGCCCCACTCGTCCCTTCTACTGCATGTGCTGTGCCCCACTTCCTCTCTCTGACTTCCTCCTCTGCGCCTTGTGCTCTCTTCTCTGCGCCCCCACCCACCCAGGTCCCCTACGTAGACCTCGGGGGCAGGGTACTGGTCATGGCGGTGTACGACTTCGACCGCTTCTCCCGCAACGATGCCATCGGGGAGGTGCGGGTCCCCATGAGCTCCGTGGACTTGGGACGGCCAGTCCTGGCCTGGCGGGAGCTGCAGGCGGCTCCGCGGGAGGAGGTGAGCACGCGTGGCCACGCCCCCCGGTTGGGCCCGCCCACCGCAACCCCGGGCCAATCTGATCTCAGGCCTCCCGGACCCTGCGGTCCTCCCACCTGCCGCAGAGGGGTAGCTCCGATGCTCTCCTGGTAGGTCGAGGCCTCCCCTGCCTCTTGGATTGTACCACTGAGGTCTTAACTCTGGACCATTCCATTCCAAGGCGGGGGGAGGGAGGAAAGGTCAGAGAGAGGATGGTGGTAGAGCGGGGGCTCAGGTGAAGGGTCCCTCTCCGTCTTTTAGCAGGAAAAACTAGGGGACATCTGCTTCTCCCTGCGCTATGTCCCCACGGCTGGGAAGCTCACCGTCATCGTCCTGGAAGCTAAAAACCTGAAGAAGATGGACGTAGGAGGGCTGTCCGGTGTGTGGGAAGCCAGGAAATGGTGGTGGGGGCGGGGGGGAGGTTCTCTGGCTAAGGTTCTGGCAGTTTCTGAGCCCCGAGGGTCCTTTGGGGGAGAAGGGGGTCCAGGCTGCCATGGGAGGATATAGATTCCATTTGGGCATGGAGAGAGGGGGACCTGAGGGGTGTATGCGGTGTCTCTGTGTTCTAAAGAACATGCATTCCCCTCAATCTGATCCCCCTGGACTCAACAGTGGGGGGCTATAAGACTCCTCCTCCCTCTCCCTAGATCCGTATGTCAAGGTCCACCTGCTGCAGGGCGGGAAAAAGGTGAGGAAGAAGAAAACGACCATCAAGAAGAACACTCTGAACCCCTATTACAACGAGGCCTTTAGCTTCGAGGTGCCCTGTGACCAGGTCCAGGTGAGCTCACACCTGCCCACAGCCCTGCCAGGATAGCCCTTCCCCCAGAGCCCCAGGCCCTTAAAAGGAGACTTCTTAGCAACCCCTAGAAGCCGGGTCCTGAGGGTGTGAGGCTGTGTTCTGAGTTTCCTCCTGTGAGGACCAGGAAGCCCCGCCTCTAAGTGAGACCAGGATCTCCCGCCCCCCAAGTAACAGCAGGATGCCCCGCCCCCCAAGTAACACCAGGATGCTGTGCCCCCCAGTAAGACCAGGATGCCCTGCCCCAAGTAAGAGCAGGATGCTGTGGCTCGCTAAGGGAGATCAAGATGCCCCGCCCCTTCGAGAGCTAAGGTTGCTAAGAAAAAGAGACTTCCTCACAGCTCTTTAGGGACAGGGCCTAAACAGGCCTCAGACTTGGCCCCTTCACCCATTTAAGAGTCCTGAAGGTTTGCCCCCCCTTAGGAGTCTACTCCCTAAGGAGGCTGCTAACCCCTTAGCAACCTGGTCCTGAGGGTTTATCTCCTTTGAACTCTGATCTCCCGGAAGAGACTCCAGAGCATCCCTCTGACCGCAGGGCTCCCGCCCCTCCCACCTCCTGCCCCTTCCCCCGGCAGAGCTCCAGGGAAGGCCTTAGCCAAGGGGCCCTAGCCAGGCCCCGGAACTCTGGTTGCTAGGGAGAGGGTCTCCTCCGCAGTGGTACCCAATCCCCCCCTGTGCCTCCTGGCCCCACTCTCCTGTCTCCTCTTCCTCCCCTGCCCACCTCAGAAGGTCCAGGTGGAGCTGACCGTGCTGGACTACGACAAGCTGGGCAAGAACGAGGCCATCGGGAGGGTGGCCGTGGGCGCAGCGGCCGGCGGGGCCGGCCTGCGGCACTGGGCAGACATGCTGGCCAACCCCCGGCGGCCCATTGCCCAGTGGCACTCGCTGCGGCCCCCTGACCGAGTGAGGCCGCCGCCTGTGCCTTGATCCCCCCCTCGAGCCCCTGACCCCGTGGCCAAAGCCACGCCCAGGCCCACCTTTAAACCTTCTCTGACCACTCACCCCCACCCCCCACTCCTCCGCCCCAACCACCTGACCCATTCCTGCCTCCCCCTCCCCCCATTATGCCAATCACGATAACTTGCCAACTTTCCCACCACGCACATACCCAGAAACCCCAGGGGCCCCTGGGGGAGGGGAGGAGTCTGGCCTCCCTGCCCAGGGTCCAGCCTCTGCTTTGACAATCAGTGATCCCAGCCTACTATGCCCTTCACCCCCAACGCCCCTCTTCCCACCCAGGATCTCCCACTCCTGTCCCCAGTCTGCTTCCTGCATCGCTCCTGGGACCAAATAAATCCTCAGCAACTTTGGTGGCCTGGCCCCGTGCTCTTGATGGGTGTGGGCAGGCGTGGGGGCGGGGGGCCTGAGAGGGAGCCTCATCGTCAGAGGTGGGATCACACAAGGGCAGGGATACGGCTGCCCATCCGGAAAACACACTGAGGGAAACTCCCACCCACACACTCCTCCACCCACCCTCTCACCCTCTTACTCATCCATTTATTATTCATTCACTCCTCTGAGCCTCGGTTTATTCATCTGAGAAAACTGTGATAATAATAATACCTACCACATGTTTACTGTGAGGAGTCGGTGAGAACTCACCTACTTATTCATGAATTGATCTGCTCCCTCACCCAGGATTTAAATAGATTTTCACACCCATATTTCCCGCCCTTCCGGTCTTTCTTCCTTCCATCATCCATCCGTTGTGTATGTCCTGAGGTCTTTTGTCTGCCAGCTTCTGTTGGATGCTGGGAACCCCGAATTGATGCAAACCCAGACTTTACCTCCAAGTGACTTACTCTCATCAAGGAAACAGAGTAGATATGTGGAGTCTGGGAATGAGGCCTCTCAGCAAGCAAGTGACAGGGCAAGATGTAACCCCAGGCATGTCTGACACCAAAAGCCACATTCTCAAGCGTCCCGCAGTCTGGTCCCCCAAATATGTAGTGGGAGTCACAGAGTCGACTGCTGTGGCCATTCTGCTGGGAAGGCAGGAGCAGAACTCAGAGGAAGATCACCAGCTGGAGTTGGAAGGATGAGCTGGACTTTGCCAGGGGGAGAGTCCGTGAAATACTCCGTTGGGAGTATTTCAAGCCACCCATGTGAACTCACTGAATATGGAGTTAAGAAGAGATGCCTACCAGCACACCATCATATAGTATTTCCTAGGGCCAGGACGAAGGTCTCACAATTTAAAGTGAAGACAAAACAAAACAAAACTCAGTAATCAAGATAAAAGTTATGCAATATTTAAAAAAAATTAATGCAAAAAAATCCACAATAGACAAAATATAAACATTTTAAAGACAGGATCTGACCCCTGCATTTGGATGACTCTGCCTCATCCTAATCCTGGCCCTGGTTATAATAAAACTTTATTTACAAAAATAGACAGACAGCCTGTCGTCGTAGTTTGCCAGTTTGATTTTTTAAACTATTGCATTAAGATAGTATTTCCTTCATACAGATACGATAGATGTAAATAACTTGAGCATCAATAATAGTAAAATAGGAAGTGATGAGTTTTGAGTATTACCTTTATTTTAATATAATGTATTTAATTGGAATTTAACTTTTAGTAATTAGTAAAAAATTTAATTTTTAGTAATGACTACTTGTAACAACCAGGTCATAAAATTCCTGAAAATTTAATAGCCAGGGGCCGGTGCTAGCCGCTCCGGCACGTAGCTGTGCTTCCCACCTGTGAGAAGCCCTGAGTAGTAGTCAGGGTGTGAGAGGGAAAGAGGACACAAACTCCATAGTTTAAAGTCTAGGCCACCTCACTTTAATTTGGGTTAATCAGGATTCTGTTCCGTTCTGTCTAAATTTGAATGGGCCCAGGCCTCCTCCACCCCAGAAATTTGGACCGCCCCAGGCTCCGCCCCAGACACTTCCGGCCCCGCCCCTTCTTCTCCAGCGCCGTCGTCATGACAACCGCGTCCACACTCCTGCCTCTCCTGGTCTGGGCCGTCGTCTCTCAGCGCTCCCATTGGCCAAAAGTTTGTAGTGGGCGTGTCCAACTCGCTCTCATTGGTCAGTTGATCGCAGCGGTGCCAGCCCGCATACTCCCATTGGCCGATTGATCGAAAAGGGCGGGGGCTATGGGCAGCAGTTGTGGAGGAGGCGCGGGACGGTTGCATAGCACCGAGCAGGGAGGGAGGGGGCTACCCGGGATATTTGGAAGGATAAAGGTGAGCGGGGTGTCACATGAAGGAAAGAGGCGAGAAGTCAGGGGCATTGAGCGGGGAATGGAGTGGGCGATGCAGGTACGATGTTTGGGGATTCCCAAGCTGTCTGTCCCGCAGGGCGATGACCACACCGGCAGGTTCGGGCGCAGGCTTTGGCTCCGTGTCCTGGTGGGGCCTGTCCCCGGCGCTGGACCTGCAGGCAGACAGTGAGTCCCCCACTCAGGACCACAAATCATCTGAGCCAGCGGCTGCCTTCACAGCCTGGCCGACCGCGCGATAACCTTCTCTGAGGCTGCAACGGCAGGGTGCCGCCCCCGTGGGCAGCCCAGATGGCCTCTCTGCGGACTACGAGTCCCAGAATGCTTAGAGGCACAGCTCCCATTGGAACCTAGTCCAGGAGCGCGAGTCCTGCTGGGAGGTGTAGTCCATCATGCTGGGGTAGGCTGCAAGGGGCGCTCTCCAGGCCACCAACCCCAGCCCGCTGTCGTCTTGCCAGGTCCTCCCGTGGACCCAGACTCGCAGGCCAACACAGAGCACGAGACCCCTGAGCTAGATATGCTGCTACTGGGATCCGTGGATGGGCGGCACCTGCTACGGACCCTGGCCCGGGCGGCGCTCTGGCCTGGCAGGAGGTTCCACGTGAGCTGGGATTCTGCGGTCGTGGAGGGAGGAGGATGAAGATGAGAGCCCAGATTCCTGAGTCCTTGAGGGATGAGGGAACTGGAGGCCTGGACTCCTAGGTCTGAGGGAGCTGGAAGCTGCGAGCGCGGCCTCATGCGTCCTGAGCAAGGAAGGATCTGGGGTTGGGGACTCCTGGGTTCAAGTGGGAGAAAGAGCCTAAGGATCGGGTCTCCTGAGTAGTGGTGGGGAGGAGGGATCTGGGTGCCCAGGCTCCTGTGTTCCAAGGAGGAAGGCTGGTGTACAGGACTCCTGTGTCCTGTGGAAGGAGGAGGCTGAGGTCTCCTACTCCTGGGTCTCCTAGGAGCCAGAGACACAGATCTCAGAATCATTCTGCCCTGTCCATCCTTCCAGTTCTATGTGCTGGAGAATAATCTGGAAGCTGTGGCCCGACACATGCTGATCTTCAGCCTAGCCCTGGAGGATCCTGAGAAGATGGGGCTGCAAGGTGAGTTGCAAGGACCCAGGCATTCTGGCCCCCAGCCCTTTCCCCCTCCCTGCAGGGATTCTGGGATTTCAATTGTGCAGTTAAAAATTTTGGACCTTGTTCCCTATTTCATCACTTGCTCACTCCTTTGCAGCCTTAGAGCCTCAGCTTTTTCCATCTGTGAAATGTGGCTAAAAATAATACCTCCTAGAGTCATTGAGAGAATTCCAGGAGAAAATCCACATAAAACGGTCAGAATAGCGCAAGACACAGTGTAAGCATTCCAAACTTCCTACAGCAGGAGAAGCCCCAAAGAGATCAAGGGACTTCCTGAGAGGTAGTGAGTCTCCCAGATGTGGGGAGGGTTTGACTGAGACTCAGGCCTGAGTGACCCCCAGTCAGAGGCGTGAATCCCAGGGAGTCTGCCTGGAGGAGGCAGCCTTGGAAGTGAGACTAAAAGGAGGGGGGTGGGAGGAGGATTTGGATGGGGAGGCAGAAAGTGATTATTGCCCAGTAACAACAACTTGAGCTTAGTGCCTAGAGCAAAGTCTCGACTGAGACAGGCTGTGTTCAAATTCTGGCTCTCCTTGCTGTGTGACCTTGGGCTAGTAGCTACCCCTTTCTGAGCCTCAGTTTCTACATTTATAAAATGGGGATCCTAAAAGTTCTTCCCCCATAGAATACTTGTGGGGATTCAATGAAAAGTGTATAGATAGCTCCTGGCTTATGATATAGACTCATAGGTCTCAGTGAGTATTATCCTTATCATGATTATGGATGGCAGCTGTCATTAATAGCCCAGGGCATTCAGAATACATTGCACACGTTTCACAATGCACTTTGTATAAAGCTGTTAAACAACTTTATTTAACTAAAGGTATATAGGTCTCTTTTATAAGGTTCTTAAATAGCTAGAATGAAACAACTTATATAAAGATACAGATATTGATATAGCTATATATGTGTATACAACTAAAGGTATATAGTTCTCTCGTAAGATTCTTAACTAAAATGAAACAATGTATACTACAACATTTTAACACACAAACCTTTCCATCTCCATCTATATCTGTATATACCCGTTTCTTTTTTAAGGCAAGGGAAACTTAAACATGAAATTCAGGATCGGGGTTCTCTGGAGGGTGGGGAGGGAGAGGCGCGGAGACCTGGGTGAGGTGGAAGTTCTCCGTGTACTAGCTGTTGGGGTGGGTGGGGTTTGCTGGGGTCCATTGTACTCATTATATAATAAGATTACTATAAAGAGGGTATGCGTTATCCACTTGGGTCTTATTTCTGGGCTCACTCTAATCCCCCTGCTAATTTTTCTCCCTGCTGCCTGCAGAGAGGAGCGAGACCTTCCTGGAGGTGTGGGGGAATGCGCTGCTGCGCCCCACCGTGGCCGCCTTCGTGCGCGCCCAGGCCGACCGCCTGGCGCATCTGGTCCCGGAGCCCGACCGTCTGGCGGAGCAGCTGCCCTGGCTCAGCCTGGGTGCTCTCAAGGTGCCGCCGCCGGGCCTCTGTCCCGTCACCGCCTGGGATCCCGGTGGCCGCGGGAAGAATGGAGATGGGCAGTCCAAAAGGGTTTGCGTTTGTGGCCAGCCTGGTGGCGTAGTGGTTAAGTTCGCGTGCTCAGCTTTGGCGGCCCGAGGTTCACAGGCGGAGATCCAGGGCGCGGACCTACGCACTGCTCATCAAGCCATGCTGTGGCGGCGTCCCATATACAAAATAGAGGAAGATGGCACAGATGTTAGCTCAGGGCTAATCTTTTTTTTTTTTTAATTTTATTTATTTATTTATTTATTTTTCCCCCAAAGCCCCAGCAGATAGTTGTATGTCACAGCTGCACATCCTTCTAGTTGCTGTATTTGGGACACGGCCTCAGCATGGCCGGAGAAGCAGTGCGTCGGTGCGCGCCCGGGATCTGAACCCTGGCCGCCAGCAGCGGAGCGCGTGCACTTAACCACTAAGCCACGGGGCAGCCCAATCAGGGCTAATCTTCCTCAGTAAAAAAAGGAAGATTGGCAATGGATGTTAGCTCAGGGCTGATCTTCCTCACCAAAAGAAAAAAAAAAAGGGTTTGCGTGGATGGAGCGGGCTGGGGGCTCAGGAGTTCGAATCCCAGCTCCCCTGCTCCTACTGTGGAGTTTGGCCTTAGGGCGTGGCTTCTACTCTCTGAGCCTCAGTTTCTCCATCTGAGAAAGGGGAGAATCGTTCCCGCGCCCTGGGGTGGAAGGGAGGGTCGAGCAGGAGAAGCCGCTCTCCCTGCAGCCGCTCTCCCTCGCTCTCTCCCCACGCGTGCCTGGCCACGCAGTTCCGCGAGCGCGACGCGCTGGAGGCCATATTCCGCTTCTGGGCCGGCGGGGAGAAGGGGCCCGAGGCCTTCCCCATGAGCCGCCTCTGGGACTCCAGGCTGCGCCACTACCTGGGCTCCCGCTACGACGCCCGGCGCGGCGTCAGCGACTGGGACCTGCACATGAAGCTGCACGACCGCGGGGTGAGGGGGCTGGGGACCCCCAGGCCTGGATGTGAAGGAGGAGGGGCTGGGGGGCTGATCCTGGGTCTGAGGGAGCAGGGACTGGGGAGGCCCTCAGTGCTGGGTCTTTGGGAACAGGGGCTGGGGGCCCAGATCCTAGATTCACTGAGGCCTCTCTTCTTGCCTTCCCCCTCCCCAGGCCCGAGTCATCCACACTCTCGAGTTCCGGCGCTGGAGGGACACAGGCGTGGCCTTTGAACTCAGAGACTCCAGCGCCTACCACGTGCCCAACAGGACCCTGGCGTCCGGTCGCCTCCTGAGCCACGTGCGTGTCCACTCCCTGCCCAGGCCCGCTCCTTCTTTTGGGGGACCCAGGAGCCAGGGTCCCCAACATCAACCTCAACCGCCTCCGCCTCTCTCCCTGCTTTCCCAGCGCGGGGAGCGTGTGGCAGCGCGCGGGTACTGGGGGGACATCGCCACGGGGCCCTTTGTGGCCTTCGGCATCGAAGCCGACGACGAGAGCCTCCTGCGGACCAGCAACGGACAGCCGGTCAAGGTGTGCGGCAGCGGGGGCTGGGGCCAGGGCAGGGTGCACGAGGCTCCGCCCTCTCTACTTCCTAAGCCCAGTCTGGAAATCCAGGCTTGCGGCGCCAGACGCTAGCTCCGGGGCTGCGGGGGTGGGAGGCGCGGCGTACTCTAAGCCCCGCCCCCGCGGTCCTGGCCCAGCATCTGGCCTCGCCCCTTCTCCCCGCACAGACCGCGGGCGAGATCACGCAGCACAACGTGACGGAGCTGCTCCGCGAGGTGGCCGCCTGGGGGCGCCCGAGAGCCGCCCGGGGAGACCCCGAGGAGGCGGGATGGGACGGAGGGGGAACCCGGCAGCCTGGTAAGCCACGGACTCAGCTCTCGCCCTTGACATAAGAGGCGGAGCTCGGGTGATAAAGTGGACACACCATCCTCCGGGAGCGGGTGGGACCCGGACCCCCTTCCTGGGCTCCAGATATTTCAAGTCCGAGCATGAACTGATATGGTTTCGAACGCCTGGACAAATGACCTTCCCTTCCCGACATGCCCCCTCGTTTTCTTTTTTCTCTCTGTTTCTCTCTCTTTCCTAAATCCCGACACCATTCTTAGCATTCTCAATTCCAGTAGTGGAATTCTAATCCTACCTGCAGAAGTCTAAGAGGCTGAGAACATTCTGACAAGGTGCTGGGCCCAGCTCACCTTTGGAGAGATCCCCACCCCCAAATCTGGCCGTTACCTATCCCCCAGCCTGGCCCTCCCGGGTGTCTGGATGCCCTGTGTGGCCCTGGACCACCTGCTCTTTTTCTCTCTCTTGAGTCTCAGTTTCCTGGTCTGTGAAATGGGTCTCTGCCCACTGGGCCGACTTTCCCAGAATTTTTCAGGCATCTGCCTAAGAGAAAGGATGAGACAGGGCTTCAGGACAGACAAGGAGTGTTATCGCCAAGCTTTGTGTGTCTGCCTAACGCTGCCAGTCTTCCCCAGCAGCTCCTGCCCCGGAATCCTTCACTCTCCACTTCCTGCCCCTCGGTTCTGCCCAGACCCTCCACCATAAGAGCTGCTACAAGGGACGGTTCCAGCTTCTCTACGTGTCCTGTGGGTAAGAGGGCCCAGGAGGTTCCCAGACTTCTCACCCCCAGCCCCTCCTCCCTCAGACCCAGGGGTCCAGGCCCACAACCCCTCCTCCGTCAGACCCAGGAGTCCAGGCCCCCAGCCCCTCCTCCCTCATGAAGTGAAAGTCTGAGCCTCAGACCTCCCCTTTTCTCTCCGAAGGATGGTCCATTTTCTCAGCCCTGAGCTTGGGGCCTGCGTGGCCCCCGGAGGACACTTGATTGTGGAATTAGCCCGGTAAGCCAGTGGAGCGCAGGGCAGGGAATGTCCGGGCTGGGGACACAACACCGAGTCCCCTAACACACCGCTTCACGGTTTCAGGTACCTGGTGGACCTGCGGCAGGAGCAGCTGCAGGCGTTCTCCGCCAGGGTCGAGGAGCTAGCCCAGGAGGCCGGATTCGCCCCACAGCCCCAGGCCAGGCCGTCCGAGGCCTTTTCGCACTTCTACAAGTACGGGGGCTCTGCTCCCGGCTGCATTGACCCAGCTGTGGAACCCGGGACTCCGCCCCCAGAAGTCCTGGCCCCGCCCCTTGAGATAATGCCACCGCCCTCTGAGGGCCTGACCCAGCCCCCTGAAGGCCAGACCCCACCCTCTGAACCCCTTTAGGTGCCCTCAGAGTCTCAAGCTTCACTCTCGCAGGTTCTGACTCTGCCCACAGGGAGTCAGACCCCCCAAACCAGAGAGTCTGACATGACCCCCAGAGACCAAGTCCACCGTCTCTGACTTCTAAAGTCAGGTCCTGGAATTAGAACCTGCCTCTAGAATACTCGATTATACTCAACATTCTCACTCAGCCCCAGAAGTGTCGCTAGAATTTCAGATTCCATTCCTGGGATTCCATATTCTATTCCTGGAATTCTAGATTGTTCTCTCAGAGTTCTGCATTCCACTCCTGGGACTCTAAACGCAGCCTAGAGATCTGGCCCAGGATGTCAGGCCCTCTGCGTGGGTCCCCTTGTCCCCAGGAGTCCAGTTCCTAACTGGGGGCTGGGGGAGTCTCCTCTCCTGGGGCTGGTCAGCGCCCACGAGGTCCAAGTAAAGAGAGCCAGGTTCTCTTCTCCGTGTATCCGTGTCTTTCCTGTCCTCAGTCTGTCTCCAGGGCTGGGAGAGGGGAGGGGCGGGAGTGGTTAAGAGAGGAGAACTGAGAGCAGATTTCTGGTTTCCAAGTGGACTGGGGTGGATTTCCCGGTGCTGGTGCCAGAAAGCCTGGGCACCTAGATCCTCAAATAAATCAACAAATTTATTGAGTGGCTAACAGGTTTGGGGCACTGAAACTGACCATAAGATGATGAAAAAGACAAAGTACCAGCCCTCATGAAGATGGCAATTTAGTGAGGGGATGAAGATTTGAGGGATGGGCTGGGGGCCCGGACTCCCGGGTCCGAGGGAGGAGGGGGCCGGGGGCCCGGACTCCCGGGCCTGAGGGGGGAGGGGGCCGGGGGCCCGGACTCCCGGGCCTGAGGGGGGAGGGCTGAAGGCCCGGACTCTCGGGTCCGAGGGAAGTGGGGGCCGGGGGTCTGGACTCCTGGGTCTGAGATGAGGGGCTGGGGTCCTAGACTCTGAGGTCAGAGGGAGGAGGGGGCCGGACTCCCAGGCGGCCAAGGTGGAGGGGTGATCCAGCTGGAGCACGGCCTGCCCCACCCCTCACGCGCCCCGTTATCTCGCATCCTGAGCAGGGGGAGGAGGGGGCAGCAGTATATTTAGTCTCTGTCCTCGCCCTCTATCTCAGTGTCCTCAGTGAGACTTGAGCAGCCCGGAGGAGACCGAAGTCCCGGGTTCCTTCAAGGTCACCCCGGACGCCCCCTCACTGACCCTCTGAGAGCCCCTTGCCCCTTCTCTGCCTCCTGCGACTCCTGGCCAGAAGCTCAGCATGGCGGACCAGTGAGTGACGCTGAGTACCCTGGTCTCCCGAGGCCCGGGCAGAAGGAAGTGGGGGGAGATCTCCCGGGCTCCTGAGAGGGGTGAGAGCTGCAAGGCTGGACAGCTGGCCTGAGAAGGGAGGGAGGGACAGGACTCCTGGGTGTAAGTGGGAATGAGGTAAGAGTTTGGGAATCAGACCCTTAGGACCCCAGAAGTGGGGACTGGTGGGCCGGACCTCCTGGTCAGAGGGGCCTCTGGGGTCCCTTAGGAGACGGACTGGACAGGACACGGGCCCACCATTAACTCCCTTTCCTGGTTTCTCTCCCTGCAGGAGCGGCAATGCGGTGAGAGCAGGCGTGGGCTGGACCGGCAGGGCCGGCGAGGGCGCTGCGGGGACGGGTCTGGGGAGGGACGCTGGAGCCCCAGGAGCGGGCATGGAGAGGGGCTGGGGGGGTCCTGGTGGTGACGAGGCTCCGTTCCCCAACCCCAGGCGCCCGCCCCCATCCGACGCCGCTCCTCGGCCAACTACCGCGCCTACGCCACCGAGCCGCACGCCAAGGTGAGGGCGGGGCCCGCGCGGTGGGCGGGGCCGGGGCGGGGCCTCAGGTTACCCGCACCGTGGGAAGGAGGGGCGGAGCCAGGGCCTCAGTGGGGGCGGGACTTCGGTCATGGGCGGAGCCCGAGCGGATGAGCGGCTTCAGGGGCGGAGTTTCTCACACAGCCGGGCTCGGATTGGTGAGAGCTGCCTATGGGCGGAGTTCCGTTGCCCGTGGGAACTGCGATTGCTTAGGGGATGGTGGGCGGTGCCTAGCCAGAGTCAGAGGCCCAGATTGGTGGATGGGGCTGAGGGGCGTGGCTTCCCGTAGTCTAAGAGCCGGAGTTGGAGGCAGCCCCAAATCTGGACCTGGCTTGCGGGGGGGAAGGGGGGGGCTGCTCTGAAGTCCCTCCCACTTCTCACCTTCGGAACCCCCTCTCTGATCCTTCATTGCTCTGTGTCACCCTGGCAGAAAAAGTCTAAGATCTCCGCCTCGAGAAAACTGCAGCTGAAGGTGCGGATGGGCCTGGAGAGGGCGCCTAGGTGTCCTCAGGGGGGGCGGAGCTTGAAGGTTGGGGTGGGGCTTCGGGCGTGCGAGTGGGCGGGACTTGGCGTGGTGCGTTCCTGGGGGCGTGGCTTTGCGGCGGGGACCCACCTACGGGAGGGGCGTGGCCTTGGAATGGTGAACCTCGAGGGGGCGGGTCTCTAAGGCGAAGGACGGGACTGGGATTCGAGGGCGGGGCGGGAGGAAGCAGCTTCCCCGAGAGCGCGGTCCTCATCCCGCTACCCCCGGGTGGGCGGTGGTCCACTCCGCAGACCCTGATGCTGCAGATTGCGAAGCAGGAGCTGGAGCGGGAGGCGGAGGAGCGCCGCGGAGAGAAGGGGCGCGCCCTGAGCACGCGGTGCCAGCCTCTGGAGTTGGCCGGGCTGGGCTTCGAGGAGCTGCAGGTACCGGTTCTAACCAGGGACTCTCTCTCAGCCCGGGGTCTGAGATTCCTACTCTCCGGTCTTGCATCCTTGGGACTCAGGAGTATAGGCACTATCCCCTTCTGCTCAGGACCTTGCGGTCCAATCTCCTAAACCTTACGTCGGGAGTTCAGAAATATGGCCTGCAGCTCCATGCTTGAGGACTACAGTCTCAAAACCTAGAAGTCGGTTCCTGCAACTCGAATTCTGTCGGATTCTCAGGACTCTTGGCTCTGGAGTGCTGCTTTGTTCACAGTTCCCCAGAGTCCAGCTTCAATCTCCTCCCTCAGACCCAGGAGTCCAGGCCCCCAGCCCCTCCTCCCTCAGACCCAGGAGTCCAGGCCCCCAGCCCCTCCTCCCTCAGACAGAGGAGTCCAGACCCCCAGCCCCTCCTCCCTCAGACCCAGGAGTCCAGGCCCCCAGCCCCTCCTCCCTCAGACCCAGGAGTCCAGGCCCCTAGCCCCTCCTCCCACAGACCCAGCAGTCTGGGTCCCCAGCCTTCCCCGCCCCACACATGCCACCGTTCCTCCACCAGGATTTGTGCCGACAGCTCCATGCCCGCGTGGACAAGGTGGATGAGGAGAGATACGACGTGGAGGCGAAAGTCACCAAGAACATCACGGAGGTGGGAGGCACTGGGCAGTGTGGGTCCCCTCAGGGTAGGGTGCAATGCCTGGGGCTGTGGTCTCAGCTTGACCCCTGGCAGCTGCTTGTGGTTGCAGACACCAGGAGACCCAGGACAAGTCTGTGAGTCTGACAGGGAGTGGGCAGAAAGATGAGTATAGTATGCTCAGGGAAGGCTGTTCCAGGCAGAGGGAACAGCACGTGCAAAAACCAGGAGGTGGAACAGTAGGAATATGCTTGTGGACACGTGTGGCTGGAGCTGAAGTGTTGGTAAATGAGCTCAGGTATGGGCCGGGGAACTGTGAGATGCAGGTAGCTGGACTGGGATGAGTCAGTGGTTTTCAGAGATGAGGCTGGGGCAGCTCAGGGAGGACTTCCAGTTCCGGAATGAGGAGCTTAGATTTTGTCCCAAAGGTGGTTGAGCTAGGGAGGGCCTGGATGCGGCCTGGATAGGATAGGAGGGAAGTTAGGGTGGAAGAGTGGGGCAAAGGGGAAGCAGAGGGGAGTCTCCACCTCCTCTTATGGCCGCCCCCAGATCGCAGATCTGACCCAGAAGATCTTTGACCTTCGGGGCAAGTTTAAGCGGCCCACCCTGCGGAGGGTGCGGATCTCTGCGGATGCTATGATGCAGGCGCTGCTGGGGGCCAGGGCTAAGGCGACCTTAGACCTGCGGGCCCACCTCAAGCAGGTGAAGAAGGAGGATACAGAGAAGGTGAGTGGGGCGAGGGCCAGGAAAGGGGGTGCTTAGAGGCGAGGATGTGGGAGGTGACAATGCCAGGGCCTGTCCTGAGGGCAGATGGTGCTTGGAGTGGTGGGGAGAAGTATCTGGTAAGGGTCCTCAACAGGAAGTACAGGAGGGACACAGGAAGTGCATGTGGGAGACAGGAAGTGCAGGAGGGAGACAGGAAGTGCATGTGGGAGACAGGAAGTGCAGGAGGGAGACAGGAAGTGCATGTGGGAAACAGGAAGTGCAGGAGGGAGACAGGAAGTGCATGGGGCAAATTGGAAGGGATTGTCTGAGGGGACAAGAAGTGTTCCAGAACCAGGTTCTGGGACAGGCATCCAGAATAGAGCGGCCCAGCAGGCTGGAGGGCAGCTGGAGGATATTCGAGAGATTGTGGACCAGGAAGAGACCCTAACCTCTGACTCTATTCCCCCAGGAAAACCGGGAGGTGGGAGACTGGCGCAAGAACATCGACGCGCTAAGCGGAATGGAGGGCCGCAAGAAAAAGTTTGAGGGCTGAGCTGGCCTGCCCACCGCTCTGGCCCTGAGGATGGCCCTGAGGAATAAAGCTTCTCTCTGAGCTGGGAGTGGCTGCATGTCTACTACCCGGGGGCTTGGGGGTGACGGAGATGGGAGACCTGAGGGCAGAGGTCCCCGAAAGCCACACCGCACACGAGGAGCTGAGCTGGGTCTCCAATATGGGGCGTTCTAGGCTCCTCTGCTCCACGCGGGCTGCACAGAGATGCCGAGACCAAGGCCCAAAGAGAGACAGAGACACAGACAGAGAGATTGAGTCAGAGACAGTTACACAGAGCCAGAGATCCAAGGAGAGAGGGGAAAAAGGACAGAGAATCACAGAAAGAAATGCAAAGAAATGGAAAACAGAGAGACAGATACACACAGCGAGACAGAGACAAGGGAGACCCTACAGAGACAGAAACAGGGACCAAAGAGGGACAACTGCAGAGACACAAAGAGAGACCCCCAGAAAGAGCCAGAAAGATAGAGACATGGACACAGAGCCAGAGAGACAGAACTAGGGTCACAGACAGACATGCACGAGAGACCAGGAGACACAGACACCAACAGACAGACCCTGAGGGAGGCAGAGACGCAGAGACAAAAACATGCCAAGAGACATGCAGAGTGAAGAACACAGAGACAGAGAGATAGAGAGAGAGTCTGAAACAGAGAGCCAAAGAGACACCGCTGAGAAATGCATAGAAGACAGAAACAGAGATGGCAGACAGTGAGACAGAGACAGCAAGAGAGAGGCAGGGAGGGTGAGGAGTCCCGCTCTCCAGGGCCTGCTCCCCCACCCTTCAAGGTCACGGCTTGGCAGGGAAGCGGGGAGAGGGATACCAAAAAAGACCAGTGTCAGATGGAAGTGGGGGGTGAGGTCGCGTGGGGCTGACACCCCACCCTCTCGCCTCCCCCGACACACACCTGCTTCCCAGCTTTAGTGCCTGTTGTCACCAGGGTGGAATCCCGGTGGCAGACAAAGGGGTGGGGGTGGGGAGGAGAAGACAAAGAGAGGGACAGAGACAGAGGGGGGAGCCTGAGAAGCAGAGAGAGATGCACAGAGACCCACAGACAGAGAGTCATAGAGACAGAGAAACAGGGTGTGAGAGGTGGAGGGCCAGAGAGACACAGAAAAAGTGACAAGAGCCATGCAAAGAGAAAGTGTCCCTTGTCCCCGTTTAGTCAATAAGCAGTCTCCAAGGGCCTACTGTGGGCTGAGCATGGGGACTTCAAAGCATAGGGTGCCCTGTGCTGTAAGGGAGGGGGGGAGCCCCGGACCCAGCCCAGGGTTCCAGGAGGTGCTGATGGGGCAGAGGAGGGGGGTCCGAGCAGCCAGCAGGTGCCTGGATCCTGCCATGTGGAGCCTGAGTGGGGGCAGGGCAGCCTCTGACTGGGGACTCCAGTTTGGGGAAAGGCATTCTCTCTCCCTCCCTCTCCCCCCTCCCTCTCCCCCCTCCCTCTCCCTCCCGGGGGCGGGGCTGAGCCTCCAGCTATAAACCCAGGGGTGCCTCAGTGGGGCCCAGCAAGACTCTGCCCCCGCCGTTTACCGCCTCAGCAGACCCAGTCTTAGGTAAGGGGCCCTGGCCCTGCGGTGCCCATGGGGGAGGGGCAGGAGGGGAGGGAGATGAGGGGTGTGAAGAATACGTATGGGGAAGGAGGGGGCAGGAAAATCAAGGTCTGGGAATTCCAGAGGCTCAGACTTTAGGGGGAGTAAGAATGGAAGGGAAAGTGTTAGGATTTGGGTGTTACAGGATCCGGTGGTGCCAGGATTTGGGGAACAGAATATAAACTTAGGACCTCTCAGAGTAAGGGAATCTCAGAAATTGGGGGTATCTGGGCTTGGACGTCAAAGAGTCTGGGTGTCAGGATGGGGGTGGGTCTCAGAATCTGGGGTTTTAGGAACTGAGGTCTCAGGATCTGAGGTCTTATGATTGGAGGCATCAGAATTTGGAGTGTCATAATTCTGAGTGTCATGAACTGGGCCTCTGAGTTGGGGTATCCAGATTTGGGGGTCTCATGATCTTGAGGTTTCAGAATTTAGGGGGTGTCAATACCGGGGGGTCAAGATCTTGGGATGTGTCCCGGCCCATACTCTGGAGAGTCAAGAACCAGAGTGTCAGAATGGTCCTCAGAGAGCAAGAGCATCATACACTGGGGTCTCAGGATCTATGGCTATTGAGATTTGGGGGGACTCAAACTGGGCACCTTGGGGCCTGGGGGATCTCAGAGACTGGGGGGTCTAAGTATTTAGGGGTCAGGATGAGGTCTGTGGACAGAAGCTGCCCTCATACCTCCTGCCCCCTCCACGGCTGTGGGTGAAGGTGAAGGAAGGAGACAGGTGGGAAGATGACCTGCCAGAGGGGAGGGGGGACTAACTCTCCCAGAAGCCCCCCCATCCCTTCTTAGGAAATGTCCTCTGTTTCACTGGCTGCGACATCCCCTCAAAATAGCCCCTGGGGGTGGGGCAGCTATTGTCTTCAGGCCACTGTCCCTTCCCAAATACCTTCTCCTAATCCCCACTCAGATCAGGTTCCCATGGACAGGTCCTAAGACAAAAGATGACAGCTGTGCTGAGGGCGCTGGGGCTGCAGGCTTGGGGCTCTGCCTGGGCCACACCTCCCAATACCCTGTCCTCATGCACACTCCAGGCCTCTGGCCCCTCCTCCCTCAGACCCAGGAGTCCAGGCCCCCAGCCCCTCCTCCCTCAGACCCAGGAGTCCAGGCCCCCAGCCCCTCCTCCCTCAGACCCAGGAGTCCAGGACCCCCAGCCCCTCCTCCCTCAGACCAGGAGTCCAGACCCCAGCCCCTCCTCCTTCTGGACCCCACCCCACTGCGTCTGTTCTCTGTGGTCCGTAGGTCACACCAGGATGTCGGAAACGGAAGAGCAGGAATATGAGGAGTGAGTGATGCTGGCGGGAGGGGCTGGGGGTTTGGAGAAGAGGAGACACTCTCCCACCTCCAACGCGTCTAACTTTCCCCCTCCCTCTTTCCCTCCCACTCTGTCCTCAGGGAGCAGCCGGAAGGTGAGTGGACGGTGCGCTGGCCCTGGGGGGGTGGGAACACCCATGCGCGTAGCGTATGGGAAGCGCGAGATGGTGCGGCCCCTTCCCAGCAGGGAGCCGGGGAGAGAGGCGGGTTAGCCCACCCCGCCCAACGCCCACCCTCTGGAGCGTTTCCAGGAAATCTCCCACGGCCAATGGTAAAAGCGCACGGTGCCCATTTGCACCTGAGGCCCAGAGGGGTCCCCCCCGCCCAGCTGAGACTCGAAGCCCGCTCTCTGGCCACCCCCACACCTGAATAAAGGCCCAGCCGCCCCCGGCCCCCCGGGCTCCTAACGCCCTCCCTTCTCTGCCCCGCCCCTTCCAGAAGAGGAGGCTGCCCCCGCCGAGGAGGAGGAGGAAGGTGAGGCCCTGGCCTCAGCAGGTCTGGAGCTGGACGCGGGGCCCCGCCGGGCCCGGGTGGCGTGGGGACACTCGTCCAGGGGTGGAGGCTGACGGGGCACGGGGGTCCCGAAGGCCTCGGCTTCAGTTCCTTTAACAGCCTCTCCCCTCTCTCCCCCTCCCGCACCCGGCGTGGCCGCTCCCCCCCCGCCCCCGGCTCCCCCAATCCTCGCTTCTCCTCCTGCCCCCTCCCCAGCCACCGAGGAGCCGGAGCCGGTGGCAGAGCGAGGTAATCGCGGCTGCTTCGCTTCTCGAGACCGATTTCGGGGGCCCTGACCTCCGCGATGACTCCCTCCCGCCCCCATAACCCGCCCCAGGCCCGGTCCTTTAAGCCCCAGAGCGTCCGCGCGCCCTCTGGTGGCCACGAAGGGAAAATCACCTCGCAGCGGCTTTAACCCTTTCCCTTCCTTCTTAAAGGGACCGACACCCAAGCCTTCTTCCCCAGCCTGGAGGAATACTTACAGAAGGGTTGGATGTTTGCGGAGGGGCACCACCCCATCCCCCCTCATCTTCGCCCCCTACCCTGTCTGTTATTTTTCTTCTCCATATACATTCAAAGGTTGGGGCCTAGGTTGCAGAAGTGGCTAGCACTGGGAGTCCCGGTTCCTGTGTCCCCAAGGGGGAGGGGACTGGGGACACAGCTCCTGGGCCACCGATTGAAGAGAAGGTTTAGGGACCCCCTGCACTGCTAGGTCTTGTTGGAGGAGGGCAGGAGCTCTGGGTATGTACAAGGAGGAGGGTCTGGGGATTTGGACCCTTGGGTTCCCAGGAAAGTGGGAGGGGATCCCCACACCAGTTCTGAATGTATATCTGATGCGTGTGATTCTCCTCCTCCTTCTGGCCACCCTGATTTCCCTTCTCTCCTTTTCTCCTTTCCCGCCCTCCGCCCCCCCACCAGAGCAACAGGAGGAGGGAACTGGGCTCCTGGGGACTGAGGCTTGCGGGGGTTCCCTTCTCTGGGTGTGTCAAGCCCATCCCCATGAACTCTTGCTAATTATCTCTTTGTATCCCCCCAACAGAAGAGGAGCGCCCCAAACCAAGGTGAGATCTTGGGGGGGTCCCAATCATGTCCTCCTAAATGTGTCCCCCACCCCCAGAGATAGGGTGTGAGAAAGGCAGAGGAGGAGAGTGGGGAAATTGAAACGGAGGACAGCACAGTCAGGGTTCCTTTTTTCAGCAAACATTTCCCGAGAACGTTCCACCATGTTTGGCGAGTCAGGCCCTGGTTGCCCTGCTGGTGAAACAGACCCAGATACAGTGATGGTGGCCCAGGGTACCGGAGCGGCACAGAAGAGGGCCCTACGTTTGCCCTAGGCAATCAAGGAAGGCTTCTCGGGGAGGTGATGCCTGAGCCCTGAGGAGTTCGCTAGCTGAATGAGGTAGAAGGGACATCATAGACGAGACAGCAGTGTGGTGCCTGCAAGGCCCAGTGGGTGGATCTTGGTCAGTCTTTCAGGGAACAGACTCAGACATAAGTCATTCTGATGAGGAGGATCCTAAACCAGGCAGACCGCGGGGGGCGTAGAGCTCATGGCTGGAGAGAGGCCCTGGAGGAGGTGACGCTGGGACTAAAGCTTGCAGATGCAGGGAGGCAGTAACCCACGCATGAGAAAACACCTAGAAGCAGAAATTCTCTGGGCCTGTATGGGCAGTGGTGTGAATTTCATTTTGGCTAGAGTGTAGGGTGCAAGAAGCGGCAGAGCCGTGAAGACCAGAGCACTGGGGAGCCGTGGAAGGGTTTTGAGCAGAGGAGGCATAAGGCTAGATCTGGGTGAGAGAACAACGGGCGACATGAGAGCACAGATGTACTTCAGGAAGGCTTGTTGGAGGAGGGAAGGCCTCAGGGGCATGGAGTATATCAGGGGAAGGGTGCTGCAGGTAGATGGAATGGCATGTGCAAAGGCCCAGGGGCATGAAGGCACATGACATGGCCAGGGAACCGTGAAATGTAGTGTGCATCTGTGAGTGAGGAGAGAAGATGCAGGAGAAGTTGACTGGGGCCAGATGGAGAAGGGCTTTGAATGCCAGGATGAGTTGTTTGGACTTTGTCTTAAGGGTAGCAAAGAGTCACAGAAGGAGTCTGATCAGAGGAGGGACAAGGGTAGATCTGGGTGTTAGAAAGGTGCCTCTGAAGTCACGAGGGAAGAGAAACTGAAGGTGGACAGCTGGAGGCTGGGAGGCCAGGGCGGAGGCTGGCATGAAGGACAGGTGAGAGGGGGCGGGGCCTGAGCTGGGTCAGAGGGCATGGGGCGGAAAGGAGGGAGCAGACTGAGAGAGATCCCCAGGCAGAGGGGACAGGACCTGGGGACTGCTGAGCTGCTGGAGCAGGGGAGGGAGCAGGTGAGGACAAATGCCCGGGGTCTGGTCTGGGGAACCAAATGGATGGGGCGGCTGCCACCTCCACCCTGGAGAAGTTGATGAGCTCAGTTGGGGCATGGTGTGTGGGAAGGGGAGAAATGTTCAGGAGGCCTCTGTTAACTTGAGTCTGGGGCTTAGGAGAGCGTCTGGGCTGCAACCGAGTTGGTGAATCCTCAGTTATTGATGATAATGGAGGTCACAGGGGTGAAAGACATTGATCATGAGAATGTCCTATGAATGAATAAAAGGACAAACACTTTGAAAGGTTTGGGGGACAAGGAGACAGAGATGGGACAGCCAGAGGAGTCGGAGCCAATCAGGAGAGGGTGCTATCTCAGAAACCAAAGGAAGAGAGAATTCTGAGGAAGTGGGGGCACCTGGGGCAGGAAATCAAGGAAAGGGTGGACGGTGACCCCCAGAGCAGCATCGCCCACTACAGATATAATGCAAGCCACGTGTAGCTTTAAATTTTTTACTGTGTTTTAAAAAAGTAAAACAAAACAGGTAAAATTAATCTCAATAGCGTATTTTATTCAACCCCTTATATCTGAAATTTCATCATTTCAACATGTAATCAATATAGAAGTCGTGAAATATTTTACATTCTTTTGTTGGAACCAAGTCTTCGGAACCCAGCATGCGTGTCTCACCTACAGCCCCTCTTGATTTGGACCCGCCACATCTCAGGTTCTCAGGAGCCACCTGCGGCTGGTGGCTGCCAAACTGGACAGCACAGCCCCAGAGTTCCATCAGCGAGGGCAGGCTGCTCACAGGCTTTCTCCTCTTCTGTCCACTCAGCCGGCCCGTGGTACCTCCGCTGATCCCGCCAAAGATCCCAGAAGGGGAACGTGTGGACTTCGATGTAAGTAACAGACATCCCGTCCCCAGGCCTGGCTGCTGGCGCTTAGGGTGTCTTTGTGCAAATTGGGAAAATGCCCCCCTCCCTACTCCCTGCTTTTGGAAGTGTCTTAATGCCCACCAGCGTCAGAACACGACGCTTTGCTGCCATCTGCTGGAAACACAGTGTCCTAACACCCACTAGCGTCAGAACCCAACACTTTGCTGCCGTCTGCTGGAAACACTAAACGGCGGCCCTCTGTGCCAGCAAACCCATCGCTTCTAGCAGTGAAGGGCTCCCCCTCCTGACGGTTCTCAGGAGCACTGGGAGGTTGGCGCCTTCTCGCCGCGCCGCCTGGCCATGACAGGGCTCCCACACTCCGTCCTGTAGGACATCCACCGGAAGCGCATGGAAAAAGACCTCCTGGAGCTGCAGACCCTCATTGACGTGCATTTTGAGCAGCGGAAGAAAGAGGAAGAGGAACTCGTTGCGCTGAAAGAGCGCATTGTGAGTCCCGGGTCTCCGAATTCTTCCCTCACCCCGTGCCATCCCTTGGATCTTGGGAGACAGTGAGAGTCAATCTCCTCCAGGACAGACTGGAGGCTGAAATTTTGGGGAATTTACCCAAATCCATGGCCACACTCAAATTTGCCCATCTCCACTCTTGACCTCCTCTGGGGAGGGGTGACAGGGTGACTAGGGGTCCCTGCACCCCCTCATTCTTCTCCATCTCCCAGGAGCGGCGCCGAGCAGAGAGAGCTGAGCAACAGCGCTTCAGAACCGAGAAGGAGCGCGAGCGGCAGGCTAAGCTGGCGGTGGGTGCCTCCCCTCCCCTAGGAGGCCAAATGTTGCTTCTTTAGCTGGACACTCCATTTTCCATTCGTGGTATTCTCCGTGATCCCAAGAAAGTCCTTATGCTGCAGTATTCAAGGATCGTTCTGTTGGAAGAGAGAGAAACCCCAACCCAAACTGGATTCAGCAGAAAGAGAATTTCATTATCTCATAGAATTAAAAAGTCTAGGGCATGGCTTGCTTCAGGCATGGCTGGATC